>NC_080447.1:3572793-3883475 GCF_028018845.1 Melospiza georgiana
CTTGATGAGCACCATGTACTGGTTTGGGGTGGAGTCCCTGATGATCTTCATGTGCTCAATCACCTCGTAGAAGGAGGCCACAAACTTCATGAGGTCGTGGCTGGTCATGGTGGCGGGGACAGTGAGGATGCAGAGCATGGCACTGCGCCTCACATCCTCCTTCAGGGACGTCATCTTGCTGGGGACACACATGGGACACACGTGGGACACACAGCCACACAGCCACAGCAACTCTGCTGTCAGACTTGAACCCTCCTTTGTCATCAGGAGTCACCACAAACAGGCATCCTTCAGCCAAGGATGAACCTGGCAGCTCCAGGAACAGTGGGATTGTTTGACACCTGATTTTCTATAAAAACAGCTGAATTTGGCAAGCCCCAGATGATCAGCACTATTCCTAGAACAGCTGAGCAATGTTTGTTATTGCTGCCAGTGCCCATTTGGTGGTTTCTGCTCTCCTTTCTCTCAGGAAGGCCTGAAATGGGAGTTCTCACACAATTACAGGGGAGTGGTGTGGAAACGGAACCCCTGAAACACAGGATGAGACCTCCAGAAATGAACATTTCCCCTGCCTCACACAGCTCCCAAGGCTGTCAGAGATCACTATTTTATAGTGGGATCCCTTGGAAAGCTGCTTTCAAATGTCTTTTTTTGTCAATCTGTGTTTGTGTTACACCCTCACAAGCCCTCAACACCCCCAGTGTCACACACAGTGTCACAGGTGCCACCCACAGCCCCGGGCTCCACCATCAGCACCAGTCACTCTCTGCATTCCCAGGAGCCAGTCACCCTTCCTGTTTGTCCCCACAAGGAGCCACAGCCCCAGGGTGGCCAGCTCACCCTCCCACTCCCACCTGAGCAGCCACGAATGAGGAATTCTCACTTTGTTTTGTACAGGTGCATAATTCCATGAACAATTTCCACCGAGGGGTTCCCGCTGAAGAAGGAGATCTGGTCTGGGAGCTGCTTGGAGGGAGAGTCTGGAGCAGCCTCACACTCCTGGCTTTGATCCTCCTGTTTGGATTTGTCCTCAGCTGATGCAGCCTCCAAGGATTTCCTTCCCTCCACGGCAGCTTCTGCTTCACCTTCCACAGAGGCAAAGTTTCCCCTTTACTGAGGGGAAGGCAGCACCAGGATCACAGCACAGACACCCCAAAAATCCCAGCTTGGGAGCTTTGTCCAACCTCTCCTGGAGCTCTGGCAGCCTCGGGGGGAAGAACCTTTCCTTGATCTCCCCCTAAACCCCCCGGCACAGCCCCAGGAGCCTGTCCCTGTCCCAGAGCTCGGGGAGGAAGCTGGAGAGGAAGGTGAGGATGGGGGTGAGCTCAGGGGAGGAAGGTGAGGATCGGGATGAGCTCAGGGGAGGAAGGTGAGGATCGGGATGAGCTCAGGGGAGGAAGGTGAGGATGGGGATGAGCTCAGTGGGAGGGAATCACCGGCTCTGCCCCGCATTCCTGAATTCTCTGCTCGTTCCCCAAACCGCAGCCCCACAAACCCCGCCGCACCGGGGCTCCCCCGCCCTGCCCGGCCAGTGACAGCTCCGGGACGCTCCCCCCAGCACGGGCAGCCCAAACCGCCGGTGCCCGCGGCCGGTACCTGCCCGCGGCTGGATGGTCTCGATGATCACGTCGGTCATCTCCCTGCGGCCCAGGTGCTGGTGCAGGATGGCCGCCCGCTCCCCGGGGCCCTTCCCCTCCAGGCAGGCGGGCACGGCGCCGCTGCTCTCCGCTGCCATGTCCGGAGCTGCGGGGACAAAGCGGGCGTTGGCAGCGGCGGCCCCGGGACGGCCCCGGCGGCAGCTGCGCGGTGCGGAGCGGAGCGGGCCCGGCCGCGCTGCCCCGCGCCGCCCCGCCCGCGCCCCCGGCGGGGGGAACCCACCGGCCGCGCTGTAGGCGAAGCCCGCGGGCAGCGGGGAGGTCCCGGCCAGCTCCAGCCGGATCACGACCAGGGACACGCTCATGGGCTCCGCGGGACCGGGACCGGGAGCGCCGCCGCTTCCGCCTCCCGCACCTTTCCCCTCTGACCCCGGGACGTCACGGCGCGCTGACGTACCCGGCGGCGGCGGCTGTGGCGGTAGCGCGCAGGGGGCTGCGAGGGGCGGCAGCTGCTTCTCGCGAGAGTTCGGGGTATGTTCTCGCGAGAGCGGGAGCCTTGGCCTCTGAGGGCGGGCCGGGAGGTGTGAGGGGATCCCTGAGGGGAGAGAGCCCGGGATCCCTGAGGGGAGAGATCCCCCGGAGGTGTGAGGGGATCCTGAGGGGAGAGAGCCCCCGGAGGTGTGAGGGGATCCTGAGGGGAGAGAGCCCCGGGATCCCTGAGGGAAGAGACGCCGGGATCCCTGAGGGGATCCCTGAGGGGAGAGATCCCCCGGAGGTGTGAGGGGATCCCTGAGGGGAGAGAGCCCCGGGATCCCTGAGGGGAGAGATCCCCCGGAGGTGTGAGGGGATCCCTGAGGGGAGAGAGCCCCGGCATCCCTGAGGGGAGAGATCCCCCGGAGGTGTGAGGGGATCCCTAAGGGGAGAGAGCCCGGGATCCCTGGGGGGAGAGATCCCTCGGAGGTGTGAGGGGATCCCTGAGGGGAGAGAGCCCGGGAGGTGTGAGGGGATCCCTGAGGGGAGAGAGCCCCGGTATCCCTGAGGGGAGAGAGCCCCGGGAGGTGTGAGGGGTCCCTGAGGGGAGAGAGCCCCGGAATAATGGAGTCCAGCCCCTGACCCATCCCCACCTTGTCACCAACACCCAGCGCCTCGTCCAGGCCTTCCTTGGATACCTCCAGGAATGGGGACTCCAAACGTCTCTGGGCAGTTCCAATCCCTGACCACCCTTTCCATGGAGGAATTCCTCCTGTTGTCCATCCTGAACTTCCCCTGGCACACCTCGAGGCTATTTCACCTTGTTTGTGTCCCTTGTTCTCTGGGAGCAGAGGTGACCCTCACATTGCTGCAATCACTGATTATGATCAGCAATTAGTTCATGTTAGTGATGAGTTATCCCATTGTCCCCAGCACTTGAAGGGGTGTGTGTATAAAACCCAATTTGGGGGTCTCTGGTTTGTCTGGGACACTTGAGTGGCTGCCCAGGGTGGAGCCACCATCCCTGGAAGTGTTCAGAGCCCTTGGCCCCAGGGTTTGGTGGATCTGGGGAGGTTGGATTGGGTGCTCTCCACCATAACAATTCCATGATTCTGTGTGCATAAACCAACACTTCCCCTGCAGCTCTGCAGCTGTGCTCCAGCCTGTCCCTGGTTGAGCTGTGAGTGTCCCTGCCCCCCGTGGTTCCCAGCATGTCCCTGAGCAGCGCTGCCCGTGCCCAGAGCCTGCTGTGTGCCGGGATCCGGCGGCTCCTGCTGATCCCACAGCCATCCAGAGGGGTCTCTTACAAAGCCGTGGTGTTTGAGGAGAGCGGGGTGCTGCTGCCAGCCCCCCACAGGACAGCCTCAGGTGTGTGTTCCCTTTGCTGACCCCACACAATCACACAATGTCCTGAGCTGGGAGGGACCCACGGGGATCATCATCCACTCCTGGCCCTGCACAGACACCCCAACAATCCCTGGGAGTGGTACCCAAATTCACCCAGAGCTCTGGCAGCCTCGGGGCTGTGCCCATTCCCTGATATCAGAAATATCAGGGAAAGAACCTTTCTGAGCCCTGGCACGGCTCCAGTCGTTCTCTTGATCTGGTCCCTCATCACCAGAGCTCCTGTTGTTCCTGTGCTTGGAGGGAAGGTAAATCTCAGGTGCCTCTTTCAGCTCTGGTGGGACACCCAGGAACTTGTGATGGTGGGACCCGTTGTGCCATCAGAAGTCACAGAAGTAACAGTGACCACCCTGCACTGTCCTGTGGTGCCACCACCCGCTGCCACCCGAGGCTGGTGCCGCTTTAGGGATTCCCCACGCTGCAAACAGGGCTGAGGTGCTGCAGTTCCTGCAGTGCCCAAGCCTTTTGCTCTGTGCTGTGTCACTCGCCCCAGTGCAGCTCATCGTTCTCAGCCCAGAGGCGCCCCCAGCTGATTGCCCGCTCTGCTGATGCCTTTCCCGCCTTGCCTGTGTTCTCGGTGCAGACTGGGAGGCCCGGAGCTGCGTTCCAGCCGGCACCGCCCAGCGAGCTGCGCTGTCTGGAGGGGAGAGCAGCCTCTCCCTGCAGTACTCCAGGGGAGAGCTGACAGCTGTGGAGTTCCTGCAGGAATTGGGACAGCAGTGCTTTGAGATTGTAAGCCTCACACCTGTAAACTCCCCCCTGCTCTCCCTGTGCTTCCTGACTGCATAGAAACAGGTCCAGTGAGGAGAGAGGAGCTTTAAAAGGCAATTTTGTGGTTGAAGGGTCTGGATTTTCCATCTAGGAGGCGCTGCTGTCAGAGCAGGGCAGATTTCCACCATTATCCCGGGGCCTGGGCAGGCAGGCAGATGAATTTGCCTTAATTTCCTCCTGGAATAAAGTCCTTTTAAAACATCTCAGTCTAAAATGCAGATTCCTTTCCTGCCTGCTGAGCTGTCAGTGTCTGTCTCTAACCTGCCTTGATCCCATGGCAGGCACAGTCCCAGGGATTTCTCTCTCCCAAAATCAGCCCTTTATCTCTGCTGCAGAATCAGGAATGCGAGAACATTTGTTTATTTGGGCAAAGCAATTTGGCTGAGAGATTCCCTGCCTGCCTTCGGACAGCAAGATAAGCTGATCAGATAACCTACCCACCCAAGCCACTCTTATTTTCACCCCATTTCTGGCCCATTACCACTGTTGGGGTTTCTCTGTTTCTCAGGCAAATGTCCGTGTTCCCGTGCACTCCTTTCTCTGGGATTTAATCCGAGAGGAGATGAGAAAACAGCTCCCCACAATGGCAGAAGCAGCGCAGTGTATCCGGGCAGAAGGGCTGCAGACGGCTCTGCTGAGCCACAGCTTGTGCCCCGGACAGAGGCTCCTGCCCCTGGAGCAGCAGCACTTCGATGTGGTGAGTCTGCATGGATCCCAAACGGGGCTCTGCTCCTCCACTTGTGAAAGCAGCAACTCGAATTCTTTTAGTGCAGTTTAAGCACAGTTTGGTTGACATCAGCCTGGAGAACATTTCCTGACACAATTCCTTGTAGGCACTTGGAGAGGGGCTGAGTGACATTTGCAAATCCACTGCAAAGTGCCCACACAGCCACGAGTCTGTGTGACAGGCACAGGCAGCGATGGAGACAGGACTTGGAAGCTGGAACACAGACTAGAAATAAATGTTATTATTCAGTGCCCTGCCTGCTTTAAAAAAACAAACAAACAAACAAAAATAAGCTTTAAAAGAGTTAGGATTCTTCAAGGATTTTATGTAACCCCTGTGCTACAAAAACCCAGTACCCCAACTTGCTGACCTGTGTGGGATGAGGAGCAGATGCTCCTTTCCCAGCAGAGTCTCCTTTCCCAGCACACTTCAGCTTTGCAGAGATGACACAGATGGGCAGATCTGGTGACACATGAACCTCAAGGCTCCAATCCCCACGGCCTCTCCAGTGTGTGCTGCTCCTGGAACAGGAGCTACAGCCCTGCACAGCAATTAGTGGGGGAAAATAATTGAGTGTGGGTTTCCATTAGTGTTGGCTTTATATCCATGCAATGGATTCATTGGCTTTATATCCATGCAATGGATTCCTTGCTGTTCCTGCAGTGTTACAGAGCAGGAATGGCTGCTTGGGGTGTTCGTGGCTGCGAGGGCAGTGGCAGTGCTCACACACTGAGTCAGTGCTTTTTTGATCCAGATTTTAGGGGGATGGTTATGGCAAACACAGCTGCTGTGGAGGTGCCTTTGGGATGGCTGGTGGCTGCAGTGGTCAGGACGCTGCTTTTCCTGAGCCTTTGGAAGGTGCTGCCATCCAAGGCTTCCTTGGACAGCACTGAGCAACTGGTCTGGAGCCAGTTTGGTGTCCCACACTGGGACATCTCATTGGATATCTTCCATCCCAGGACTGGCTGGTCCTGTTTGGCTGATTTGGCCACAGCAGTTGGCACCCACACAGTCCCTGGAACCAGGGCCCACCCAGCTCCACATCCTTCATTTCTCATGTTAATCAGACCAGTCTCTTTCCCAGCTCCCATCTCCATTCCAGCACTGCCCAGGCTCGTGCATTTTCCATCTGTTGCTGCTGTAGGTGGTTGAATCCCATCAGGAAGGGGTGCCCAGGCCAGATCCTGGGATCTACAAGCTGTGCTTGGAGCTCCTGGGTGTGCAGCCCCAGGAATCCATCCTGCTGGACAGCAGCAGCCAGAACCTGGAGGTGGCAGCCCAGCTTGGCATGAAAACAGTGAAGGTACAAAGTGGCACAGCCAGGGTGGGGTTTGGGGGTGGGTTTTGGGTACAGGAGCTGTTGGGTTTCACCAGCTCAGGATTTCCAGTTGACAGTGGCTGACTCTTGCCAAGCCTTTTGCTCCAGCCTCGCTTGTCCCTGCAGGATGTGGTGGGGTTAAAGCAGGGATCACTGGCAAAGTCTGCTCGGGGCTGTTCCACTCATGGCTCCAAACTCTGTGTAACCTCAGGGAAGTCTCTCCTCATTCCTGTTCCTCTGTTCCCTGTAGGAGAAACAGCCCTATCCCTATGGTTGAGACAACCACAGCAGATAATGAGTCCCAGTAAATGAATTCCCAGAAACTCTGAGGCCTCCTGGATGAGTCAGCTGGGGACTGCCAAGTTACCCCCAGGCTTTGGGGTCACTGAGCACAGGGGTTTTAATTTGGGGACACTGGGGAAAGGACAAGACTGGGACTGGTGGGAAGAGTGACCTCCACTCCCCTGGATTGCACACAGGGAATTCCAGCTCTGATCCCAGCCCAAGCTCACAGTGCCTGTGCCACCATCACAGCTCTCTCCAGGCAGAGTAGAGGTGGGAAGCTCTGTGCTGGCAGGGAATGAGCCAGGAATTCCTGTGTGTCAGGGGATCAGTGCTGATGGACTCACAGATAAATGCATCCCCCCCAACCAGGCAGGGCTCTCTCTTTCCCAGGGAATTTTGCCTTCTAGCTGTCACCAGTGCTACTCTGTCCCTCCTGGTTTCAGGTTGATGATCCAGCAGCAGCACTCAAAGAGCTGGAAGCCCATCTGGGGTTTCCTTTGCAAGGATTTGTTCCCTACACTCGTTCAGTGAGACCAGGCATGGAAATCCCCAAGGATCATCTGCAGAAGTACCTTGAGGATGTTCTTGGTGCCCACCCAACAGGTATTGCAGTGGGTTTGGTCCTTCCATCAGAAAACCTGGATATTCTGGAGCTTTTGACTTTTTCCTATGACATAGGGACTGAAAAATAATATTAAGGAAAGGCTCATAATCTCCAAGCAAACAGCACAGCCATTCCAGTTTCAGTGTTCCATCACTTTCCTAGAATTAAGAAACAACATTTTAGGGCTTCCTCATTTTGGGAGGGGTTGAGGACAATTTGCCAAAGAGATGCCAGGGATATTCCTGTCCTGTGAGGCAGCTGGGAGCCACTGCCAGGTTTGGGACACAGAGTGGGCTCTCAGCCCCAGCTGCAGGAAGGGGATGGAAGGCCTGGAGAGGTGCTGACCCTCTGCTCCCTCCTCCCAGCCCCGCTGGAGTTACGGCAGTTTGAGTCCACCCGGAGCTATCTGGTGAAGTTTGGAGGTCGTTTGCTGGTGCTGAAGAAGGAGGAGGAGCCTCCCTCAGGCCCCTCGGGCCTTTCTGTCTCAAGGGAATACAGGTGAGGGGTCCTGCTGCAGTTTGCTGGGCCAGAGGAGCAGGACACGGGGGGAGGATCGTTCATGGCCTCCCCTTGTTTTCCAGTGTGGGATAGAGCTGGGGGCTCCAGGCCATGGGAAGATGTGGCTGTGCTCCTCTCACCTCCCCCCAGCCACATGATTTCAGTATATTTAAAGCTGAGCACAGTGATATGGTGTGTCTGCCTCCAACACAGCAGTGCCTGGACTGATTCCCTGCACCTCTGTCCCTCCCTTTAGGGTCCTGAAGGCTCTGGCTGAGGCTGGTGTTCCTGTGCCCCCTGTGCTTGCTCTCTGTGAGGACAGAAGGTAATCCTGGCCCTCAGCTTTCACTCTGTGCTTGGCAACTGCAGCCAGATTCCCCCAAAGGTGAACAGAGAAGGAACCAGAGCTCACAAAGTGCTCTGATCTAATGAACATCTGTGCAGTGTGGGGCTGGAGGAGCCTCTGGAAGTTCAAAGAACAGAATCATTTTATTTGGTTTGGTTTAGGTATGTTCCATTTTAGCTATTAATCCAAAAGCTCTCTTTGAAAAGCACTTATAAAGCAATGTTATAGGGCTTCCTGCTGACTCAGAGTGCTCAGGTTTGCAATAAAGAAAGGATTTTTCCAACTGCCAGACCTCAGGCAGCAGTGACAGCAGCAAATCTGTGAGAGGACAGCCCTCGGGCCTGCAGCCTGCTCAGATCCCTGCAGGACTCAGTGTCTGCACTGCAGCTCACTGTGTGCCCACTGCTGCTGTGTTGTGAGCAGCCTGGCAGCCCAGCCCACGGGCACTGCAGGGAACAGGGAGCAGCTGCTGCTGGAGCTCTGGGGCTGGAGGGGCCAGGGCAGAGCGTGGCACAGTCACGGGCACAGCCTGAGCTGGGCTCCAGAGAGTGCCCAGGTGAGGCCTGGGGGCACGTTCAAGGTGCAGATGAGATCTGGGGGGAGTGGCAGGATTGGCCTCAGCCCCACACATCCCAGTTTGCCTCCCCAGCATCCTTGGCTGTCCTTTCCTGCTGCTGGAGCACCGTGCTGGCCACATCCACCACAGCCTGTGCCTGCCCGCGGTGCCACCGCGCCAGCGCAGGGCCTGGTACGGGGCCATGGCAAACGTCCTGGCCAGGATCCACAGCCTGGAGCCGGGAGCAGCCGAGCTGCAGCAGCTGGGGGAGCACGGTGAGAGCAGCCTCTGCTTCCTTTCTTCTCCTGGGTGTCAGCAGCTCAAGGGATGGGCAGGATGGACCAAACTGGGGGCAGGTGGGAAAGGGAGGATGAGCAGTCCAGAGTCTGAATCCCCAGGTGTGGTGGGAGGGTGGGAAGGGCTCTTCCCATCCAGGTTTCCTGTGAGTTCCCAAAGTTCTCCTACCTCCAGAGCTTCCTGCCATGTTTGTTGCCATCTCTGCCCACTTTGGATACAGGAGTAACTTCTTTGCTGACCAAACCTCCCCAAGCATCCCCTCCAGTCCCTCTGCAGAGACAGCTCAGCTTCCTGGAGCTGGTGAAGTTACTTTTTTGTCCAGGATTGGATTCTTTCCACCTGAATATTAAATCCAGTGCCCAGTTAAGAAAGTATGAGACCCTTGGAAATTGCAATTATAATCTTGAAGCTTAATCAGGATTCTGGACTGAGATCTGCTTGGCTGTTTGGCTTTTTCTGTGTCCCTTTTGAAGCCTCTTTGTGCCTTTCCCTTTCCCTCCTTTCCCCTGTTCCAGGAAATTACATCCAGCAGCAGTTTGAGACCTGGACAAAGCAATATAGAGCTGTGGAAACTCACACGATCCCAGCGATGGAGAGGCTCATCCAGTGGCTGCCTCTGCATTTTCCTGAATCCCAGAAGACAACATTGGTGCACGGTGATTTCAGGTACTGCCCTGGAGCACAGGCCAGGCAGGAAACAAGGACTGAGTGTCAAATGAGTATAAAACAAGGACTGAGTGTCAAATGAGTGTAAAACAAGGACTGAGTGTAAAATGACCCCCAGACTCCAAAAGGTGCTGATTGGGCTGGGGCAGCAGCTCCAGAGCAGCCCAAAAGCTGGGTTTGGGTCAGGGTGAGCATCCCCAGGGAATGAGATGGAGATTCTTTATCCAACAGCTGCAAATGCTGGTGTGACACTGGAGGATCATCAGCTCTTCCTGCAGTACTGAGGAATCAGCCCTGATCTGAGGCTCTGACTAACTTGGTTTCATTCTCCAAAGCCCAGTTTAGTCCATTATTAACCAGGGGGTTCAATATTGAGTAACCTCCATCCTCTGCTTGCAGAAATTAATGTTTCACTTTGTGCTGCCTTCCAAAGGACTCTGCGATTTTTGAAGAGAGTGAAGAGCACTGAAAGCACCTACTGCTGCTGAGCACTGGGATTTTTCCCTCCTCTGGAGACTTTCCTGATCTCTTTTTCCCTCTGATACAGGATGGACCACCTGGTCTTTCACCCAGACAGGCCAGAAGTCCTTGCTGTGCTGGGCTGGAAGTTTGCCACTCTAGGAGATCCCCTGTGTGATGTGGCGAATAACTGTGTGAGCTTCTTCCTGCCAGCCCCCTCTGGGGCTCGCAGAGGTACAGAGGGGCACACTCACCTTGGCACACACAGAGGAGCCAGAGCTCAGAGCAGATCAGCTCCTGCCAAGCAGCTCAGCTGGCAGTGGGGCTCAGTGCAGCTGCAAAGGGCTCTGGGTTTGCATTGTTCTCCCTCTCACTCCAGCTGGGCAGCTGGGCAACTCTTTTGGGTGGGAAAGTTGTGAGGCAGGTCAGGACTGGTGTGTGCACTAAGTTATCCACTTGTTAAAAAGAAAAGTACAGGGTTAAATGGAGAGGTTTAGGAGAGATCTCTGTCAGTCACAGTTTCACCCTAACCAGGAGAACTGCCCCATGTGCATTTTGGGGCAGGGGCTGGTGCCAAACCCCAGAGCTCCCTGTGGAGCCAGCACAGAGCTGTGCAGGTCCTGGAGGGTGCAGGTGTCTCCATGGAGGGGCCTGGCTGTGCCCAAGGCTCTCACCGTGCCCTGGGAGCTGCTCTGACTCCCTGGTACTTCCCATCTTCCAGGCTTGAGGAACTGTGACTTGGGGCAGCTGGGCATTCCCACAGCAGAGGAGTATTCCCAGATGTACTGTGGCCACAGGGGAGTGGAGCACCCAGAGAACTGGAATTTCTACCTGGCCTTTGCCTCTTTCCGCCGGGCTGTGATGCTGCAGGGACGTCACCGCGGCTCCCTGGCAGGTGAGGAGCCAGCAGGGCAGCTGAGTCCTGCACAGGGCACAGCCAGGGGCACAGAGCTGCCTCCCTGCTCCAGCACAGGCCTCTCCCTGCCTGCTCTCTGTGCTGTGGGGTCTCTCCTTTCCTGGGAGAACTGAGCAGAGGCCAAAGCTGGGAGCCCAGAGCTGTGTCCTACAGATGGAGCTCTCAGACCTCCCAGCTCAGCACCAGCCTTGCCAAGGGACTCACAGGGAGGTGCTGAGAGCTCCCGGTGCTGTTTGTCTGCACACATCAGGTGTGGCCCTGGAGCCTTTATCAGAATGAAATCTGAATTTATTTTCACATCCCTTAGAGAGGAGTTTCTCCAAGTCCTGCTGGGCTGGCCCAGGGGAGGGCAGGTGATGCTGTTTGGGATGTGATACCCAACACAGGCTTTTCCAAACAAGTGTCCTGTTCTCTTGTCCCCAGGGAGGCCAGCTCCAGGTGACAGCAGCCCCAAGGATGCAGAGTTTGTGGCTGATCTGGCCTGGGATTTTGCTGTTAAAGAAGGATTCCGTGTGTTTGAGAGCCTGCCCCCCACAAAGCTGCTCCTGCGCCATTCCAGCACCTGGGCCGGGCAAGGGCCTCACCTGGGCAGGAGTTTCAGCACCTGGGCACGGCCTGGGGCAGCCCCTGTGCCCAGAGCCCCCCTGGGCACTGCCCCCAGCAGCCTGGCGGGGATGGCACAGGGGCTTTGCTGCAAGATGGGCATCCAGAGGGGCTTTCTCAGTTCCCATTCCAGAGGGACTGCACGTCCTCTGCCAGAGCTGCAGGTGAGACATCTGTGCTGAAGCTGCTCTGCTGCACCTGCCCCAGGGTGGGGATGGTGGCCTCCAAGTGTCCTGGTTCTCCTGATCATGGCAGGCATTTGGCACTCCTGGAGCCCAGTGGTTTGGAGGGCAAGGGCTGGGTCCATATGGCTGCAACAGAGTTCATACCCTGGGAAACTGATTTTGGGAGCTGGCACTCCCTTCCAAAAGCAGCAGATTAACACCATCCCAGCTGTGGTTGCTCACCCAGGTCCTGCCATCTGGGCTGGGCTGGGCTTTTCAACATTTGCCAGTCCAGGAAGAAATGGTTGTTCCTCCTGCAGTCTCCCTCTGGGAAAGGCTGAGTGAATTCCCTTCTCTCTGTCCCTCTGTGCTCCCTTGAGAGGTTCCTTGAACCTCCCCTTTCACACATTCACAGTGAGTGGAAGCAAACAGCTCCACCCTTGGGCTGCTACCAAGATTATATTCCTAATTATTCTGGTGACATTATCAAATTCTAGTGGGTTACTTAACCTCCTTTCAGCTGCCAAAAAAAAAAAATCCAGGTGCCCTTCCAAAGTGTTTGCCTGTGCTCTGGCAGAAACCAGCAAACAGCAGCGTGTCAGGGCCCTTGGCAGCTGATCCACAGAGAAGGTGGAAGGGCAGGGAAGCAGAGGCTGTGGGGAATGTGGAGCTGCTGAGATGAGCAGATCTCCTTGCCCTTCCTCGAAACACTCATCCTTGCCAAGTCTCCAACATCAGGATTGCCACACTCTCTGTATTCCATGTCTTGGGCTTGTGGAGATGCTGCTGCTGGTGTGTGGCACCACAGAGCCCCTCATCCCTGTCACCTCCACAGCCACCCCATTGCCCTTTCCCTTGGCATCATCCCTGCCCTGTCAGCCTTTGCTGTGCAAGTTGTGAAAGCCAGGGCAGGAGTTTTGCTGCCTGCAAGAGCAAGATAATGCAGAGAACTGTTACACAGCCAAATATTCCCAGCCTGGAAGTGCCACAGTGCTCCAGAGCTGGGCACGGCCAAGGGCAAGGGCAAGGCTGCCCCTGCCAGCTGGCACTGCCAGGGGAGGTTCATCTCTGGGAGTTGGCAGCTGAGCCACTCCTGGCTGAGCAGGGCAGGATCTCAGCTGATCCTGCCTCATCCTGCACCAGGAGGCAGCAGGCTCCACACACTGATCCCAGAGGCTGCCTGTGCCCCCAGCTCAGGGAGATCCTCTCCAGAGGAGCAGAGGGAAGCTCAGTTCCTCCCTCAGAGCCATGGCTGCCCATCAGAGGGGCAGCACCAGGGGCACCAGAGCTCTCATGGGCCTCATCCTCTTCCCCCAGGCACAGAGTGCCAGGACCAAGGCAGTGGCACTGATGGCTGCACAGGTCATGGATCAGGGCACCAAAGTGAGCAGATTCCTCAGGCCTGAGCCCTCCCTGACCCAAAGAAAGGGCAACCCTGGGACTCCCCTGCAGTGTGGGGCCTGTGAGCTTGAGGGGTGATTTGTCCTGTGTGCTGTGGGGTCCCCAGTGAGGCATTTCCCCAGCACTGGGTCCCCAGGGGTTTGCAAGGCTCTGGGGTGCTGCTGCCTGGTGCTGCAGCCCTGTGTGCCCACATGGGCTCTGCTCTCTCTCTCCCACAGGTCCCTGGAGCAAAACATCTCCACAGAGCAGATCCCAGCCCAGCACTTCCCCTGGACCTGAGCCCCACGTCTGGCTGAGGGTCCCCAGGGGCCACAGGACTCTCCAAACCAGAGCTGGGCCAGGAGCTGCAGCCCTGGGGGACCCAAAGCCAAACCAGGCACTCTGGCATGGGAGAGGCCGTGCTGAGGGCAGCCTGTGAGCTCAGTCCCAGAGGTGTTTGGTGCTTTTATTGCCTGGCTCAATGCAGGGCCAAGTCCACCCTTGGATCGTGGGGCTGCAGGATCAGAGCTGCAGCAGGGAGAGTTGGTTGCAGTGACCAGGCTGGGGGTGCACGACCCAGTTTTGGGAATAAACAGAATGGACCAGGATGTCTCTTGTCCTTCAGCACATCTTTTCTTCTTCAGCACAACCTCCAGCAACCTGCAGATGCTGGAAGAATCCTCAGTGGTGGAAGGAACTGAATCCAGTCCTTGAGGTCTCTGGATTCAGGGGAGACTCTGGAGCTGAGGCAGTGCCTGCCCTGTGGAGCTGGGAGGATCCGTGGTGCCATGAGTGTGGTGGGGTCTCTTTGGGGACCATGGAGGTGCAGACTGGATCAGTGGGAGCTTTCAGTGCTTTACAGAGCCACGGGAGAACTGTGGGAACAACTTTATGAGCATGAGCAATGTATATTAATTAATTAATTATTAAAGTAATGGGTAAGGTTCTTTGGGTTCTCCTGCTCCTCCAGCGTGGGTGCAGCCCCACAGCCCATGTGCCCGGGGTGGGCACCACCTGCCAGCCCTCGGGGGCACAGGGGGTGCTGCAGAGAGCCCTGGGGGCCGTGCTGGCTCAGCACAGGGACCGTGAGGCTGTGGGGATAACCGGTAACCCGAGCCTTGGGTTCTCCCAAGCTGCGGGGTGAAATTCCACCTCAGCCTCGGGCGTTTGGCTCTGCCGTGGAAGGGGGAGGGCGCTGAGCCCGTGTGTGCCCAGCTCAGATATTTGGGATGGTTTCCCAGCACGCTCCTGACTCCGGCACCTCCCGCCTCCCTCGGCCGGCTCTGGGGGCCGAGAGCCGCGCCTGCCCCGGGGGTTTAACTCTGCTGGGTCTGCGGAGAGAGCCAAGGCTTCACTGAACGCGCACCAGGGCTCGGTGCCGGGGCTGCCCCTGCCGGGATCAGGCACAGACACGGCTTAGCCCGAGCCGGAGCTCAGCTCCGTGCCGTGCCCTGGGGACACCTTGAGCCGCTGGCTCTGGGGGACACGGGCACATCTCTGCAGGGACAACGGCTCTGGCATCTCCCAGGGGGGTTTGACACGAGCAGGGCTGTGCCAGGAGGAGGACACGTCCTCCTCGCGAGTGCCACTTTCTAAAGGGCTGCCCGGGAGCCCCTGCCCGGGAATTCATCCATCCACCCCCCTGCCGGGGACACGGGCGGACAGGGATGAGGAGCCTGAGACCCAGCACAAGAGGATTTCTTTCCAGCTGATCCGGGAAACGCACGGCCTAATCCGTGTCCTGCTGGATAACCTGGGGAGGGCATTTTGCCTTCTCTGGGCTGGGCTGTTCCTCCCTGCTCAACTGGGCTGATACTGCCCTGGATAGGAGAGAAATGCCTGGAAAGTGCAAATGCTGGAACCTCCAGCAAGACTTTCAGCAGCTTGGGATGTCCAGGACAGCGGGTGAAACCACTCCTGAACTCAAATATTCTACATTTTTTTTGCCCCCTTTAATAAACCAGAGCCATCCCTGTCACCCTTCAGAGACTCCTCACTGAGTCTCTTTTACAGGGTAATACCATAGGTCTTTTTTTTTTTTTTTTCAGAGGTTAAAAACCTCTCTGTATTTTTGGTCTGTGGCTTTCTTTGTGATGATAACCCGAGCACACCTCTGTTCCCTGCGCTTGGATACGCTGAAGTTGCACAAGGCATCTAAAACAAACCAGAAAAAAAGGCCTTTAGCCATTGTTGGGAGCGATTTCACAAAGCCTCTCATTTGCATTCACCCAGAAACTCCCTGTTGTGAAAGCACTTCCCTGGCTTTGTTCCACTGCCCCTACACGCGGGAGGGGTTTTTGGGTGCCTGGGTGGACGGTAATGGTGGCACATCCATGGAACTGAGAGTCCAGGTCCCCAAATTCTCCTTCACCACCTTCCCGAGAAAGTAACCATCTTAGCGGAGATGTTTCTGGGTTTTTTCCCTTTTTCCTGGTTGTTGCCTGCAACAAGGCACAAAGTTCCCTGGGCATGTGCCAGGAGATGGCAGAGATTGGACAGGGACAGTGCTGGGCACGGATGAGGCACCCCCTTGTGCACCAAACCAAGCCTGATTTGAACCGAACAGAGCTGAACCGACCCGAACCGTGCTGAGCTGTGCCGAGCCCAGCCGAACACGCCAAGCTGATCCGAACGGGACCGTGCTGAGCCCGGCCAAGCTGTGCTGCTCGAACCGAGCTGGATCAGCCTTTTCCATAGGAACCAAGGGCACCGGGCTGGTTCTGCGGGGCCGTGCCCGAGCGAGCGGCGGTGGGCGGTGCCGAGCGGAGCGGGCGGAGCGGGGCCGTCCGGCGTGCGGGGCCCGGCCCGGCCCAGCTGAGCTCAGCATGCTGCGGGCGGCGGTGCGCGGCTCCCGGCTCTGCCCGGCCCTGCTCCGGGCTCCCTTCTCGGCCGCTGCCGCCTCCCCCATCCCGGCGCCCAACCCGCGCCCCGACGTCGCCTACAGCAAGGTAGGGCTGCGCTGGGAGCCCGGGGCTCCGCGCCGGGCCGGGGCTTCGGGGCTTCCGTGTCCGCCGAGCGAGCCCGGAGCAGCCGCGGGTTTGGGCCCAAAGCCTCGGAAAGAGGAACCCTGGCTGCAGCCGCAGGCACAGGGTGTGTGTGTGTGTGTGTGTGTGTGTGTGTGTCTGTCCCATCGCCCCCTTCCCTCGCTGCGTTCAACAATTCAACAACACAAGGAAAAAAACTCCGGGCAAGGGCACGGGAGGGAGGGGAAGGTGCCTGGCCGGTTATCTGCAGAGAGCGGACCCTTGCTCCAGGAAAACCCTGTGGGATCACCTGTGCGAGGTGCGTTCCAAGGCACCCGGCCACTCCTTCCCCGGTGGCCGTGCCCGGGCTCTTGGTGGTTGTCTGGGTGTTCTGCAGGTTCTTGGCGAGCACCGCGATCTTTGCACTCCCATTCTCTTGCCACAGACCTGAAAAAAAAAATAAAAATTACCCTTAGAAAGAAAGAGTTGGTAAAAAGCTGCTGTTAGCACCTGGTTCTGGTGCATGGGGAGCCTAAAGCTGGTTAATCTGGGAAATAACAGAATCATTTGGATTGGAAAAGATCCTTAAGACTCATAAGAAATCCTGTAAAAGCTCTGGTGCTCTGGACAAAATCAGCTCACTGTGTTGTCTGTGCCTAAAGCATTTTCCCACTCCTCAGTCTCCTGAGCTGTCCCTGCACAGCCCCAGCCAGGATTCCAGCTTTCACAAGGACCCACCAAGATGGGAACCTCCTCCAACTCACGTGCTGTTTGCTGAGCTGCGAATTCTTTTATTCACTCGAGGCTGTGTTGTGTGCTTTTAGGCTAAAGTATCTCCTTCATATTGCTGCAGGTTTGGAGCCCACACAAGTCAAGTTTTAATTAACCAGGCTCCTCAGATGCCATCAAAGAAGCAAAGCTCTCCCTGATTCCCCTGGGATCTGGCTCGAAGGCTCACCCTGCTTGGCTTTTCCTTGCAGATTTTCATAAATAACGAATGGCACGATGCAGTCAGCAAGAAAACCTTCCCCACCGTCAACCCAGCCACGGGAGAAGTCATCTGCCAGGTGGCTGAGGGCGATAAGGTAACTGCTGTGGGATTGCTGAGATGGGATTGTTCTCTGTGGGAGCAGCTCCAGAGGGGATGCAGAGGAAGGCACCACCCCCTGTCCCACCTGGGCAGCTCCGTGCTTGCAGCAGTGTCTGATCTGTGCAAACACCACACCAAGTGCTGCTCGAGTCCTTCCTTGGCTACTGCTTAAAAAAAAAAAAATGGTGGGGAATAAAGTCAGTAATCATCACCTGCCTTATGCAAGGCCCTCCTGGAGTCTGTGGCAGAGTTGAGGTGGTGTTTCCCAGCAATTTGAGGTTTCTCCTACAGTCTGGAAACCTGTGTGTGTTCCCCAAGGGAGGGGTGAGTGAGGGAAACCCTTTGTTGTTTGCTTCTCTGGCTTGTCCTGGCGAGACCATTGCAGCAAGCCAGGACAGAGAGCCAGGTAGGAACCAGCAAATGCCCTGGCAGGACAAAATCATGGGGCAGACAGCTGGTCCAGGAAAAAACTCCTTTGGACTGGATTGTGAAAAAGTGCCCAAAGTAGACTTCCAGAGCTTTTTACATGCCTCATTCTAGGATGCAAATATTAACCTAGCAGGTGACATTGCAGAAATAACCTGATGATATTTGCACTCTGTGTAGCTGAAATAACAGAGGCTGAGCACAGGCAGAGGCTGCACAGCTGCTGCACCCATCTGCTCCTCTGCCATTGCTGCTGCTTCCTGCTCACGAGGGGAAAGCTGTGTCCTCACAGGGTGTGCTGAGCTCGGTGCTCCTGGGAAGGGGCCCAGGGTGCTCCCCTGCCCTGGGACTGCAGGTTCTCCCCCAGAGCCCGGCAGGAGCAGCCTCCGGTGCTGCCTGGCCTCGGGCAGTTTTCTCCTGCAGAGCAGGGAGCGTTTTTGTTGTTTGCAGAGAAGGAGGGAGCGGGGCTGGTGACTGTTCCTCAGCCTTTGCCGGGCTCCCCCGCAGGCAGATGTGGACAAGGCGGTGAAGGCAGCCCAGGCAGCGTTCCGGCTGGGCTCGCCCTGGAGGAGGATGGACGCATCGCAGCGCGGGAAGCTGCTGAACCGACTGGCTGACCTGATCGAGAGGGACCGCGCCTACCTGGCCGTGAGTGCAGGAACCGCCGGGGCTGTGCCCGCTCCTCACCCCCAGCTCACACTCACAGAGGGTGGGGAGGCTCTTCTGGGGAGCTGAGAGCACAAAACCAACAGACAGGACAGGCTGCAGACTGAGACCTGACTCAGTTCCCCCCCGGCTCCTCAGGAAACTCTGCTGTCTTTGCAGGCCCTGGAAACTCTGGATAATGGCAAACCCTACGCCATCTCCTACCTGGTGGACTTGGACATGGTGATCAAATGTCTCAGGTGGGTTTGGAGGCCACAGCTGGCCCGTGGTGCTGAGGCTCTGCAGGTTCAGCCACCTCCCAATTCAGGGGCTGTGGGATCTGGGTCTGATCTATGATGGTTTCATATCAGACACTTTGGGTTTACTTTTTGCTTCTACTATTTTCTTTTGTTTCTACTTTTTGCTACTCTGACTTCCCCAAAGTCACACAAATGGTGGTGATCTGTTAGCACACAAATATTTCTATTTACTGTCCATTCTTTAAATCACCTGTTTGGGAAATACCTGCACTGAGTTGGGACTGAAACAGAGGAAGCCTCCTTTATTTTCTGTTGGCTGCAGACTTGTTTTAATTCCAGTGACCAATTTGTTATTGTTTGCAGATACTTTGCAGGCTGGTCAGATAAATTCCATGGCAAAACCATCCCATTGGATGGAGACTTCTTCTGCTACACAAGGCACGAGCCCGTGGGAGTCTGTGGGCAAATCATCCCAGTGAGTAAAGTGGAGCAGCAGTTCCTGCAGGGCTGCAAGAATTCAGTGTTGCACCCCTCTGCTGCCAAGCTCTGCTTCCTCCCAGGGTGAACAGAGCTGGGCTTGCACCAGCTGGGAGGGTTCTTACCTCACCCAGCCTGGGAGAGCAGAGCTGCCTCTTGATTTCATGGGCTCTGCTGATTAAAAAAAAAAAGGGGGGGGGCTTAAGCTCATTTATAGGAATTAGCTGACTCAGAACCACAGTTAAGTTTAAATTCTTGCCTAGAATTAACCTCAAAATTTTGTGTGATGAGGAAAAATCCAAGACTCTTCCCTAAGTGCTTATTTGAGTGGAGCTCACTGGTTCATTACTGACTAATGAGAAACTTTTAATTTCTCCTTGTTTTTCAGTGGAACTTCCCACTGTTGATGCAAGCATGGAAACTGGGGCCTGCCCTGGCCACTGGGAACGTGGTTGTGATGAAAGTGGCAGAGCAAACCCCCCTGACTGCTCTCTACGTGGCCAATCTGATCAAAGAGGTGAGGACAAGGCCAGGATTCCATCACTGCAGGAGGCAGGAGCAGGGAAGGGCTGGGTTGATTTATCAGAAAAACTCCCTTGTTCATATATTGTTCATAGTCATCTGCATGTGCAGATGATGTAAGTCTTGATTAGGGAAGGGCTCTTTGAGGTTTGATTACATAATGAACTTCAGGGTGGTCAGAAAGTGAACATTTCTCTGTATTTCTGTGTGTATTCAGACCTTCAACTTGTGCTTGGGATGTGGGGTGGGGAGAGGAATTGTCCTGGTTGTTAAATGTTAAAATGGAGCCCTGGGAAGAGAAAGGAGAAATCAAAGGAGTGAAGGCTGCTGTCACAAACACAGGAGGGGGGTGGAAGCCTTGCTTTGTCAGAGCAATAATGTTGCTGTGTGCTGCCAGGCTGGATTCCCCCCAGGTGTGGTGAACATCATCCCTGGCTATGGCCCCACGGCAGGAGCTGCCATCTCCTCCCACATGGACATTGACAAAGTGGCCTTCACTGGCTCCACCGAGGTAAGGGAGCACCCTGAGCCCTGGCACCATGGAATATCCCATGGCTGGTGAGATACTGCAGGTGCTTTGCCTTCTGCACCTCACTCAAAGCTCGTTCCAGGCTGTGAGATGTATATTTGCATTAGCTAAGACTCCTTTGTTCTAATTTGATTCTTTAGAGTATTTCCTGTTGTTTCCCCTGAGCTGTTTCTTGTTGGAGGTGAAACTCAAAGCCCTGCCAATGAGGATTAGCATGAAATGCTGACTGAGATGTAAAGCCAGAGCTCTCTTGCTGATGGGAGTTAATTCCAACACCTGCTCTGCCCTCCCTGCAGGTTGGACACCTGATCCAAAAGGCTGCAGCACAGAGTAACCTCAAGAGGGTGACCCTGGAGCTCGGAGGGAAGAGCCCCAATATCATCTTGTCTGATGCAGACAGTGAGTGGCTGCTGGGAAATGTCTGATCTGTGCCTTTTACCTTGGCTGCTTCCAGAGCTGGAGGGCGAAGGAAAAGGAAGGAAAGGTCTCCAGTGTGAGGCTCTGGCCCTGACACCACCACTCTGCTGCAGCTGCTGCATTTGTGTATCAGCACTCACCACTCCCACTTCTTTTCCCAGTGCTGGGTAGTTCAGCTATCAACAAAAAAAAGAGAATTGTTTCAGTATCTTCCTCCAGTCCTTGCCCCAGTTTGTTTTAATTTATCTTGGAGCACACCACTCTTTTCTTCTCCTGTGAAGTGCTGCTTCCCTCATCCCTTGCACATAAACTCATTTTTGGCCTCGATGAGCCAACACTCACTTAACTGAGCAGTTAAGTAAGGAAGAAAATTTGTCCTTAACACCTGATAATTTCCAATGAGAACTGTAACTTGCCTCAGGTTGGATATTTTTCTCTGGTCTGGGGTGCTTTAATAAAGAATTAAATCTGCAACTCCTGCCCTCCAACCCATGGCAAATGCTGTCAACTGAAAGGACTTTGTATCCCCAGCAGTCTCTGTGATAAATGTGCTAAAGCAGTCCCAGGTCTGCTTGGGTTTGTTTGCTTATTTGTTTTCTCTCTCTCTTCCCAGTGGACTGGGCTGTGGATCAAGCCCACTTTGCCCTGTTCTTCAACCAAGGGCAGTGCTGCTGTGCTGGCTCCAGGACTTACGTGCAGGAGGACATTTACAACGAGTTTGTGGAGAGGAGTGTGGAGAAGGCCAAGGCCAGGGTGGTTGGGAACCCCTTTGACTTCAAAACCGAGCAGGGCCCTCAGGTGGGAGCAGGAAGAGCCCTGAGCTGTTATCTCCTGAAATTGTCCCAATCTCCAGTCCCTGTGTAGATTAGAGTGGGATCTGTTGATTAACCTGATTTGAACTGAGCCCATTAGCACTGGTGCAGGAGGGAGGGGTTAATTAGCCAGTGGGACAGTCTTGGCATTTAAAAATGACCATTTCCCTTTGGAGCTTGCCTGGCAGCCTGCTGCAATGAGGGATGGCACAGCAGCTGTTTGTCCCTCCTGGCTCTTAGGTGGATGAGGAGCAGTTCAAGAAGATCCTGGGCTACATCAGCACGGGCCAGAGGGAGGGAGCCAAGCTGCTGTGTGGTGGCAGCCCCGCTGCAGACAGGGGCTACTTCATCCAGCCCACTGTGTTTGGGGACGTGCAGGACAGCATGACCATTGCCAGGGAGGAGGTGAGTGCTGCAGCACCTTCAGCTCCCAGTGGGGGATGGAAATAAATGTATTTGTTCTGTTAATAGCTGTTAAAACTAGGTGGAGCAGTGGTTTTTAATTTTTTATAGCTTATTTCTTTTAGGGGGATATCTTTTGTTAATGAGCTGTTGAGGTTTATTGCATGATTGATAAAATGACATTATTTTATTGTGAGATGTTTCACTTAGAGGGAGGAACTAATCATTCTTAAGTAGTATTTTAAATCTCAAATTATATCTATAAACAGCTTTTTTATCGAGCTGAGAAGCCTCAGAGAAAAAGGGAAACAATATTATCTCATTTGCTTCTCCTGTGTTTTGCTGCTTTGGAATGTGGTTTGGAGATTGTTTATCCAACAGAGGTTTCATGTGAAATGTTTTTATTCATTGGCCAATCAGGGGCCAAGCTGTGTCAGACTGAGGAGAGTCAGGAGATTTTCATTGGTATCTTTTAGCCTTCTGTCTGGATCTTTTCTGTATTCTTTAGTATAGCATTATATATTATATATAATATATATAGATAGTATACCATATATTTTACATATATTATATATATCATATTTTATATAATATATTGTAATATATAAAATATATATTATAATGTAATATGTGAAATGCAGTGTAATAGAAAATAAAATGTAAAGTGTAATGTAATAAAATGTAAAATATAATAAAATATAAAATAATATAATAAAATGCAATATATTATATGGTATATATTATATGTTATATATTATATAGTATGTATTACATAATATATATTATATAATATATGCTATACATTATATAATATATATTGTATAACATATAATAAATATTATATAATGTATAATATAAAGCATATAATATATATAATATAAAGTATATAAAATAGAATATATTTTCTATTTATATATATTTTGTATTATATATGTGATCTATAATATAAAATATAATATATAATGTATGTAATATATATGACATAATATTATATGTAATATATATAATGTAATACATATATATACATATATAATATGTAATATGTAATACAGAATATAGTATATATAATGTATGATATGTATAATATAATATGTAATTAATATGTAATATATATAATATATAATATAAAATAATATAATGCTATATATTATATATCATAATATATAATATATATTGTATAACATAATAAGTATTATATAATGTAAATATAAAGCATATAATAAATATAATATAAAGTATATAGAATATATTTTCTATTATATATATTATTTTTTGTATTATATATATTATCTATAATATAAAATATAATGCATAATGTATGTAATATAGAATATATAATATGTAATACAGAATATAGTATATATGTAATGTATAATATATTATGTATAATGTGTAATGTTATAATTTTTATATATATAATATATAATATATAATATATTATAATATATAATATATTATAATATATAATATATTATAATATATAATATATAATATATAATATATAATATATAATATATAATATATGATATATAATATATGATATATAATATATAATATAAGCCTTCTAATCACACGTTGTCAGCCTGATGTTCCCTCAGCCCGTGGGCCCTCAGGCAGTCCCAGCCCTGGTTCCTGTGTGTGTTCCCCACTCTCCTTTGGCTCCTTGCAGATCTTCGGGCCGGTGATGCAGATCCTCAAGTTCAGAACCATCGAGGAGGTGATCGAGAGAGCCAACGACTCCAAGTACGGCCTGGCAGCCGCTGTGTTCACCAGGGACCTGGACAAAGCCAACTTCGTGTCCCAGAGCATCAGGGCTGGCACTGTCTGGTGAGCCTGGCACCCCCTGGCACCCCGGGTCTCGGTTTGGGGTCAGTTTGACTTGGGCTGTGCTCAGGGTCGTGGCAGAACTTCAGGTGTAACGGGAACTTGGTAACGTTGGGGTGTATTTTGTATAGGTATTTGTTTTTATAGATTTTTAATAGATATGTATAGATTTTTAATAGATATTTATAGATTTTTAGTAGATATTTATAGATTTTAATAGATATCGAATAGATTTTTGATAGATATTTAAGAGATTTAAAAATAGATATTTAATAGATTTTAAAATAGATATTTAATAGATTATGTAATAGATGTTTTATAGATTTTTTAATAGCTATTTACATATTTTAATAGATACTTAATAGATTTTTAAATAGATATTTAATAGATTTTTTAGTAGATATTGAAGATTTTTAGTAGATATTTAGATTTTTATAGCTTTTATATAGATATTTAATAGATTTTTTATATAGACATGTAATAGATTTTTATATAGGTATCTTATTGATTTTTATATAGGTATCTTATTGATTTTTATATAGGTATCTTATTGATTTTTATATAGGTATTTTATAGATTTTATACAGGTATTTTATAGATTTTTATACAGATATTTTATAGATTTTTATACAGATATTTTATAGATTTTTAATATAGATATAGATTTTTTATACAGATATTTTATCAAATTTTATATAGGTTTGTATAGATTTTTTGTATAGATTTTTATTGATTTTTAAAGATACAGAATTTTTAATAGAGATGTTATAGGTTTTGGATAGCTATTTTATAGATTTTTGGATAGGTTCTTTAAATAGATATTTGATAGATTTTAAAAACCAGATATTTATTTATTTAGTGCTGCTCCCTGAGCTGTCTCACCCTCCCTTTCCCTTCCAGGATCAACTGCTACGATGTGTTTGGAGCCCAGGCTCCCTTTGGGGGCTACAAAGCCTCTGGCAACGGGAGGGAGCTGGGGGAGTACGGCCTGGAGGCCTATGTGGAGGTGAAAAATGTGAGTATTTGAGTATTTCCTGCAGCCAATACCTGTGAGTATTTGAGTATTTCCTTCCCCACCCTCTGCTGCAGCTCCAAATGTCCCTGTGCCATTGGTGAGGGCTGGGCTGAGAGCTGGAACCCCCAAACCTTGAGCTGCCCCCTCTTCCTCTGGTTTTTCTCCTGCTTCTCACCATTCCAGTGAATACCCCTGCAAAGAAAAACAAACAAACAAACAAACTTGTAACTTCCCCTTTTTTTACCTTTTTTTTTTTTATCCCTAGGTGACAATCAAAATTCCACAGAAAAACTCCTAAAGGACAGCAACCTTCTCCACAGATTTGAAAATAATTTTGCAGCTTCATGAGGAAAGCTCAAGACAGAAAATTTAGTATGCAAAAATACGTAACTCTGCATTAAGAGGTGTTTTTTAGGTGTTTAAAGGAGCTTTTCTTAAAAAAAGAAACAAACCTACTTGGCTTTATCTTTTTAAAACATCAAATGCAGCTGGCTGAGCATTACCAAGGTGGGGATGGTTATTTTGGGAATGTATTGTGTGGGTGCAGTCACCCAGAGGAGAGGGGTGTGATCTTTACATCTTTATCTGATAAATAAGCTTCTTTTTCCCAAGAAATCATTTAAATGCTTCTTTAGTCTAGGAGGATTTATAGAATAGAAAATAACACTTATGTGTTGGCTTACAGAGCTAGATTTATAACCCTTGTTCTATGAACTGTGTTTATTTTCTGTGAGCAAAGGGAATTGAGTTCAGTGTGTACCTGGGCAGGGAGCGGTGTGAAATCTGAGGGAAAAGTGTTTGTTTTGTTCCGTCCTGCTGGTTGTAGCCACTCCAAATAAACATTTCTTGTCTCAATGCACTCAACCCTACTTTAGTGGGAGGTTTGTACCAGTGAGCCCAAGCACACACAGATTCCCTCACCCGTTTTTTAAGGCTTTGCTTTGACTTTCTGTGCTGCCCGCTGTGCTTGTGGTGCCTTGATGTGACAGGGACATTCCAGCTGCTGCTTGGCTGGAGGAGCGAGGGGTGTTTGGGCCTGAGTGAGGGCGGTGAGGCTGCCCCGGGAGGCACGGCCATGCTGTGATGTCTGGGAGGAGCGGAGGGCACAGAGCAGCTCCTTCATCGCCGCTTCCCCTCACGGCCCCGAGGGCGGCCATTTCCCTCAGATCTCGCGAGACTTGGAGCCACCCGTCCCCTCAGCCCGGCGGGCGCGCCGAGTTCTCGCGAGACCTCCCGGACCCGACGGGCGGCAATTCCCTCCGGTAGGTCCCGCCCACCGAGATATCGCGAGACTTCGCTTTGTCCCGCCCCTCCGCTTAGGGGCGGAGCTACCTCACTTCGCTCCGCCCCCGGAGGCGCGGTGATTATAACGTCATCACAAAGCGTCGCCTATGTCGAAAGCCCCGCGGGGTCTTTCCCCTTGCCGTCGCGCTTTTAGAGCTGCCCTCAGCCGCCTGCAAACCGCTCCAGCGCCGTGACGGCGGCTCCCAAAACCCGGCGGCGGGCGCGGGGCGGGCGCGGCGATCCCGCTCCATCCTTCCGTACCTCCCTTAGCGTCGGCAGCGCCGCCGCGGCCGCCCGCGCAGTCCGGCGGGGCTGCCCGGCGGGGGCTCCGGCGATGTCCGGCTCCCGGGCGGCTCCTCCCGGTTGAGCGGCGGCTCCGCGCGGGCCCCGCGCCCTCCCCGCGCCGCACCCGCGGCCCGCCCGGCCGGGCATGAGGCGGAGCGGCGGCGGCACAAAGGCTCCAGCGGGGCTGCGCCTTGCCTGAGGCGGCGCCGGGCCCGCCGCGCCCCGCGGGGCGATGTCGCACGATCACGACATGGAGCGGACGATCAAGGTTGGCGGCGGGGCGGATTTCGGGGCGCTTCGTCCCGGGGGGTTCGCTCGGGATCCCGCGCAGCGAGGAGCTGAAGTTTGTGGTGTTTGTGTTTTTGGGGAGCGGAGGGATTGGTGCTCGCCGGCCGCGAGTTGCGGTGTTCGCTCATTAATTAGCGCTGCTGGTTAATGAGGGGCTCATTATTATGTTAATTAGTGCCGCGCTCGTTCCGCTCTTCTGGACGCGGGCTTGGTCCCGATCTGTCCCTGCTCCAATTCCCTTCACCCAACGGAGCTGATCCCGACTCGGATGTGAAGTTTTTTGGGGTTTTTATTTTCTTCCTTATCCTGAGGGTTCTCCCCAATGCCCTCATGGCACAATTCCAAATTCCTTTTGTCCAAATCCTCCTTCCCCAGCTTTGTTCCCCTTTCCCGGATTAATATTCATAAAGCACAAAATAATGTCCCTAAATCACAAAATTAATGTCCCTAAACCACAAATTTAATGTCCGTAAATTATCTGATTTAAATATCCCAGAAGTTTCTCTGAGCTCCTCCTGAAAACCCCAAATTCCTCTGATCCACTGGGATTTCTGCCCCTTCTTTCTAAACCCTGAATAAATTAAACTTGTATCATTTAATACTTTAATAATCTTTAGTATTTTAATAAGTATTCATTATTTTATATTTTATGCAGATTTTTTTTGCTTGGTTTAGCTCAGGTTTGGTTGTTCTGGGATTTAGGACAGGATTTATTTCCAGATTTGGGGATTGAGGAGAGGTTGGAGGAGCAGGAGCTGGAATTCCCCAGGATGGAATTTTTCTCTGATTCCATCCAGTTTGTCCCAGCAGCATCCTGGACTCCCAAAACTCCAAATTTCCAACCTATTTACCATCAATATCTGTAAAAAAATAGGTTTTTAAATGGTTTTAAATAGGTTTGTAAATGCTTTTAAAACATGATAGAAGGTTTACGCAATGTGCATCTAAAGGCAAACCTTGAAATTAAAAATTCTGGCTTAGAAATGCCATGGAACAGGACAAATGCTGAGAAATTTAAATAAATTCAGAAATAAATTTAAGGACAGCCTTGCATAAAAACCCTAAATACTTTGGAGAAATAGAACTATGAAAGTTGGATTATATTAGGACTCACAAGGTCCTAATTACTAAAATAACTAAAATTACTTAATTTATTAAAATAACAAATTACTCCACAGGATTATTTACATTGTACATTATTTACACGATACATTAATTTTAGATTATTTACAGCACGGAGTGGTAAAAGCTGATAGGCCAAGAAATGCTGATCATGTATTTTAATTTAAAAAATGAAAAATTAAATTAAAAATAATTGGCTTCTGATTGTGCTGGTGTGAATTGTGACACCTGAAATGTTTCACACTTCACATGAGACTGAAAATGGAATAAATGTTTATAAACACCTCTCAGTTTCCAATTTCTGGGACAGAAAATCCCACAAATTGGGGTTTGTGTGAGGAATAAAGGCTTTTTTGGGGTGTGCTGGTAAAAAACCCCTTAATCCCACAGATCTGCAGTGGGGTTGGAAGAGTCCTGAGCAGAGCTGGGCTGGGAGAGCTCTGGGAATTCTGCTTTTGCTTTTGGAATTCTGTTTTTCCTCTGGGAGTTCTGGTTCTCCCTTGATAATTCTGCTTTTCCTTTTGGGAATTCTGCTTTTCTCTTTGGAATTCTGCTTTTCTCCTGGGAATTCTGCTTTTCCCCTGGAAATTCTGCTTTTCTTTTTGGGAATTCTGCTTTTCTTTTTGGAACTCAGCTTCTCCTTTGAGAATTCTGCTTTTCTTTTGGGAATTCTGCTTTTGAAATTATCTTTTTCCCCTGAGAATTCTCATTTGGGATTTCTGCTTTTCCTTTTGGGATTTCTGCTTTTCCTTTGGGAATTTTGCTTTTTCTTTGGGAAATCTGCTTCTCCTGTGGGAAATCTACTTTTCCTTTGGGAACTCTCCTTTTCCCCTGAGAATTCTGCTTTTCCTGTGGAAATTCTGCTTTTCCTGTGGAAATTCTGCTTTTCCTTTGGGAATTCTGCTTTTCCCCTGAGAATTCTGCTTTTCCTTTAGGAAATTCTGCTTTTCCTTTAGGAATTCTGCTTTTCTTTTAGGAATTCTGCTTCTCCCGATGGAATTCTGCTTTTCCCCTGGGAATTCAGCTTCTCCTTTTGGAATTGAGCTTTTCCTCTGGAAATTCTGCTTCTTCTTTGGGGATTCTGATTTTGAAATTCTCATTTTCCCCTGAGAATTCTCCTTCTCCTTTGGGAATTCTCCTTCTCCTTTGGAATTCAGCTTTTCTTTTTGGAATTCTGCTTCTCACGTGGGAAATCTGCTTTTCCTTTGGGGAATTCTGCTTTTCCTTTAGGAATTCTGCTTTTTCCCCTGAGAATTCTGCTTCTCCTCATGGAATTCTGCTTTTTCCTCTGGGAATTTTGCTTTTCCTTTGGGAATTCTCCTTTCCCCTGGGAATTCTGCTTTTCCCCCTGAGAATTCTGATTCTCCCCTGGGAATTCTGCTTTTCATTTTGGAATTCTGCTTCTCCTCATGGAATTCTGCTTTTCCTCTGGGAATTTTTGCTTTTCTTTTGGGAATTCTGCTTCTCCTGTGGGAATTCTCCTTTTCCCCTGAGAATTCTGCTTTTCCTGTGGTAATTCTGCTTTTCCTTTGAGGATTCTCCTTTTCCTTTTGGGAATTCTGTTTTACCTTTGGGAATTCTGTTTTTCCTCTGAAAATTCTGCTTCTCCTCATGGAATTCTGCTTTTCCTTTTGTAATTCTGCTTTTCCTTTTGTAATTCTGCTTCTCCTTTGGGGATTCTGATTTTCCTTTGGGAATTCTGCCTTTCCTTTGGGAATTTTCCTTCTCCTTTGAGAATTCTGCTTTCCCCCTGAAAATTCTGCTTCTCTTGTGGGAATTCTCCTTTCGCCATGGAATTCTGCTTTTCCCTTGGGAATTCTGCTTTTCCAGGCCCTGGCCATCCCATCCTTCTGGGTTAATTCCCAAATTCTTGGCTCAGCCTTGTTGAGAGAGAATTTTGCTGCTGCTCCACGTGGAGCTGTGAAACTTTGCTGGAATTCTGGATATTTCACATCATTATCCCACTGAAAATTCAGGTTATTCATCAGAAGTTTCAGATTCCTGGAATTTTGGATATTCCAGGAATTCCATCCCCATGAAATCCAGCTGAAACACTTGGATGTTTTTAAACACATTTGGTGCTTTTAAAGCATTTTCAGCTGTTTAGGATCAAAATCATGGAATTTTAAGGTTGGAAAAGAGTGAACATGGTGTTTCTTTACCATTAATTATTCATTTTACCTCTGAGTTATAAAGCTGCTTTGGGATGAAGGTTGGCATCCAAATTTAAAATGTGCAGCATATAAAATTTAATTTTATATTTATTTTATATTTATATTCATCTTTATATCTATATTTATATTCCATTTATATTGTCATCTTATATTTATAAATATATTTTATATTTATGTTTAATTTTCTTCAGGAAAGCAAACTCCCCACCGCGCACTTTAGCACTCAGATTTGCTGAGTTGTTTTTTGTTTTGTTTTTTTTTTTTTTTTTGGGAAAAGCTGTAATAATTGTATTTATTATGTATTTATTGACCAGGAAACCTCCATTTTAGAGGAATACAACATAAACTGGACTCAGAAGCTGGGAGCTGGCATCAGTGGGCCTGTCAGGTAAGGGAGGAGTCAGTGAGTATTTTACTAAAAATGCTGATGGGATTCATGGAAAATTCAAACCAACAGATTCCTGTGCCCCATGTGGGTTGTGCAGGAGGGATTTTGTATTTTTGGGGGGGAATTTGGGAGGAAAAATGATCATCCTTTCTCTGTGCTCTGTGTTCCCACAGCCAGGCAGGAGCAGGAGTTGGTTTGGAATAATGAGAACAGAAATTTCTCCTGATCCTCCCTTCCCTGCTTTCCCACTTGTTTTTCCATCTTTTCCTTTCCCTTTGCATCCCAGCTCTGCTCCTCATGGATTTCTCACCCCTGGATGATTTCTGGGAAGGAAAACACTTTTCCAGCAAAACCTCTCCCCTCAGAAAAAATCCTTCCAAGAACTCTTTGCACTGAAAATCCTCCTTGATTGTTCTCCTCAGTTCCCACAGCCAGGCAGGAGCAGGAGTTGATAGTGGAATAATGAAAACAGAAATTCCTCCTGATCCTCCCTTCCCTGCTTTCCCACTTGTTTTTCCATCTTTTCCTTTCCCTTTGCATCCCAGCCTTGCTCCTCATGGATTTCTCACCCCTGCATGATTTCTGGAGAGGAAAACACTTTTCTAACAAAACCTCTCCCCTCAGAAAAAATCCTCCCAAGAATCCTTTGCACTGAAAATCCTCCTTGATCGTTCCCTTCAGTTCCCACAGCCAGGCAGGAGCAGGAGTTGATAGTGGAATAATGGAAACAGAAATTCCTCCCGAGTCCCCTTTCCCACTTGTTTTTCCATCTTTTCCTTTCCCTTTGCATCCCAGCCCTGCTCCTCATGGATTTCTCACCCCTGCATGATTTCTGGGAAGGAAAACACTTTTCCAGCAAAGCCTCTCCCCTCAGAAAATGGGAATTTGGGCTGGAAAACCTCTGTGTGCTGTTCTGGGTGCTCCCTTTGTCTTTCCCATCATTTATCTTCCTGTCTGGCTTCTCCTCATCCTTTTCTGGGTTGTTTCATTCAAACATTCATTTTGTGCTTTTTTTGCTCTTCAAACATGGGTCCTTTCCTCAGTTGTTAAATGAGGGGGGAAAAGAGAAAAAATTCACCCAAAAAGAGAATTTCCTTCTCAAACCACTTTATCTATCCCAAATATTTCATTTATTCCAGCATCCCTGGGGGTGTTCAGGTGTGCTTTGGGTTATTTCCATCCCAAATCTCTCTTGGGGCTGAATTTAGGGTGAGAGCTGGGCTGTATCCCAGACTTGGGGCCATTCCTGGCAATTCCCACGTGGAGAGCAAACTCAGAGCTCCAAATCAATCACTTCAGGTGTCTCTTTTGAACCTCCTTGCTGACTGAATGATTTTGTTGCTGTAATCCCAGAGTCTGCATGAAAAAATCCTCCCAGGAACGCTTTGCACTGAAAATCCTCCTCGATCGTCCAAAAGCTCGAAATGAGGTACAGTTCCTGCTTTTCTCTCCTCAAAAAAACTTCAATTTTTGAAAGTTTGGGGATGTTTTAAACATCAAAACCCCACCACCAAACCCCCGTGTGCTGGCTGTGCATCCAGAGTTTTATTTTTAATTAATTGGGGTTTTTAATTAATTCAAGCTGTTCTTCTGCCTGTAATGGAACAGAACCAGTTTGAGAGGGAATTTTGTTGCCACTGCTCCAAGAATGCTTCAAGTTGTTCTGGAAATGGATTTTTTTCCATGTGCCAGGACCTAAAGCAGCTCCTGACACAGGTTGGGAATTCCTGAGGTGCCAAACTTGTCAGTCTGTGGGATGATGGGCACTGTGGGGAATTGAAAGAAGGATTTATTGTCCTTGAGGTTTGAGCAACTTAATTTCTTATTATTGAGCAAATTCTCCTTTAAAATGCCCATAAAAATCATCTGTGTCCAAAAATCACCAAGATTTGGCTTGATTGAACAGCCCAGGGAGTTTTAAAGTGGGGTTTGTTCATTCCACACAATGGAATTTTGGGGTTTGTTCATTCCACACGATGGAATTTTGGGGTTTGTTCATTGCAGATGTTGCAATTTTGGGGTTTGTTCATTCCACACGATGGAATTTTGGGGTTTGTTCATTCCACACGATGGAATTTTGGGGTTTGTTCATTCCAGGTGATGGAATTTTGGGGTTTATTCATTCCACACGATGGAATTTTGGGGTTTATTCATTCATTTTCACTTCCATTGAAACACTACATTACTCTTAAAGCTGTTTCTGTCTAAATTTCTGTACAACCCTCCCAAAACTGAGCTTTTCCCAGAGCTCTGTGTGGGATCCCACAATCTGCCCCAAATTTGGGGTGTTTTTCCCCTCAGTGCCTGTCCCTGTGTGCAGTAACAGTTCTTCCCTTCTCTTCAAGGTACGTCTGCACATGATGTGTGCAACACATCCCAATATTGTTCAAATAATTGAAGTTTATGCTAACAGTGTGCAGTTCCCACATGAATCCAGCCCCAGGTAAGGTTGCACAGGGGGATTCACTCCCACAGCTTCTTTTCCATGTTTAGCCCAAGGTATAGTGGAGTTTGCTTTGCTTTGCTTTGGTTTTAATCACAAAATTATTATTTCAAGGGGGTCCCAGGTGTAATAATTATCCTGCAGACCAAGCAGCTCTTTTGTTTTTTTTTTTTCCCTGACTTTTGTGTGTTTAAATTATTTTGCCTCCTTTATTCCCTGTGTTGAATGCATCTCCATTGTTTTAGGTTTTCCATTGATTCAGTCTGCATTGTGTGAAAGAGTTGTTTCTAAAAATATGAAATTCAGCCCTGAAAACTCTCAAGGCATTGTCCTGCTTAAAATGAACACAGGAAAACATGGAGCAGAGCGATATTTTTTTGTTGTGTGTATAAAAATATTGTCTTCTGATAGGATCTTAGTGGAGAAAATCATCAGAGCTGGGAGAATGAAAGAGCTGAGACCTGTCTTAGGCTCTGGTGTAGCTGATTTTGCTGTGTGGTGGGAACTGGGAGTTATTTCCTTGAGGATCTGGCAGCCCTGATCTCCACCTTCTTATTTTTTATCCTTCATAATTATGGCAGTAAAGCTGTAAATTAAAATAATGGGGGATCCAGACTCAAAACCATCCAGGTGCTGTGTAATCCTTGAGGGCAGAGTGTCCACATGGCTTCCTGGATTTATCCATGTCCAGTTTGTTCCAGCTGGATGTGGGAGCCAGGAAGATGGCAGGAGGAGCAAACTGGAGATTCCAGAAAATCCTGAGGAGTGTAGACTTGGACAGCACCAAAATTGCCCCAAAAGCAGCAGAGAAAAGCAATGTTTGTGTGAAATATGCATTCTTAGCTTAGCTGTTCTTCTTTTGGTAAAGCTGTAAATTAAAATCATGGGGAATTCAAACTCAAAACCATCCAGGTGCTGTGTAATCCTTGAGGGCAGAGTGTCCACATGGCTTCCTGGATGGATCCAAGTCCAGTTTGTTCCAGCTGGATGTGGGAACACAGCAGGAGGAGCAAACTGGAGATTCCTGGGAGCCAGAAAATCCTGAGGATTTTAGACTGGAAGGCAAAACAACAGCAGCAAAATTGCCCCAAAAGCAGTGTTTGTGTGAAATGTGCATTCTTAGCTTAGCAATTCTGTTCTTTTGTAAAGCTGTAAATTAAAATATTGGGGGATCCAGACTCAAAACCATCCAGGTGCTGTGCAATCCTTGAGGGCAGAGTGTCCACATGGCTTCCAGCTCCATCCAGGCTGGAGCTGGGTGTGGGAGCCCAGCAGGAGGAGCAAACTGGAGATTCCTGGGAGCCAGAAAATCCCGAGGATTTTAAACTCGCCAAAACAGCCCCGAAAGCAGTGTTTGTGTGAAATATGCATTCTTAGCTTAGCAATTCTGTTCTTTTGGATGATTTTTTTAATGTAACAACATGAAATGCTTTTGAACAGGGCTCGGCTCCTAATTGTAATGGAGATGATGGAAGGGGGAGAGCTCTTCCACAGAATCAGCCAGCACCGGCACTTTACTGAGAAGCAAGCGAGCCAAGTAACAAAGCAGGCAAGTCACCCCCTGTCCCAGCAAATCCATCATGCTCTGGCTAAAGTAGGGACAATTCCTGGGGCTGGAAGGGTGGGGAAAAAGGATGAATTCAAAGATTTCCTCAGTTCTGATCCGATGATCATTGCCTGCTTTGTTATAAGTGACAATGCCCAAGCTTTATTAGGAATAAAGGATTGAAGGTGTGGGCTTGTTCTCTGGGTCTGCTGTGCTTAACTTTGCTTTTCCACACCTGCTCTAGAGAAGACTTGCAAGAGGATTTTGTCATTCTTCTTGTCCTAAAAGTGTTGCCTCCAGCAGGACTCCTGAGCTCTGGAACCTCCATGACCCCCTTGGCATTTCTCTCCTCTGGGCCAGGGGTTTTCAGGCTGGGTTCTGGGCTTGGGCTGTGGAATTCCTGGAAGATCCCAAGGAATGTGTCTGTTTGTCCTGATTTTGTGTCTGTTTGTTCCTTCACCCTTTCTCTCCCAGCTCACTCCTGAATGATTTTATAACCTCCATGGTGCTTTCTGCAGGGGGTTTTGGTGTCCATCAGGATTTTTTGTTGCTGGTGGGACTCTCAGAAGGATCTCTGTGGAATTCAGTGCTGGGATTCCCAGTTCCTCTCAGAATATCTGAACTTGGGGCAAAAAAATTGTGTTACTTTTGTGCTTTGATTTGTTTCTAATGAAATGCTCATTGTGCTGGTACTTTTTGGTCTCATCCAACAAAGAAATGAGGTGGAAGTACAGAATTATTCTTGACAGTTTGTTTGACATCCTTTGGCCTGTTTGATTTTTTTGACATGGTGGGGAAAACTTGTAAAACTTTACCAGAAATCAAGACTTTGGTTTGAATTCTGTGTGTACACTTGGGTCATTCATGTCTCAAGTAACTCTTTGCTTTAATGTTCATAGAAAGGAAGTTTGAAATGTGAAATTCTTTTCTCTGGTGCTTCTTTATCCTTGTCTTGTACCCAGGAATGGTTCAAGCTTTTCACAGCACTGCCTCATTTTTAAGGGAATGTGGAATGTGTTTGTTGTATTTATCTCTGGGAATGTGTTTGTATTTATTGCTGAGCTGAGTTATCAGTGAAGTTCTCTTGTGACAGTAATTTGGAGGTTTTTAAGGGCTCTAAACTTGGGAAGGATCCTACAGATATTTCCAAATAAGGGTTGTGAGCCTGTGCCTCACTTCTGTCTCAGGAATGCTGATTAAATATTTATATTTGACTTTTCTTGAAATGAATTGCACTTGGAAATGTGCAGTCCCTGCAGCTTTTCCTGCCTGGATTGCAGGTTCCCAAAGCATCCTTGAAACAATTCTGTGGGATATCCCCAGAATGACTGAAGGGCAGGCAGCACCATCCAAAATGAAAGAATAAAACTGCCTGAGGGTTGGATCTGCAGATTCCCTGGAATGCTGAAACCAGAACTCCCTGCTGGGCAGGGGCAGCACCCTGGAGCCCTGGCACAGCAGGGAAGGGGCACTGGCACCTCCTGCTTCACTCTGGGGGGCTCTCAGTGCCTTGAGTTCCCAAAAGGAGGAGGTTGGGAAGCCCAGGCCAGCCTGGATTTTGTTTTCTGTGGGATTCATGTCCCAGCTGGGTCAGGCTTGTCCTAAAGGAGAACTCCACTTAAAATATTTGGGGTTGGAAATGTGCTTTGTAAAGCTGAAATGAATCTCCAGGCTGCAGGAGGAGGTCAGTGATTGTAGCTGATTTATTGTGCCCTTTTCCAGATAGCTTTGGCTTTGCAGCATTGCCACTCACTGAACATTGCACACAGAGACCTCAAGCCTGAGAATCTCCTCTTCAAGGATAACTCTCTGGTAAGATCAACATTTGCAATTCTTCTGCTGCTGAATTCTGTGAAGTGGCTCAAGGGTGAATCTCAGGGTGGTGGTAAAATGACATGAATGTTTTGGTGACAGAATTGAAAAAAATTGTAATGGAATTGAATTTTCAAATGCAGATTTCAATTTAATTCAATTCAATTGCAAATTGAATCACCAGGATGGACTTGGTGCTTTCCCACCCCCTGATCTCCTTGCAGGGCAGTGAGTCCCTGCTGCTGCTGCTGTTAAATTTGAGTCAGGTTCTCCACATGAACACAATCCAGCTCTGCCCCCTCATCAGGATGTTCTGACCTCTGCCTAGAGATCTTTGATAGATCCAAACAATTCTTTGTGTCTCCTGCTCACCACCAGTCTGGATATGCAGGGATCCCCCTAGAAGGGCCTCAAGTGCTTTCCCAATCCCTGAGGGGGCCCAGAGCACCCAGAAAAGCAAAACCTTGGTTTGAAAGGTCAATTTGTGACCTTTCAGCTGCCTAGGGGAGTGTGAGGGTATAAACACAATGTTTGGGAAAGGTGAGATGAGGACAGGGGGAGAATTCTGTGTTAGAAAAGCTGATTTAATGAGATTTATCTAATAAAGCCTCTTCTCCTTGTTTTAGGATGCACCTGTTAAATTGTGTGACTTTGGGTTTGCCAAAGTAGACCAAGGTGACTTGATGACACCCCAGTTCACTCCCTATTATGTAGCACCTCAGGTAACAACCAGCTCCTGCTCTGGGCTAAAGGGGAATCATTTACTGCCTGAACCTCCATATCCACATCACTTAACCCCTTTGCTGTCCTGGAAGGGCTCTGAGTGCAGGAATCTTCCAGAAATTCCTCTACTCTGGAGCTGCCACAGGAATCTGTTGATAAGGCAAATTTCCCAGATTGCTCAGCACTGATGGTGATAATTGGCCTTTAGCTGTATTAAAGCAGCTGCTTTGGAGAAATCCCTGCTTTGCCATCCTCCTTCCAGCTGAAGCTCATTCAAGATTCCATTAAAAAGGACTTGGTTGGAAGGAAAAGGTTTTGAAAAGGTTGCTCCCAAAGGGCAGTGGCAGAGGGTTGGTACCTGGGCACCCTGGCTGGCCCCTGTGTCATTAAACACAACCTGTAATTACACCTGTAATTACACACAGGCTGCTCTTTGTGCTGCTTCCCCCCTCTCCTGTCCTTTGTGTTGGATCCTGGAGAAAATGAAAAGCAGCTGCAGATGGAGATTTAATTGCAGTGCTGGGCTGCCTTTAATCACTGGGAAAGGCAATTCAGAGATCAGAGCACGCCCTGAAAATTCATCAAATTCCTTCCCAGCTGGAGCCTTTTGGGGCTCCCTGCAACCCCAACCCACAGACTGGGTCAGAAGGGACACATTTGGTGGGATTTGTGCTGGGAGAGGCACAAAGGGACAGCTCTGAGCTGGGGTTACCCTCCAGACACACCTCAGGTTCTGGTTCCAAGCATGGAGGGGTTGGAGGTTCTGAGCAAGTGTTTAATTCAGGCAGAACTGGAGATTTCAGTGCTAAAATATTAAATATTTTAGTATTTTCCCCATGTAGAAAGCTCCAGCCTTTCTCAGGGAGAAAAACTGGACTTTGGTAGTCTTCAGTAGCTGGAATAAATTTCCTGAATAGAAAATGATCAGGAATCTTTGGATTTGCTGGTTGTGCTGCCTGTTCAGAAATGGATTTTTCTTTGTTTTTATTTCCCATCTCACCAGGTATTGGAGGCACAAAGAAGACATCAGAAGGAAAAGTCTGGTATTATCCCCACCTCTCCAACCCCTTACACCTACAACAAGGTGAGCTGGGAAAGATCTTTAAAAGTCTTCCCCACCCCTCTGGTGCTTCTGATAGAGCAAATAATGAAATGCACATTTAGTGCAAACCTAATTAATGATCCTCTAATGAAGGGGGGATAAGTATACAAATGCTGTTAAGGAGCACTAAATATGAACAAGATTTTGGAGAGTAGAAGGACTCAGCTGGAGTGAGGCCATGAGGGAAGTTCTGTCAGCTCTGTTCAAAGGGAATCTCTTTGCTGCTGCCAGAGTTTCTGGATGTGCACAGCATTTCTTGTTCAGGCAGCTGTGCCAGGAACTGCTCTCTACCTGGATCTTGTGGAAAACAACCAAGAATTTATTGTGTAGCTGCTGGAATCTTGGCAAAAACATGGCAGGAAATGTCCTGAAAGGTCATATAATCCTTTTTGGGCATTCCAAAATGTTTTCCTCCTTATTATCATCACTGTCTCCTGCTGGCTGAGCAGTGCTTGAACCACTGAGTGTCAATTTTAATTCAAGTTTTTTGGTTTGGGATCCCAGTGTAAGGATCTGCCCTGATTGCAGTTCTAGGGATGGTTATTTGATATGCAGTGTTAGCATTTAGTAGCCTCACAGAGAAAATCAAAGCAATTATTAATTACTCTGCATCACAAATCTGCCTTCCTCAGGGCTCTGACTGCTTCTCTCCATCCTGCAGAGCCAGGTTGGTGACTGTAGCAGACAATTCTGTTTCTCAACTCCTTAGAATGGGCCAGTAGTGTTTGCATGTGGAGTTTCTTCTTCCCTCTCTTGCCCATTTGGGATTTCCAAGGTGGGAGGGATTTTCTTTCCATGTTCCATGTGAAGAATTGCTCTGGGTGACAGAGCTGCTGAGGGAAGGGCCTTGTCCTCAGGTGTGATTGTTCAAAAGCAGCACCTGGCACTCACCTGCCTGCCCAGAATGGGCACTGAGAGCTTCCAGGTGCTCTGTCCTTCCATGGCAGTCTGTCCTGTCCCTGGCTGCCCCCACAGACAGCTCTGATTCCATTTCCCTGCTGTTACTTTCTTGGATTGTTGTTGTATTTTCAGCCTCCCATTGTAAACAACTGGATTCTTTTATGGGATTGGGGGTGGGACTCAGGATTGGGGGTAGGATTCAGGATTGGGGGTAGGATTCAGGATTGGGGATAGGATTCAGATATCCTGAGACATGCAATAAGCCTCTCACACCTCTGCAGCCTTGGCTGTTCCCAGACAATTCCCAAGCACCTGGGAGTTGTTCAGCTTGGAGCTGCCTTGTCCCAGCAGCCACATTTATCCACAAAGCAATAAACTGTGGTGGTGTTCACAGGGCTCCCAGGAAGAGGGAAAAGAGGATCTGACTCCATGTTTCAGAAGGCTGATTTATTATTTTATCATATATATTATATTAGAACTGTACTAAAAGAATGGAAGAAAGGATTTCATCGAAAGGCAAAGAAAGGAATGATGATAAAATCTTGTGATTCTCAGTCTGAGACAGCTGGGTTGTGATTTGCCATTAATTAGTAACAACCACATGAGACCAATCCCAGATGCACCTGTTGCATTCCACAGCAGCAGATAATCAATGTTTACATTTCATTGCTGAGGTCTCTCAGCTTCTCAGGAGAAAAAAATCCTAAGAAAAGGATTTTTCATAAAATCCTTTCTGTGACAATAAACCTCTCACACTTCTGCAGCTCTGGCTGTCCCAGACAATTCCCAACAACTGCAATTTGTTCAGCTTGGAGCTGCCTTGTCCCAGCAGCCACATTTATCACAAAGGTGGATCTGAGCTGGTTCTGTTCCCTTAGGGAATCACACAGAACTTTTATCAGAACTCCCCCATTATTTATTACAAAGTGCTGCCCAGAGTGACAGTGGACCCTTTCCCTGCTTGCAGAGCTGTGACCTGTGGTCCCTGGGGGTGATTATCTACGTGATGCTGTGTGGGTACCCCCCCTTCTACTCCAAGCACCACAGCCGGACGATTCCCAAGGACATGAGGAAAAAGATCATGACAGGAAGCTTCGAGTTCCCAGAGGAGGAGTGGAGCCAGATCTCAGAAATGGCAAAAGACATTGTCAGAAAGTGAGTCCTTGAGGAAACTCTGCTGTTGCTGTGTGCTTTGTTAAGGAATTGGAATGGTTCCATGGTAAGGAAGTGGAAAAGCTCCTGGAAGTGCCTTGTCCCAGCAGTGAGGGTTGTCTGCAGCTCATCCAGCTGCCAAATTCTCTGTTACATTCAGCATAAACCAAGTCTGGGAATTTTTTTAATTTTATTTTTCCCCCTGTCCAAGTGTTTAATGTTGATGTCTCTTTTGTTGGGGTGAATTGTGTATTGAGTCTTCAAGGGGAGTGGGAGCACTGAAGGGTTTCAGGATAACACAGATTTCCTGGGATAACATTTGAATTCCTGTGAAAATCAAGTGCCTTCAATGGGATGTGGTAAATCTGTCCCCTAAAGCCCTGTGCACATCATACAGAGCCTAAAAAGAGTCAGGCAGGAAGATGGGGAGGGAGATGAAGATCTGCCATGAGGTGCCAGGCTCAGATAAGGTTTTGCATGGATGTTTTATTCCAATGCTAATGGAGCCTGTTTTCCATGCAGGGCACATCCCTCAGCTGGGAGTGTTTCAAAGACTTGGTCTGTTTGGGAGCAAGAATGTGGCACTGATTTGGGCTTGACCTCACTGATTTTTGAAAAAGACTTACTGCCTTTGCAGCATCAGAGGAGCTAAGAGAATAAAAGCAATATATATAGGAAAAAAAATCAGTTGGGGAAGTAATTTAAAAGTGTCACTGGCTCCTGAGATGTACTGTAAATTCTCCATTGTTTGGAGAGGGTGCTGGGACCTTTTCAGAGCTGTGCAGGAGAACCCCCAACCTTTCATTAAATTAACTTTCTTGATACAAGGTCGGCTCTGTTCTCACACAGAAACTCCACAGGCAAAAGGTTTCATTGTCTTCCAAAATTCCCATGGAAGTCAGCTCTGAGGGTGTTGTCCCATGGATCCAGGCTCATTTCTGACCTCAGGCTTAATGAGGGTTTGATAATGGCTTAGGATCTGGGAAATGCATGGAAAAGGAATGCACGTGGCTGCTATCAAAAGTGAGCTCAACCTGCTTGGCAGCAAGTGGGATTTCTGCTCTCCCCCGTGGTGCTGCTGACATTTTGTACAAGTTATTTCCACTTTCTTGGTACATTAAACAATTGTGCTCTGCAGCCAAGAAGCTGATCTGGAGTTGTCTGAGGAAGTGTGACAGGCTCATGGAGTCATTCCCATTCTCATTCAGACTTTGGGATGACTTGTCAGCACTCTGTGGGAATTCCTGCTTTTTTATTTAGTTGTGCTCGTCACGAGAACACAAATTTATCTGCAAATCCTTTTTCCAGGGTTTCATGCTAGAAAAAATTGATTTCATTGAGTTTTCAGTTGTTTTTTGTTTTGAGGGGCTGGAACCAAGGTGTTCATGACTTGAGGACTTTTCAGGGCATGGTGGGAGCAGTGAATCCTGCAGAGTTTCCATGCCCAGAGTCCTTGGGATGAGTGTAACCTGTTCTGGGGAGAGCATTTCCAGGGAGTGCCAGCCTGGATCATTTCCAGCTCCTCTGGAGGTGATTTCCCACCTGGGAGCTGCAGCTGTGGAATTCAGCAGCACAGGGGTACCCCAGGAATGCCTTTAGCACCCTCCTTTGCCCTGGATGAGCTGTGACAGCATTAAACCACTGCAAGCTCAGGGAGCTGGGACAGATTTTGAGATTTTGCCCCAAAATGAGGCAGTTTGAGCTCTTGGCAAAGCTGATTTTTTAGCCTTGAAAATGCTTAAATGCATTTAAATCACCAAACTCCTCCTTAAGGATTTATTCTTTCCTCCCCAGGCTGCTGAAGGTGAAGCCTGAGGAACGTCTGACCATTGAGGGGGTGTTGGACCATCCCTGGCTCAATTCCACTGAGGCCCTGGACAACATCCTGCCCTCTGCCCAGCTGATGATGGACAAGGTCTGAGCAGCAGTGACTTGGTCAGGAATGTTACACAGGAGCAGGAGAGCTCTGGGATGGGTGAAGGGCTTTTTTTGATGTGGGGTTATGCAGATAAGGAGCTTCTCTTCTGTTTATGGAGAGCTTGAGATTATAGGGAGAAAATGGAAACAGGAATTAAAATGGGAATAAAGTGTGAAATTTGGGCTTGAAGGAGATGCTCCCAGATTGGTGTGATAAGCAGCCATGTGCTGATGGTGGAAAGCAGAGCCTGAGGGATCTTCCACAGCTCTTTGCTCTTTTTGCCATGTTTTATGAGGTCATACAGCAATGACCTCACTAATTAAACAAATAGTCCTTGTTTCCTTTCATTTCTGCTCAAAGAGCATTTCAGTCAATCTTGTGACCCATGAGAAGATGATCCTTTGTCCTGTTTCCCCCAGGGATATTTTGTCACTGATTTTAGATGTAACCATACCTCACTTCATGCAAACCTGATTTTTCTTACACATCTCCAAAATAAACCAAATTTTGGTGCCTCTTTTTTTTTTTTTTTTGCCCATGGCAAACACTGTCCATTGTCTTTGCAGGCCATGGTGGCAGGGATCCAGCAGGCTCATGCAGAACAACTTGCAAACATGAGAATCCAAGACCTCAAAGTGAGCCTGAAGCCCCTTCACTCCGTGAACAACCCGATCCTGCGCAAGCGGAAACTCCTGGGGTAACTCCAGAGCTGGGCTGGCAGGGACAACCTGGAGCCAGCTGGGATGGCTGGGAAATGCCTTTGGGGATGGCACAGGCTCAGCTGTGGTGGTTTAACACAATTCTGGTGTTGCTCAGACAAATCATAGTGGCACAGTGTGGTTTTTTTGCTAAGATGTGCCAGTGAGGGCAGGAGGGAGGTTTGGCCCTGTTCCTGCATTGAACAGATTCCTGTTGGGATGATGGGTCACATGTAAGATAAGGCAAACTGGGAGAAAAATTTTAAGATATTTTTTCCTCATCCTAACATTTATTTACTGAAGAAGTCAGGTAAACTCTCTGTCTCTCTTTCTTTGTTTGAATTACTCTCAAAAATAGACTCATACATTTTATTTATCCTCATACCTAAAGGAATATTCCTTTAAATTACTTCAAATTCCTTTACATTTGAAGTAATTTAAAGGAATATTCCTCCTTTTAATATAGGACAAGAATTATAATTAATGCTGAACCTGCCTCCCAGTTTCCCAGAGAGGGAAGGAGCTGTGTTAGACTGCAGCAGTTACACAACAAGTAACGAGCTTGAGCTCGTTAAATTCTAATTATTCCCCCCTTGTTCTTGTGCAGCACCAAGCCAAAGGATGGTGTTTACATCCATGACCCTGAGAATGGAAGCAATGACTCCAACGTGGCTCTGGAGAAGCTCAGAGATGTGATTGCTCAGTGCATTCTACCACAGGCTGGTAAAGGTTGCCACTTTTAAGAACCTTTTATTCCTAAATGTGCAAGACCCCCACTTTGGGGCTGGCTGTGTCAGTGGTGAGGAAGGAAGAAAAGTCCTGGGCAGCCTCTGAGCTGGGATTTGGGTTCATGTGGAATTTTAGTGCCATGCAGAGCTGTTAAAAGAACTTTTAAACAGGAATATTTGCTTTAAAGGCCATTTCCTGGTTTATGTGGGGTCAGCAGGAATAACTGCCCAGTTTGAATCCAAACCTCCTGTGTCCCTCTGTTGTCCCAACCAGGAGAGAATGAAGATGAGAAGTTGAATGAAGTGATGCAGGAGGCCTGGAAATACAACAGGGAGTGCAAATTGCTGCGGGACACCCTGCAGAGCTTCAGCTGGAACGGTGAGAATTCCTGCCCTCCCCCAGGGAGGGTGGAACACAGACCTCCTGCTATGGAAATAACCCCAGGTTTATTGGATTTGGGCTGATTTAGGGTTTGACATTGTTTTATCCCTTCTGCCAGAACTGGTGTTCCCAAAATGGGGGTGAAAATGTTGCTTTGAAATTTCTATTTGAGGGTGGTCAGGATTGAGTTTTCTGAAGCACCAGGAATGTAACAGCACAAATGGATTGTGATGGAAAGGGGAATTTTAAACTGTCTGAGGGCAGGGATAGATGGGATATATACAAAAAACCTTCCCTGTGAGGGTGGGGAGCCCTGGACAGAGAAGCTGTGGCTGCCTCATCCCTGGAAGTCTCCAAGGAGGGGTGGGACAGGGCTTGGAGCAGCCTGGGATAGTGGAAGGTGTCCCTGCCCAGATGACTTTTAAGGTCCTTTCCAACCATTCCAGGATTCTCTGATCCTTTCAGGAACCTGTTGAGCTGCTTTCCATCCAGCTGTTGATTCCCTCTTTCTGCTGGAGGCTGCTCCTCCCTGTCAGCTCAGTTTGGGTGGGGAGCAGAACAAAACCAGGACAGGCACCTTGGGATGCTCAGGTGGTTCCCAGGAGCAGGTGCTGATGGATGGGAGGGACCAGGAGCATCACTCAGCTTCACAAGGGCTGATCCTGCTTCCTCCTCTGTTCTGTTTGCTTGACTTTCATTGAGATCTTTCATTGCTCCATTTTTCTGTTTGCTTGACTTTCATTGAGATCTTTCATTGCTCCATTTTTCTGTTTGCTTGACTTTCTTTGAGATCTTTCATTGCTCCATTTTCCCATGGTCTCTAAGTCCTTTTGGATCCTGTGCTGCTGTTGCCCTAAGTCTGTGTTTAATTCCATTGGGATTCCTTAATTAATCAAACAATTCCATTGTTTAATTCCAGCTGGGATTGCTTTCCTCCTTGTGCCCAGCTCCAGCTGATTCCCTGTTTTTGTTTTTTTTCCCCTTCCAGGCAGAGGATTCACAGACAAAGTGGATCGACTAAAACTGGCAGAAATTGTCAAACAAGTGATCGAAGAGCAGACAAATTCCCACGACTCTCAATAGCTGGAGCTTCTTAATCTTATTTTTTTTACCATTTAAGATTTATTCTTTAACTGTAAAAAGTATTTTTATGTAAATTAATAAATCATAATTATTTCATTAAATTTCCATACTGCTTGAAAATGCTGTATAGTTGTAGATACAAAAAAAAAAAAATCATTGGTACTGTAATATTTTTTTAAAACTCAGTTCCTCGAGGTATATATGATCACTTATGTACTGTTAATCATGAGCCCCACAAATGGGGTGGATTTTATTGTTAAAAACCATTTTTTTTTCTTAATAACCAGTTGCAGAAGCTGCCTTTCACCTGCCACAGCCAGCCCCTGCAGTGACTGTATGAGAAGGAGAGCCACAGTTTCTCAAGGCCCTGCTCAGTGAGTACTTGAAGCAAGTGCTGTGAAATGCAAATTCACAGCTCCCCTTGGCACCTAAATTCCAATTTAGGTAGAGAATTTCTAAATTTAGGTAGAGAAAAAATCAATTAAATACCCTTCAGTTTGGCTTGGTGCCTGGCCCATGTGCTTGCTGAAGTTTTCAGTTCTGAGCAGTGACTCTCTTCTTTTGTCATCTTCCCCATCTCCCTCAGACCTTCTTTAAGGCTTAACCTCCTCTCTTTCTTTCTCCTCATCTTCCTCAGAGCTTTTTTAAGGCTGAATCAGCCATTCAGCACAAAACTCTTCTTTTTCTCACCTTGTCCAAGAGCAGAACAGAAGAATGTTCAAGTCTTTATGCACAAATTCTTTTAATTTCTATGGTGGGATCTTCTATGGACCGAGACCAGCCTGGGCTTTGTTTGTTTGGGATATTCCCATTCTTTCCTTCCTAGAAGATCCAAGCTTGGGTTTTGAGTTGTCCTCTTGTTTGGCAGAGCTCCCAGTGCTCTGGGGAACCCCTGGGATTTCTCTGGAGCCCAAATTCTCATCTCTGATGCCTTCAAGCTCCTTCTTGGGGGAGCCACAACTGCAGGGCTGCTCCCTGCTCCCCAGGGCAGGTTCTTTCTCTAGTCTGGAACATTGGCTCCAAAAGCTGCTTTTTTAAATCCTGATGAAGCAAACCAATGGCAAGAATCTGTACATAGTTCTAGTTTTCTACCTTTTCTGCTTCTCTTTCTTTCAAAGATCGGGCGGAGGCTTTTTATAGAGCTATTTTGGTACCAAATCCGTGCAGACACCGGCTGAGTTTGGTCTGCAGACTGAAGTGCCAACCCAGGGCCCTCAGTGACCACTCCTGAACGTTGTTGTCTTTCACAGCTCATCCATTTTTGGGTTTACATTGACCAACCTGAGCCATCAATCTCCCAGTTCTCTCCTACAAAAGTCCAGCCTTGTTGTTTTTTGGTTTTTTTTTTTTGTCTCTTTTTCTATACCAAAATTTCCTTGCAGCTTTAGCTGGATGGCAAAGCAGTGTCTGACTCTTTCTATACAATTTTCTAAACAGTGACTTGTTTTTTCTACATGAAGGAGATGTTTTGTTTCCTGTTCTCTGTCAGCTTTCCCTAATCCTGTGGACAGTTTTTTCCAGTGCAGGGTAAGAACAGTCCCTGCTTATCCATGCTCTGATGGGAGCAGGGAGTGTTTGTAAACACCTCTGACATTACCTGGAATATTTGTGCACTGACCTCTTGATGAAAACTGAAGAGAAGTAGCAAAAATTGAGAGTTTTTGTCACTTTTTTGGCTGTATCATCAAGCCCTGTTATGTGCATTTCTGTCCTTGCTCTAATTCTAGGTCATGTCTTGAAATAGTTTCATTTTGAACTTGAAATCCATGTTTTTTCTGAGGAATTGAAACTTTCAAGTGTGGCAGATAGAGATGGAAACAAGGAAATCACCTTTGTTTGAATGGCAGAGCAAAAAATCCCCTCCAAAAGCACTTTGTGACTCTGCCCTCCCAGCAGGAAAATCCTCAGGCAGATTTTGGGAGTCAGAATTTATTGGAAGTGCAGTCAGAGAGGAAGGTGGGATCTGATGTGTGTTAGAGGATTCCTCCTGTTCTTCATCCCTCAAGTGCTGCTGATCCTGAGGTGGGAACATCTGTATAAATTTCCAAGGGCTTTTGCCACAAGGAACTGCTTTTGATGGATTTAATCTCCATTTTCTTGTCTGTGGTAAATAATAAGAGCCTGATTTGAAGCAGAGGGAGGAGGGACAGATTAAGAAAACACAATTTGAAGACTCAAGGTCAAATGCTTTTGTTTCTATGAGAAAGTTGATTTTTTTTACTCTTGGAAAAGTTCTGTTTTACATTTCAAAGTTCAATAACTTTAATGGATTCATTTATGTGTTTGAAAGTAGCATTTGATTTTCTCCTTCCTGGGTTTAGTTGATTTTTCAGTTGAAGCAAGTGCAAGACACCTTGTCTTGATTCTCTGAGGCTTGACTTGGTAATAAATCTACTGATCCTTTGTAGCAGACTGTGAATATTGTAAATATCTTGAGCTGGAAGTGTGGGATCAAAGAAGAATTTCTTTGTACAAACACTAAAAATATGTGGGAAAGCTCTGGAGGTTGTTGGGTTTTGGGGTTTTTTTAGAATTTTATTTAAGTGAAGAAAAATGTCTGAAATCATTTGACCTTTTCAAAATTTTCTGTACAACTGGCTTCTCCTGTGATTTGATTTTTTGAAGCTTTTCTATATCTATTAAAATTAGGAGAACCTGATTAGTGAAAGAGATTTTGATTGGAAATAGCAACATGTCAAACTTCTGCTGTCATTACTCCTGGATTTTCTTTTGGAAACTCAAGTCTGTGCCCATGTTTAACTCCTGTGTGTTAAAATGTTCTCACTTCTCCTCTCAGTGTTCCCTGTTAGTTCCTTTTGGATCAGTATTACATTGTAAATATTACCCATCCTGTATATAAATGATTTTACTAAACTCAAAAGTTCCTGCCTGGTTTTGTTTGGTTCCCAAATCCCTGCAGAGAGAAGAAGGAAGGAGCAGGAGGGAAGAGCAGCAGGATTCTGCTTTTCCCTGGAAGTTTCCAGAAGGTATGGCTGCAGCACTTTGGGGTGTGGTTAGTGGTGCTGGGTTAATTTTTGGATTTTATTATCTTAGAGGGCTTTTCCAGCCTTAGAGATTCCATGATTCCATTATTCCACCACCCTCACTCCCATCCCACCTCCCTGATCCATGGGCACAAACACTTGAATGAGGATTTGAGGCTGGGTAAATCCCTGGGCAATCCTGGGCTCTGCTTGGCAGCACAACCCAAAATTGCCTTTTTTTAGCCCAGCTTTGCATCAGATGGCAGCAGCACCTGCCCAGTGCTCCCAGTTAACCCCTGGGGGCTGGACTGGGCACTCAGGGAAGGGAGGGATGAGTCCTTCTGTCTTTGGGACACTGGGAATAGGAGCCAGATCCTTGAGGTGGGAGCCCTGCTGGGACTGGGGGACACTGGGTGCTCAGAAATGGATCTGCTGTGTTGCTGATGGCCCTGAGCTGTTCCAGGCACAGGGAGGGCTTCCCTCCCCTGTCTCTTTCTTTAAGGAAAGAGCCTCAGGGTGGCATTTGGGCCCTTCCTGCCTCTGGAAATGTTTTTGTTATCCTCGAGGTGACAGGAACCAGACACAGCCAGGAGCATTTCAGGACACGAGCTGGGGCAGGTGTGAGGGCTCAGGCTCCTTCCTTGTCAGAGAATTTCCCCCTGCTTGGTGCCTTGGGGGAGTTCAGAGTGGGTTGGGACTGAGGGAACAATTTATTTCCTGGGAGCACTTGGAGCAGCCAACCCAGCAAAAAAACTCCCCTCAAACAAACTCTGAGTGATTTCTGCATTCTGAGGAGCCCTGGGACTCTGTCAGCACCCACTGCCAGCCCTGATGCTCCATTAGCAATCCAATCATTGCTCCCTGGGTAATCTTCCATCACTTAGGAAGCCTTAATCCCCTTTTAAACAAATTGCACTGGCTCCACAAACGGGGTCAGCCCCAGGAGGGTGCAGGAGGCTCTCAGGGATGAGGCTGGGTTTGTTTCATGCCCTGCCAGTGCCAGGGCACAAATCCCACCCTGCCTGTGGAATATCTGCCTTTGAAGTGGGGCTGGGGAAACACAGAGTCACCCATATCCAAACTTTGGATTTGAAGGACCAGGGGGAAGAAGATGGCTGAAAACTTTGGTTTTATCCTTTAAAACAGCAAAATTGAATTGTTTTACTCAGTCTCACTCTGTAGGAGAAAATAAGTCATTGACCAAACCTTCAGGGCCCTTGTGTGACTTACCCAGAGTTTACACAGTTGTGTAAGTTAATTACACAAAGCTGGAGTATTTCCTCTTCTTATCTAACCTGCTATGAGAAAAATTTGGGTTGGACCCAAAAAAGGAAACTGTTGAAAAAAAAGAGTGTGAAGGTAAAGAATTGTTTTTAACACAGCTGAAGACCTGGTTTATTTCTTATAGAATGGTGGGACCTCAGTAAATAATTCATGTGAACATCTGGAAATGCAAAAAGAGACAAAGTCCTGCTCACCTGGTTCATGAGAGATGCTCCACAGGGTCGAAGCAGCTGATTTTGGGGAGTTATTGTGGCTGGGCAGGAGTTGGCAGGGAGAAGGAAAGGGAAATGTGCAGAATTCCAGGCAGCTTTTGTCCTTTGCAATTCTTCACTCCCTGCAATTGCTTCTTAGGGTGGTGCAAATTCTCACAGTTAGAGTGAATTAAAAGGCAGAGATTGAAAAATACTCATTTTGCTTTCTGTTAATTTGTGAAGGCAACGACTCGGAGAAATAAAACAAAATAAAACAAAGTAAAAAAAAGCTCCTTAGGAGCTCCAACCTCCATGGAGCTGCACCAGGTCTCTGAGCCTTTACATGGGCTTTGCTGCATTTCTAGGGATATTCCCAGGAGGAGAAAGTCTGGACTAAAGATTTACCACGCTGAAAGAATCCATTAAATAAATAACTATGTCCACTGAGCGCCTGGCTCTGCCAGCCCCGCGGGGACGGGTCCATCCCGGCTCTGCAGAACGAGGAGTTGGGAGGGCTCTGCCTCTCTCCGGGCAGGCCGGGCTGCATCAGAGCAGGGTCGAGGAGGAGCCCGCGGGGTCGGGCGGGCCCGAGGGGGCTGTGCTGGAGTAGAATTTCTTCTGGGAGCGCAGGAGCGGGGTCTGCGTGTCCACATCCCGGCGGGAGCCGCGCTTGAGGGACAGGAACACGTGCTGGGTCCAGCCGTACACCAGGCAGTTCAGCAGCCCCTGGGAAGCTGCGGTGAGAGCCTGGGGGAGAGAGAGCACAGGGGAATGAGGGATCCCAGCACTGCTCCGTGCTCTGGGATCCATGGAAAACCTCCCCCTCCCAACAGGATTTTATCCTCACTGTGATAGAGAATTTATCTTCCCATTTATTTTAATAAATGTTCAATGAATATCTAATTAAATATGAATGCTATACAAATATAGAATATGTTTAATGTATGTTTATATATTAAATAAATATAATAACTTATCTAGATAACTATTACTATAGTATATATAGTATAAATCTATAGCTATAATTGAATAAAATGGCTAACTTCTGCATCAGGCACAAGAAGGAGCTGGACAAGTGTTATTAAGGAATCACATCCCCCTCCCAGCAGGAATTTATCCTCCCTGTGATAGAGAATTTATCTTCCCATTTATTTTAATAAATGTTCAACGAATATCTAATTAAATATGAATGCTATACAAATATAGAATATGTTTAATGTATGTTTATATATTAAATAAATATAATAACTTATCTAGATAACTATTACTATAGTATATATAGTATAAATCTATAGCTATAATTGAATAAAATGGCTAACTTTGCATCAGGCACAAGAAGGAGCTGGACAAGTGTTATTAAGGAATCACATCTGGAGACTTAGGGACATAGGGAAAACAAAACAAATTTCTGGGGATCCTTTCTAGCCCTATTTGCTGCAATTTCCATGACCACAGAATCTGTGAGGTTGGAAAAGACCTTTGAGGTCACCAAGTGCAAACATCCACCCAGCAGCCTGCTCACCACTAAACTGTTGGGATTTTGGGCACTGAGAGCTTTTCGTGCCTGTGAAAGACATAAACCACCAAACCAAGATCTTGGCCAAACAAAAGCACAAATCAGACTTGGGCTCACACAGCAGAGATCCAGCAGGGCTGAGGACAGGAGGCTCAAGGTGAGGAGGCAGAGGCTGCAGGGGCAGACATTTACCTGCAGGATCAGCAGAGCCATGTAGATTTTGCTGGTTGTTGAAGCAGTCAGTTTCAGCACCCCAAGGAGCACAGCTGTGGAAAGGGATGGATGGGAAGGTGAAGTTAACCCCACCTCTCTGGGGTTCCACAGGGGAATGATGTGGGAGGAACTCTCTGCTCACCTGGGGCCCAGCAGCAGAAGAAGGCAATGGGGTAGAAAACCACCCTTTGTTCCACCATCTTAATCATGGCCCACTGCTGATCCCCCAGGAACCCTGTGGAGTTCACAAACCTCTTGTACAGCCCCCGGGCCTGACTCAGGATAACCTGGAAAAGAGCAGGCAGATGTTATTGGACAGGCTGGGATCTGCATCCCAGTCTATGCAACCTTTCCACACAGCACTGAAACCCTGTGGGAGGTGTTGCTATGCACGTGGCATTTTCTAAACTGAAGACTCTGAATTGATTTTAGAATCATTACATTATTTAGGCTGGAAAAGATCTCTAAGATCATGGAGTCCAACCATTAATCACCTCTTGCTCACCCATGCAGGAGGTGATCTCTTCTGCCAATCTCTAAGCCTTTGAAATCCTGCTTAAATATTTCTGGGATGGCTTGACAGGACTCCAGATGGATTTAGCTGGTGGCACTGTAATATTTTTCCTCCCCTACCACCCCTTCCAAAAGGGAGACAGCACCACACAGTTATTCCCCTGCCCTATTTAACAAAAACATGGAGTGAGCAGACAGGGGGGAAAGGATTGAAAACTGAGAGCAGGTTTAGATGGGATACTGAGAGGAAATCCCTCCCAGAGCAGCTGTGGCTGCCCCATCCCTGGAAGTGTCCAAAGCCAGGCTGGACAGGGCTTGGAGCAACCTGGGACAGAGCAAGGTGTCCCTGTCCATGACAGAGTGACACTGGATGAGCTCAAAGATGCCTTCCCTCCCAAACCATTCCATGAGCTCAAAGATGCCTTCCCACCCAAACCATTCCATGAGCTCAAAGATGCCTTCCCACCCAAACCATTCCATGAGCTCAAAGATGCCTTCCCACCCAACCATTCCATGAGCCCAAAGATGCCTTCCCACCCAAACCATTCCATGAGCTCAAAGATGCCTTCCCACCCAAACCATTCCATGAGTTCAAAGATGCCTTCCCACCCAACCATTCCATGATTGCCCAGCCTCTGGAGCCACCCAGGGCTCCACAAGCCCCAGCCTTACCAGGATGGCCACGAAGCTGATGAGGAAGGAGACGAGGAAGACGCCGACGCCGTAGAAATGCATGGCGCGGCAAACGGAGCCGCTCAGGCCCTGCGGCGCGCTGGGGGGCTCGGCCACCTCCGTGTGCATCAGGAGACACCTGGGGACACAGGGGACAGCCTGAGCTCCTGCCAGCCCAGCAGGGCAGCCCTGGGGCTGTGCCTCAGCAAGGCAGGGAGCTCACCCGTGCTTCTGGCTGAAGTTCTGGTAGCAATTGCTGCTGTTGCCCAGGCAGAACACCGGCACCATGAGGAGGAAAGGGATCAGGCTGGAGGAGAAAGGACAGCACAGTCATGGGTTATTGCAGGTTATTGCACTGCTCCACTTGGGCACTGCTTGGTTTTTCTCCCATCACTACAGAGGACTTTAAAGTTGTTTTTATTGGCACTGCCATGGAAAAGTATTTTATCAGCTTTACCAATGTTGGGGCTTTCATTTGTGAGGGCTAATCATTGGTAAAGGGAAACCTTCTGGAAAACCACATCCAGTTAATAAAGTTATCATTAACTTGGTTGAAAAAAACCTCTTACCCTGCATTCATGAGGTCACTCTGCTGTTAATGATGAGCTTTACAGCCTTTTTAGTAACACTTGCTTCAAAACAAGTAGGAAGCAGGGATAGGCACACTGCAGTTTGCCAAAGCCACACTCTCCCACTAGGGAGAATTAACTCTCACCAAATCCACACTCTGTGCCAGGGAGAATGAACCCTCACCAAATCCACACCCTGTGCCAGGGAGAATTAACCCTCACCAAATCCACACCCTGTGCCAGAGAGAATTAACTCTCACCAAATCCACACCCTGTGCCAGGGAGAATGAACTCTCACCAAATCCACACCCTGTGCCAGGGAGAATGAACTCTCACCAAATCCACACCCTGTGCCAGGGAGAATTAACTCTCACCAAATCCACACCCTGTGCCAGGGAGAATGAACTCTCACCAAATCCACACCCTGTGCCAGGGAGAATTAACTCTCACCAAATCCACACCCTGTGCCAGGGAGAATGGAATCTTACCTTGACAAGATCGTTGCTATTCGGCCAACACAACTTGCATAATCTACAACCTGCAAAATCCAAAAATCTTAATTAAATTATTTCTGCACAGCCCCTGGTTCACAAGAAGCAGCTTCCAGGGAGGATTCAGCAGCTGAGGGGGGTCTGCCCCCCCTAAACTTCCAGAGGGAATATCTGGGATGCAAAGTTTGCTGTGCACAGCAAATATCTGGGGGAGCTGTGTAGGGCAGTGGGTTTGTTGGGAAGAGCAGGATAAGGAATGTTTTGTTATCTTGCAGGAATATCTGGGCTATTCCCAGCCTGGTCATGGCAGTGGTGGTGCCTCCCTGCCCTCCCTGTTTGGGTGTGAGGGAGGAATGAACTGCAAGGAGAGATTTTGGTCACGGGGTGTGTGAAGTATTTGCTCAGCCTGCAATGCAGGGAGGTTTTTCCTGAGTGTTGTGTCCTTGTCCCTGGGTTCCCAGCCTCTACACCAGTCCCACTCACCTGGGGGGGCACCCTGAACAGGTTCTGGTTGTATTTCACCTTGAGGTCCATGTACAGGTGCCAGGTGTAGTTGACAGTGTAGAGAAAAGAGGCCACGTAGAATATCTGAGAAATCAAACCAGAATTTCAGTCCTGGAAGAACAATTCCTGGAGCATGTTTAGCATCTCCCAAATCCCATGGAACAGAGGCAGGATAATGAACACCTGCCAAAGGTGAGGGGCTGAGCACAGGGGCTGAGCCAGGCTGGAAATTCCCACCTTAAACCACACGAAAGCAGCTTCACTTTAGCCTCAGACAGGAGAACTACTGACAGCAGAACTGTCTTAGAAATAAAAATCTTTGTGATCTGGCTCATTTTTTTGGCTCAGAGCCTGGCAATGAGGGTTTCAGAGGCACTTGGACCTTCTCAATGCTATGTCCATTAGGAAACACAGCACAGATGTGACATTTAGATTTCCTTCTTGCATAATAAGCTCACTAGGCAGAGAATTCACGGAAACAGAAAACAATTGGATATTTCAAGAGGAATGTGAGGGCAGATATTCTCTGCCCTCAGCCTGAGTTAACATCCCAAAAACCTCTTTTCTTCCTCCATCGGAAAAAGGAGAAAAGATAGAGCACACTGAGAGTTTCATAGCTTTTGATTCCAGCTTGAGATGAATCTAATTATCTAAAATTTCCTATAAACCTCCCTAAATATTGATCAAATTTGTTTCCAAATTCATGCTTACTCCAGGTTGCCTAATCAGACCATGTACATGCCTGTGCTATGTTTGTCACAGGAAACACAAACTGCAGTGGCAAAGAGGAAGGGCTGGACAAGGGAATTTTTTTTTTTTATTTTTATTGTGGCTTTGCTATCCTTTGCCAAAAAGATAAGGAGCACAGGTTTGCCACCCTGGTATCATCCAGGGCTGGGAAAGTGGGCACTAAACAAACTTGGCCTCCTTCACTGAGGTTGTGAATGCTCTTGGCTGGCTCAAGAGGCTGAGTCCAAGGGCTGCCACAGAACATTGCAGTGACTTTCCAGCTCATTAAATGAGGTTTAATGAGGGGTTGTTACCCTTTCCCAGCTACTTCCAGAGAAGGCCAAAACAGCCCACAAGGATCATTCTCCTGCACTTCAGGACGCCTGGGAGAGGCTCATGAAATGTCAGTGTTGCCTTCTGGGACAGAGACCCAAATGCCACCTGTGAAGGTGCCAGCAGGAAGGGAAGGGAATTCTGCTCTCCTAAGCCCCAGCTTTGGGGCTATGACAGTCCTGCAGCACTGGCCATGAGGAGCTAAAGCAGAGACACAAGAATCCCTCATTATCCCACTTGTGTGGCTCCCATTGTGCTGCCCAGCGTGAGCAGAGCCTGCCAGGACATTATTAGGCCACTGGAACTGAACTGGAAGAACGTGGGGGAGTTGTGCAATTAAAACCACAATATCTGTTCTGGACTTCATTATTGCAATGCAGGAGGAGGAGAGAATGAGGGACAGCAAAGGGAGCAGTGTTTACATTCATATCAATCAAAGCTCTGGGGCTGAAAGAGGGAATATCCAAGAACAAAGCAATCTCCTTCTTTATGACACAGTTTGGACATTGGGCAGCTCCATCCACTGCAACATCAGCCTGTGATGGCAAATAATGGCAAACAGCCTGAATAAAGCAAAATATTGTCTAAGGCAGTGCCTTGAGACATCACAAGGACTCCAGCATGAGCCTCTCCAAGGGTGAGACAACTTTCCTTGCAGGGCAATTCCACATGGATTTGTGCTGCCAGGAGCTGTTCCAATGCACATTCCCTACTCCAACCTCCACTTCTGCCACAAGAGCAGCATCAAAACTTACAGAAAATATCCCAAATATCCACCACGTTACAATTTTGCAGAATGGGACAGGTTGGCAGGGAGAAGAGACATCATGTTTTCAATAAACTCACATAGAAATCAAACTTCCAGTAAACACAAACTCTGCTGGGCTGTCCCTGCCCATCCTCACCTTGGCTCATCTGACACCTTCTGGGTGCTGGTGTGCAGAGGGGCCCCAGGTGTTTGTGAGACACCCAGCAGCACAGTGATGTTGGTTTCTCGGCTGTTTAGGTGACCTGGAAAGGCCCGGGGTGGCCTTGGACAGCCGGCGCTTCAAAGGACGAGGAGAGACTTCAGATCTTTCCTCGGTCTCGGTGTTTATTAATTGTTTATCTACAAGATTTTCTCTTGGCCCGACAGAGTCTGCACAGCAGCCAGCCATGAGCACACTGAGAGCCCCCGGGGCGGTCACCTATCTTTATACTCAAAATTACATATATAATATTTATCAATTTTCCCCAATACCTTTCACCCTTATTAACCAGTGCACTTTTAGTAATAACCAATCCCAAAGTGCCAACATCACCACAGAAGATGGAGGCCAAGAAGAACAAGAAGAAGAAGAAGAAGAAGAAGAACAGGACACGCCCCAATTCCTCCATCTTACTTCTTTAGACCCCCCTGTACAGAAATCCTAAACCCTGTGTTTCACTCTAATTAACTTATCCCTTCACCATTCACCCCAGTGAAATCCTCCCATCCTCATACAGGTGTCATCTCCTGTGCAGGATCAAAGTCCAGCCACCAGACACTTCTGGCAACATTCCAGGACTCCCGAGCCCCCCAAGGGTGGTCTCAGTCACTCTGCACATCAGTCCTGAGGTGCTGAGATCCCACACAGTGAGACATTTATTGACTCATTCCATCAGCTCCCAGATCCCTCCTGCCCTGCAGAATCTGCTGGTTCAACCTGTTACTGGCTCCTTCTGCACAAGGTGTTCCCACCTCTCAAGGGCACTGCAGGCTGGTGGGTGAGGAGGTCCTGCACTCTCACATGCCCGGGGGAAAGGTTGCTATGGCAAGGGCTCCGTTTGTTTTCATTTCTCCCAGAGCAAACACAGCCACAGCTCCTGCCAGGCACAACCCGGCTCTGCCACCCAGGCAGTCCCTGTGCTGTGGGGACTGGGGGTGGCACACAGGGGACACTGCCTGAGGTCAGGGTGTGACTCTGCACAAGCCCTGTGCTGGCTCAAGGCCAGCTCTGCCCACCCAGCACGAACACAAAGCCCTCACCTTGTCCCACCCTGTGCTGGTGCCCCTGAGAAGCCACAGGCTGGAAAAGTGAGGGCAGAGAAGAGGCAGAAGTGCAAGGGAGCTGAGAAATTATGGGCATATTTTCCACAGCCAAATTATTTCTCCTCTAGCAGTGAAAATTGCCTCCAGGACATAAAAACATCACATCAGCTGTAAGAACTGTGTTCCCCAGGCAAGGGAAACAGCTCAGGATCAGCCTCAGTCCTGCTTTGCTCCTTCCAGCTTTGAAAGCCTCTCCCAAGCTCTCCTCATTTTCCCATTTACCATCATCTTAAAAAACATCTTTGATGTCATTCTGCATCATTCCCAAGTGGCCAAGTTACCCAAATCTTACTGTTTCTCCCAACGTGAACAGACTGTGGAGCCAGCAGGGCTGGAGGGACCAGAGATGAGCCTGGAGTAGAACAGCTGCTCTCACCCTGTCAGCAACACATCTGCACCCCCAAAACAGCTCCTGAAACAACCCTGGGCTGCAGGAGCCCATCCCCAGACACAGCAGCAGGAACAATTCCATCCTGCACCTGCAGCTACTTCCCTGCCCTCTCTGAGGCACATGGAGATCCTTTCCAGCTCTGGATGCTGCTGATCCATGAGGACATTCAGTTCCCAGTTGTGGGTGCCACCACACTCCCAGGGAGCTGCCTGAGCCCACACATCAAAGCTTCCAAAAGCCCCTTGATCCTCCCAGCCCTATCCTTTAAAAGGAAAAAAATTAATTCCAGAGATCATTTATGAACCTCCATGCTCAGCTGGACCCTGCAGAGGTTTTTGAGAGCTGAGATTTCCAAGGCCTGGTGTTGAAATGGGAACTGGGTGAGGAATAACAAACTGTCAGGAAAACAGTGCTCAGCCCCCCTACTCCAACTGGTGCCCAGCACAGGGATCAGCTCAGTCACTGGGACACAGGCTGAGCTTGTGCTGGTCCTTGGGAAGAGCAAGAACTGGGATGTTCATGTGAGTAATTTAAATCTGAGCTCAAAAGTCACAGAATGTGTCTGTTCCTGCCCAGGCTGGAGGAAGCATGAAGAGAAATAGAAAAGCTGCCATGTGAGAGCAGAGATCCATGGGCATGGATGCAACAGGGTTCCCATCTGCTCCTTCCAGCTTTGAAAGCCTCTCTTTGCAGCAATTCAGGAGTAGAGGCTGAAAAGTTTTCATCTGGTAACTTTTCTTTGATCTTGCTTGGCTTTTAAAGTAAAGAAAACTCCCACAGCAATTACAGCAGAAAGATGAATTGTGCTCAGACATCAGTCCCGGGTTATCTGGTGTTATCTGAACACTGTCACCTCCCAGCCCTTCTCCCACAACTCTCCTTGCAGGGAAACTCCACATTGTGCTCTCAGGAGCTGTTCCAATGCACATTCCCTACTCCAACCTCCACTTCTGCCACAAGAGCAGCATCAAAACTTACAGAAAATATCCCGAATATCCACCATGTTACAGTTTTGCAGAATGGGACAGGTTGGCAGCAATAATGGCTTATCAAACAGTCCCATCTGCTCATTTCATACCAGCAACCACCAAATCCCATCTTCTCCTCCTCTCACACACCAGAGGATCCCAAACCCCAGTGCCACGATCTCCCTTTTCACACAAAGCCAAGAGAAACAGCCCCAGGGCCAGGCTCTGATCACCAGCGAGGTTAATTGTGACAAATTACAAGGTCAATGACAGAATGTGGTGCCAAGGCCACTCACCTGTCCCGTGGCCTGCAGGTTGTAGCAGATGAGGTCCTGCTGGGAGGTGGGTGAGCTGTAGAGCAGGGCCCCAGCCAGCCAGCACATGCCCAGCAGCAGATCCGAGAGGCTCAGGTAGAAAAGTGGACGCACCTGGAAAAGGGAAAAAGGAAAATCTCAGCAGGTGTGAGTGGAGTCACAGCCCCCCCAGCTGCAGTTTTACCTCCTTATCAGACATTTAATACAGCCTTCCAATGGTTTTTCTGCAGGTGAGGAAAGTTTTTCAGTAGAAAAACCTCAGTGCAAAGTTGTTTTGAAAGCCTGAGTTGAGGGGAAGTGGGGCATAAGTGGCACTTTGTGGAGGGATGGTTTACCCTCAGGGAAGCACTGTGACAACATTTCTGAGACCAGTCAATTCATCTTCACCCTAAAAAAAGTGCCCTTTACTTTAAAAGCCAAGCAAGATCAAAGAGAAGTTACCAGATGAAAACTTTTCAGGCTCTACTCCTGAATATCATCCTTGTTTTCAGTCCTTTAAAACTCCCACACCAATTACAGCAGAAAGATGAATTGTGCTCAGACATCAGTCCCGGGTTATCTGGTGTTATCTGAACACTGTCACCTCCCAGCCCTTCTCCCACAACTCTCCTTGCAGGGAAATTCCACATTGTGCTCTCAGGAGCTGTTCCAATGCACATTCCCTACTCCAACCTCCACTTCTGCCACAAGAGCAGCATCAAAACTTACAGAAAATATCCCAAATACCCACCATGTTACAATTTTGCAGAATGGGACAGGTTGGCAGGGAGAAGAGACATCATGTTTTCAATAAACTCACATAGAAATCAAACTTCCAGTAAACACAAACCCTTCCTCAGCTCTGGAATGACTTGAAACACATTTTTCTATGAGTTCCATGTCATTTCAGCTGATGAGTAAGGTTGGGTTTATTTTACAAGCTGGATTAATTTCCACTGAGAGCCACTATTGCTGCAAAGGAGTCACGTCTCCTTTAACAACAGTTTCCAGCCCATTTCCAGTTTGCACACACTGGCCAGGACTGTAAACACTGCAGGAAAACATTTGTGCAAAAATTCTGGCCAACATTTTCTTTGTTAGTGGCAGAGCAGAGACTCTTGAAAAGCAGCCTAATTACCTTCATTCTTAATTAAAGCCTTGGGTACCTCATTTTCAGCATCCAGGAGAGAAAATTGTGGTGTTTTTCTTTCCCTACAGAAAATGATAATTCCAAACACAGCATGGAAATGCTTCAGCAGGCTTTGATTTTGTATTTCTTTTCATGGAGCTGAGCTTTTGGTGAGATTTGCCTCAATACTGTCCTGGAAGTAAATGTATGCCACCCATCAGGTTGTGTTTCACTTGTTCCCATGTGCAGTGAGAGCTTAGGAAGAGTGATAAGAGTTAAGGTAGATCTGATTGAGCAGATTTGTCCTTAGGCCGTGAAGGAGCACAAGGCACAAAGATCTGGAGTTCATTTTAATTTTTTTTTTTATCTATAAATGCCTTTTTTTTAACCAGGCTTTTCCTCACTGGTGCAGAAATGAAGCCCTGGCACGACAGGCTGGGGGCACTGTCCAGTTTGTGATCGAGGCAGGTTAAACCAAACAGATCTAAAATAAGCAAAGAAGGCACTTTTGCAATCCAACAGGTGACCTCTGTCTCCAGCACAAGTGCCCTTGCAGCAAGGCACTGCTGGTGGGCCCAGGAGCTGTTCTGGATAAAGAAGGAGGTGACACAGGGACACGTGTGGCTCTGGCTTGAAAAAGGGGAAAAAGGGGAAAGAAAATAACCACTGGTATTTATAAAATAGAGGAAGGGACTGCAAAGATGTAATGATTTCCATCCTGCAGCACACACGGGGGTTTGGCTCTGTGGCCATGGCCCAGGCACATGCTGAGCTGAAGGTTCCTCCTCAGACCTGCTGAGCTGAGGTTTCTTCCTCAAACCTGTTGAGCTGAGAGTTCTTCCTCAAATGTGTTGGGCTGAGGGTTCTTCCTTGCTTGCCATCACCTCTTCTGAATGATTTACCTCAGGCTGAAGGGTTTTATTGACCCCATAGAGACAGAGAGCAAGCTTCAAGAATGCAATATTTGATTTCTGAGGTTGGGGCAGGAAGGGAAGTGTTTCTAAGATCCTGCTCCTCCCAGCCTCCAGAGCTGTCTATTTTTAAATGTTTTGCTGTGGGTCCTCATGACTCAGGGAATAATCTGTTTGTGGCTAGCCTTGATATGGATCACTTCCAACCCTTTTGTTTACAAACTTCCACTTCAGACCCAAGACATGAGGATGAGACTATGGGGAAGTTAATGGAGATTTTGTCACTTTTGAAACCCAGATCTCCCCTGGCAGCAGAGGAGCCTGGAAGGCTGATGCAAACCAGTCCCTCCAGCTGGCATCCAGCCCTCCTCTCCGGATCTGCAGAAATAATCTGAGCAGAAACATCTGGAGCCTCTGGAGCAGGAAGGGCCCATTGCTGACCTGGAGCCATGAGTGGCTCATGAGCAGCTCCCAAGCCACAGCCCCATCACATGACTGAGAGCAGAAGGGCTCCTGAGCACCCAGGCCATGGGAGCCAGCAGGATGAGGCTGCTGAGTCACAGCAGGACACTGCCAACATCATTCCAGAGAGAGAACCCCAGCAGGAATCACATCTGGAGCTTTCCAGGTGGTGCAGATGTGGTAGAAGGAGGCTTTGATGTGTACCTTGAGCAGCACAAGCTCAAGCAGGTTTTCCGTCCCAGCTCTAAGGTGAAGTCCCAGCCTTCCTCTAAGCTGAATTCCCATTCTTCCCTGGGGATTCATGGAGATCTCCACAGTTTATTCTGGGTGTGCTGGGCAGAGCATTTCCAGCAGGTTGGCTGGGAGCAAGGTCCTCCCTGCTGTAAGTGGGACAGCTTTGCCCTGCAAACATGGATTCACGTTCTCCTTCCCACCGTGTCATCCAACAATGTGTCAGCTGCCTGCATTCCTTGCTTCTCCAGGGACAGCTCCAGGAATTCCCTGAAAGTCCCATTCTCTGGGCTGCAGATCAAATCCATGATGTACAAAGAGCATGAAGATGAAGGAAGGACAAATACAGCTGCTGCCAGCTCCACTGACTTTCTGACTTTCGGGCTGAGCCTGCAAACCCTGCACAGCAAATCCCAACTTCACAGGGATCAGCTTGGCTCACTGTCCCCAGGACACCCAGAGGGACTGCATGGACACCCAAGCCTGGCAGAATGGGAGGGAGGCTGTGGGGTTGGTTTTAGTAGCACACCTGCCCAGAGAGACTCCTCAGAGACAGCCAAAACCCAACACTTATAAAAGCATTTCTGCAGGGGCAGCTCCAATTTGTACTCCAGCAGCTTTGTGCATGACTCCTCAGCCGCCCAGGAGTTTGGCCCCACTGAGGAGGGCACAACAAGAAATCCCTGCTCCCAGGAATGACTGGAGGACTTTCCTGGAGCAGCAGAAAGCTGCAGGAACCTGCTTCTCCCTGCAGAAGCACAGGTTCAAGGTCAGTCCTTTCACCTCCTACCAAGACAAAGAGCCCAATTCTTAACCAGCCTTTTGCCTCCAAGCTATTAAACAAGTTTTAACCACATAACCGTGAGACCTGCAGCTGCTCCTAAGGGAGTCTGCGCTAAAGGTGTGACCCACGTAGAGGGACTGACACCACAGCTGAGGGAGGGAGAAGGAAGCTCAGACCTTACCTCAGGGGACCGCACTGCGTTTTGGAAGACGGCGTAGGCAATAATTGAGCTGGAACCTACAACGCTGAGAAAACAGAGCACAGGTTGGGACAGGAGCGCGTCTGCCTCGCTGGGAGACGCGAGTTCTCTTTTTTTTTTTTTTGCTTTTCTGGGTAAAATCGCCTTCGCCACAGTAACTCTATGGGCAGCGTATCGTACCTGAGCATGGCCATGGTGAACTGGATCCACTGGAGCGCGGAGTAGACCTGGGGAGAAGGACCGGAGGGAGCTTAGGTGACACCGGGTCCCGGGAGGAGCGGGCAGCACGGACCGGGGACCGGGGAGGAAGGACAAGGACCGGGATCGGGAGCTCGGGGAGGAAGGACAAGGAGCGGGGATAGGAATCGGAGCGGGCAGCGCGGACCTGGCAAGGTGGACAGGCGGGTCTCGGAGAAGAGCGGGCAGCACGGACCGGGCACAGGGACCGCGGAGACCCAGGGAGGGGCAGCACGGACCGGGGACTGGGGACAGCGGGGTCCCGAAGAGGAATAAGCAGCACGGACCGGGGGAGGATCGTGCAACGCTGCCGGTGCCGCCGGGCACGGAGCGGGGCGCAGGGCTGGAGCAGGACGGTGAGGGGATGGAGGAGAAGAGACGCGCACAGCGAGGTCCCGGGGAAGGGACAGCCGCTGTCCCGAGGGGTGCCGGTGCCGGCAGGGCTCGCTCACCTCCTGCCAGCCCCCATCCAGCCGGTCCGCCTCCGCCGGCAGGGCCATGGGTACCGCCGCCACCGCCGCACCGCTCCGGGGCTGCGGGCACCGCCCGCGCTCCGCCCCGGGGCCGCACCGCGCCCGGCCCCCGCCGGCGGGGCCGGCTGCGGGGAGCGCCCGGTGCTAGAGAGGGGCTGAGGGGACAGGAGCCTGGGGCAAACAGCGGGATTGGCGTCCCGGGCACCGGAGTCCCGCGCATCCCTCCGGGGGCAGAACGGGCCTAGCCCCAGTGGGCGGGCTCGCTCCGGTCACCGCCGCCCCGGGCTCCCCTCACGAAGCCGCCCTGAGGCGACCCCGCCGAGCCTCGGCCCCGCCCACCCGTGACGTCACCAGCGTCCGGGGGCGGGAAGGCGCTTCGGGGAGCGAGCGGCGGCTCTGGGGGGGCTGCTGCCCTCAGAGAGACCGGGCGCGGTTCCTTTAGAGTCCCGGGGCTGCTGCCCTCGGAGAGACCGGGCACGGCTCCTTCAGGGTCCCGGGGGCTGCTGCCCTCAGAGAGACCGGGCACGGCTCCTTCAGGGTCCCGGGGGCTGCTGCCCTCAGAGAGACCGGGCACGGCTCCTTCAGGGTCCCGGGGGCTGCTGCCCTCAGAGAGACCGGGCACGGCTCCTTCAGGGTCCCGGGGACTGCTGCCCTCAGAGAGACCGGGCACGGCTCCTTCAGGGTCCCGGGGGCTACTCCTCTCAGAGAAACTGGGTACCGCTCCTTCAGAGTCCCGCTGCTTCCCTCAGGGAGCTCGGGCACGATTCCCTCAGAATCCTGCGTGTTGCTCCCCTCAGAGAGCCCGAGGACCTTCACAGATCCAGGGCACGGTCCCCTCAAGTGCTGCTCCTATCAGGGGCTGTTCCCTTCAGAGTCCTGAGGAATGGTTCCCTCAGTGCTTCGAGAACGGCTCCCCTCAGAGGACGATTCCCTCAAGGTCTCCGGGGCTGAGCCAGGCGGGACAAATCTCCACACAGCGCTCCCAAGGACAGCCCGCCATGCCGGGGTGCCTCCTCTGCCGCTCCTGAAGGGAGAGAGCTCTGGGCCACCCTCACCTCGCTTCAGCCGTCACAGCCTCCCCTCTGATCACTGTAGTTTTTCTATAGTGATTAAGAAGCAGCTCTGAAGTGGAATTTTTTTTTTTTATTATAGCATTATTAATACATTTTATCTCGCAGCAACATCTGCTCCTTGTACCCACCCCAAGATTCAAAAGGCAGCAAAGCTCCCACAGGAATCAGTTTTGTTTAAAGCATACTTTTAAGGTAAAACTCACAGGTGTTTATCTTTTCAACTCTGTAACCCTGACCAGGGCTTCAGCATCTTCCAGAAGCATCCAAATTCCACAGAGTGTGAACTGCACAGTTCTGAGGACTGGCCTGATCCTTGGGCCAGGCATCTCCTTTTAAATAACACATACGAGGCTTCTAAGGACACAAATACTTCTGCTTCCTCTTACAAGACCTCATTTTCAAATATTCAGAACTACCAAACACTGATGAGGCTTCAGTTTGAGAGTGTCAATTGTTTCTGGAGGCTAGAAAAACATTTTGTTCATGAAAGTCTGGACAGGTAAAACACCTCTTCAGCTGTAAGAAAACTCAACCAAATTTACCTCTGAAAACCTGATTTTTTTGCACAAACTGGTGAGACTGAGTGTAATAGCACCTCAAGGAGACTCTGCCCTTGCTCAGAACTCACTTCACTGTGTCAAGGTATCACAAAGGATTTCAGGAGAATATTTAATGAAATGGCTGCTCTGGACAGAAAATGAGGGGCATGCTGTGAACTGTCTTCACTGCCAGCACTTGGCTGATACCCAAAGCAAACAGGGACAGAAGCCGTGGAAGGGGAAGGCAGAAAAAGGAAGCTCTGAGTCAACAACAGGTAAGAACAAGACTTAGAGCCAAAATGGGACAACACAAGGAGTGTGAGGGGTAGATTAACAAGTATAAAACCCAAGGATATTAGGGACAGTGAAAGGTGGGGAAGTAGAGGACACCCTATCTGTACCTTTTCAAACCTGAATTTTGTAATTTGTTAGTCAGGGAACAGCTGTAAAAACCACCAGGAATGAGCTTCTGGCCAATCTAGAGCTTTTTTTGTTGTCTGCTTTAACACTGTTACTGGATAGCATTACACAATACTTGCTGTGTCTCGCTCTTAGGTGCTTTTCCCCACATTTACAATACTGTGTTTTTAAGGAATTTCTTCCTCTTGATCTTCTAAACTGAGAATCCCAGAAGGAGATCTGCTGCCCTCTTGAAGTCAGCGGGAAGTTTGCTTGCATTAAGGAGAACTGGTTAGGACTCTTGACAACGTTTCACAGCTTGCAGAAGAGTTCTCCAACACATCAGAGCTCATCTTTGTCACTACTCTTCTTCCGGAAAGAAGTGAGGATGTTGAGGCTTTTCTGGAGCTCCTCCTTCTTTCCATCACTCATCTTGTTCTTCTCGATCAGCTTGGTGATTCGGACGACTTCGTTAGCAGCAAACTCCTCTCCCTGCTCCAAGATCTTGCTCATAATTTTCAAGTATTGCTCTGCTGACTTCTTCTCGGTTTCTTTTGCTTTTCCTAAATTCTCCTGGCCCTTTTTCAGGAGGGCCTGGCGATCAGATTTCTCTGTGGTGCTCATGAATTTGCTGGCCAGCACATCGTACTCCTTCAGGCAGCCTGGCATGCCCAGGTAGATGCCATTACTCTTCAGCCAGCGCTGAATAGCCCCAGCCTTGATCTCCCCACCATAAAGTAAAGGATTTTTAAAGTCACCATCCTGGAACAAGTAAAAAACAGGGAATTTTTCCTTGTCCAGCTTGTACTTCTCTCCCAGCTCAGTGTTCAGTTTATCACCGTAATCTGTCGAGGGACAACGAAACACAGAAAAGCAGAGTTAATCAAAAATTAAATTAGGATTCCCTCCCACACAAATATTTGTAGGCAGAGCTTCAACATGTCCTAATAACCTGTCTGCCAGGAAATCACAGAGCCATGGAAATATCCTGAGCTGGAAGGGACCCAAAAGATTCACTGAGTTTAATTTCCAGTCCTGCTCAGGACACCCCAAAATCCCAAATACTCCCTGAGCTCTGGCAGCCTTGGGGCCCTGACCATTCTCTGGAGAGCTTGTTCCAAGGAAATGCCTCACACTGAAATAAAAACACCTCATAAAATCATTTTTGCAAGGCAAACATTCAGTGGCTTTTCCAAAGTAAAAGACTTTAATGGTGTTTTGCTGTGACTGTGAGAGTGTAAGACATTGGCAGGATCTTTTGTATAAACCCTGTTCTCCTTATGGGAAATCAATAGTCTTTTTCCTCTTATTTTCCTCTACCCATTGATTTTATCTGATTTTACACTGAAATAAGAGTTTTTCCTGTCTGTGTGCAGAGAATTATTTGATTCTGACAGCATGCCAAGCTACAAGACATTTACTCATCTCACAGAAATGATATTTATTCCTGAGGACAGAAAACAAAGCCATTTCAAATATGCTCCTTAGAGAATCCCACATATGCTTAGAAATATCAGAGTGGGTAAAACCTCACAGTTTGATAATTAAACCTAAATTCTTAATTCAGCCTCCAAAGCCAGAGCACATCAGGTGACAGTGATCTGTTTTTCACTCTTTTTCGTTTAATTCCAGTCACAGTCACATCAAGTTAAAGCAGCCACAGTGCAAGAACCCCTTGCTGTGCTGCCCCAGGCTTTGCTGCATGGAATTAATCACACTAAATATTCTTTGTCTGACCATGGTTGTAGCTAAAGCATGATTCTTGTGAGCTCTGCTCCCTGCATGTGGGACAAAAAGGTTTCTCTCAGCAAAGAAGGGGGAAAAAAAAAAGGCAAGAATTGCAGGGGATGAGGAGGTGGCAGCAGTTCAGCAGCGTGGGCTGGATCCTCATTACCCAGCCCAGATGGATCAGCAGCTCTCCCACGCTCAGCCAGGGCAGGAGCTCCACTCTCACATCCATCCCTCCCCCAGAACTGCTCAGAACCTGCAGGAATCCCAGTGAAATTATCCCCTCCTCACCAGCCCACGCTGTTTGCAGAGTTCCTCACCTGATATTCCCACCTCTGCCACCAGCAGATCCTCACTGGAGCCGGAGCTCTCCGCCAGCTTTTTAAACTCATCTTGTTTCTCACCATAGGGATATTGTGTGTCAAACTTCACAAGGACAAACTTGTGCTTTGGAATGACCTAAAACAAGAAGGAAAAGGGGAAAAGACAAAACAAAACTTGATCATTTCAGGTCTGAGCAATCCACAAGTTGGTTTCGCTTGTCCTTTTTTCCTGTGCAATGGGGAGATGCAGAGAATGGAAATTTGATGTAATTATGGCCTTTGAGAAATGACTCAGTGCTGTGTGGAGGAAAGGCTGAGCTTTGGGTGTCTGTATTCCTGCACCAGATGATAAAGATAGTACGTGGTAGGTTTGGGGGATCTGATAATGCCATAATTATAAGATTTGCTTATTGTAAATCTGACCGGCATCTTGGAAGAAGATCAGCTAAAACATTGTCCAGTGGGACGCGAAGAGGAGAGAGGCCAAATGTAATTTCGTCATTCTGAGGTGTCCCAGCATGAGAGCTGCACTCCTGGCTGGGAGGGGACCAGTGCAGATGCTGGAGCTGTTGCACTGCTACATGAAATGGAGAATTCACATTTAATTGATTCCTCTTCACTTCAGCCTTGCTCTGCTCAGACGATGCCTTTTCCAATTAGTTTGGCAATGGACTCCGTCACCCCTTGGGGGATTTTCCCCTCCCTGCCGTGGAAGACCTTGCAAAATCTTTTTGTTCTCGCGAACAGGTTGAGGCTGCAGCACAGCTCCCCACCTACACAGCGCTCTGCCAGCGCTGCTCAGGCACTGCACATCTGCATGCACAGGTGGCTGCAGGCTCAGTCCCGGCCTGCCGAGCGGTCGGTGTCCCGGTGGGGAGCGCACCGGGCCCGGGGAAGATTCCGTCCTTGCACAGTGATTTAGTGAAGGGAAAAAAAAAACGATGGGGAAAAAAAAAAAAGGCGCCTGTTGCTGTTTGATGAACAAGTGGAACCCAAGCAGCGCGCCCACGGCCCCGGCTCCATCCCCGCACGGTGCTGCCCTCCCTGAGCGGCACAGACAGCGCAGCCCGGCCGAGGAGCGGCGGCTGCGGCCGCACCTCCCCGCGCCGGTACCGCCGGTACCGCCGGGCCGGACCCCGCGGCTCGGCTCCACTTGGACCGCGCCGATTGGCTGCCGGCAGCGACCGCCGCGCTCCCATTGGCTGAGCGCTGCGGCCGCCGCGCTCCCATTGGCTGCGGCGCGGCACCTCCGCCGGCACCGAGCGCTCCCCGCGCCGGCGGCGGCGGCAGCGACCCCGTGCCCGCGGCCCCGCCGCGCCCCCCGCCTTCCTCCCGGGCCCCGGGGCTGCCGCCGGCCGCGGGGATACACAGCCCGGTGCGGCCCCACGTCCGCCCCCCGAGCGCTCCGGCGGGCCCCCAGCGCCGTACCTTGTAGAAGGTGATGGTGTCGAGCGGCACGGAGCCCTTGGTGTGCAGCGTGCTGCCGCCGGGCAGCACCAGGCCGAGCAGGCAGAGCAGCACCGAGCCGGCGGCAGCCGCCGCAGCCATGGCGGAGCGCGGAGGGAGCGGAGCTGCGGAGCCACGTGACGGCGCGACGGCCGCCGCCGGGGGCTCGCCTCGCCCCGCCCCGCTGCCCGGGGCCACCGGGGGAGCGGCAGCGCTCGGGGGCGGGCGGGGGCTCCGACACCGCGCGGGCCCGGGAGCGCCGCGCCCCCCACCCCGGGACAGCAGCGCTGCTGGTGCCGGGGAAATAAGGACAGGAGGGCGGCTGAAGGCAGCGGAAGGGTAGCAGGGAGAGGAGCCGTGGGGTGGGTGCGCGTGTGGATGCAGGTGAGCACTGCCACAGCCCGCTCAAACAGAGGTTTTTGTGCTGCCAGGGGAGATTTCACGCACTGCCAGCCCGCACTTGCACACAACGTGTTCTTATCGTGGAAAGACTGGATGAAAAGCAAGCAAGCACTGCAGAACGACAGGCTGACAGCTCATCAAGTAAAAGCACTGTTCCATCCACGCTCCCTCCCCCAGCAGACATCGTCCTGCACCTAATCCCCAGCTGGAAAACAATGAGCATTTTCCCTTTCTCCATCCTTCCTCTTAGCAGGATCTGCTTGTCCTGCACCAGCATAATCTGGCTTCACCACGAAGCTTACAAAGTGCAGACAAGCACTTTGATCACATCCAGACCATCCAAGCAGAAAAATGAGGCAGCAATACTGATTTGTAACGAAACTGACTTTTATATAAATTATAAACCCATCCAGTTTAAAGCAGTTCAGTTGCAGCTGTGTCACTTAAGTCCGTAGAAGGCTGAGGCGTACATATCTCCTACAGTCATAAATTAACAATAATCAAGGAAGAGAAAGTTCAGATAAGGCTGCAAATACAACAAAAAAATTTCCCTAAGATTACTAGCTGTTAAAATAAAGTCATGATTATCAAGGATTGCAAAATATAAATGCAATTTTTGAACAGTTAAAAAGTACAAAAATGATGGACAACACAAACAAGCATTGTACAGTTTGTCCTGTGTGTAGACAAAGCAGAGTAGGAGATTTCCAACCTTTATCTACATCAGACACTGATTTGAAGCCAAGAGGAGTTGAGGAAATCTGTAAAAGGATCGTGGCTCATGATCCCAGTAGTATAAAAGCAGTAATTTTTCAGTCTGTAAACAGTAGTCTTGGTAGCTTCTTCTAGGTATGTTTTTCAATTCATCACCCAAAGAAAATCCGAAACCAACAAAAACAAATCCTAAGAGTGGAAAAAAGGGGAACAGCAGCAATGGGTTATAGCTTGAATTTCTTACCAGGTCTGTGTGGGACATATTCTGGAGGGGAAATGCTCTTTCATAAGAAATATATAATATATTTAACTGTACACAATTTATAGGGGAGAGAAACTCTCCCTCAAGCAAGCCCCCAGTCAGTGAGTACGGAGTCATTTTTGTACACTGTTTCCTCCTAGAGAAACTACAGCTTGGGAAGAGACAGCCTCTGCTTTTAGAAACCACTGAGGAGCCCCAAAGTCCTGTTTGCCAAGGCTGTCATGTCCCACTGAGAACATCACAATTCCCTGTGCTGGAAGTGACAGAGCCATGGTTCCACCCTGTCCCAGCCCCTGCCTCAGATGACACCAATCCCCTCCAGTTTCAGTTCTGCTTTCAAGGGATGCAGGAAACCTTTTTTTAAACCCAGCTTCTGCTTTCAGGCACACAGGAGGATTTTAAATGCTTGGTTCTCTTAATCCTAAACCTCACTCACACTGTCACCATTGCTTATTGATTTGACTGAGTTCAACCTGGTGTAGCAGCAGTGGAAGGAAACTCCAGCCTGGATCAGCCCTGGGACTGTCCCCTGTGTCACCTTTGCTGTGTTTGTGCAAAGCCCTTGGGAATCAGAGGACAGGGACAGCAGCAGGGCCACTGTGGCCCTGACTGGGAAGGGCAGGGCCTGGTTTGGCTCAGGGCTGCTCTGAACTGCCCCAGCCCAGCTCTGGGGGGTTTCACTCACCCTGACAGCATCACCTCCAGTCACCAGCCTTGCTTTAATTCAAGGAGCACACCCTCCTTTCAAAAATGATATTTCTATACAACATGACAGTTCTGTTTCTTTTTTTTCTTTTCTTTTTTTTTTTTTTTTCAGTAAAAGTATTACTATAAAACAAACTTAACACATTTTGGTATTCCTCCAGCCCAGAGCACTTACCAGACACTGTGATTCAACCATCAGGACATCCTTTACAATTTGACAACCTGCAGACATTCTTCTTCTTTCCCTTTCAGGATGGGGCAAAGCCAAACTAAATCCAGCAAGAGCAGCTATGGGACTTTTTTTTTGTTTTTTAATACAGGGGATTTATTAAAAAAATACTCTCATCAACATTCTAGCATTACTAACAAAACAGAGGAGATGACAAAGGCAGTCAAGCTCTCTTCAAACTTTAAATCTAGACTTGGATACCTGTGGCTCTAAACCAGGAGATGAGGAATTTGTTGGGTCTGACCTGTCCCTTGTATTGCAGGTACATGAACTTTTTTTTTTGCCTATCAATTTTAGGCTGCATTGCTCTTTGAACATGAAAAAAACCCAGCAGAAATGCAGATTCTGTGGGAGCAGATGATATGGTCACACTTTCTAACAGAAAGCTCCATGGGCCAGTGCTTGGATAATCAAAGTTCAACTGCAACAAGCAAGCAGACAGGTACAAAAAGGAGCTCAGCCTCAGACCACAGCGGAAGCAAAAGTTACCTCTGCCAACTTAAAACCAAAGCCAATAGGATTCCATTTCTATTAAAATATTGAAGTCTTAAAGTTTCAGTAATCTAAATACACTTTTTAAAAGTCATGACGTTGCTGTTTGACATTAAACTGACATGATACCAGCGCAGTGTCACACTTCACTGCAGCCATTATTTACAAGGTCTCTCTTTTTGTGTTTGTTTTTTTTTTTTTTTTTTTTTGCTGAAACACCCATTCCCATCTCTCTCTCTCTCTGCAGTTTGCTCCTCATCACATCTGCAGTTTTCCCGAGCTGTGCACAGACACCTCCTCCCTGGAGGATCCTGCCCCAGCTCTGGATGATTCCCAGCCCACCACAGAGGCCTCACCTCTCCCTGATGGAGCAACACTTGGAATTCTGGCAGCAGGACCAGGTGGTTTGCAGACAAAACAGGCAGCTCCAAGCCAGATCAGTTCATCAGAGGTGGCTCAACGTGGACATCTACAATTCCTGCATTTCTAAGGCAAGGACCATACAAAAGTTATGAACACTGTATGGTGATGAAAATATCCTTGGAGATAGATGCTTTACACTGGATTGCTATTGCTGCTTCTAAAGACCATCTCCAGTTGGTTCTAGAGATCAAAAGGGAAGAAAGTGACTTTTCTCCTGTTGCAATATGCTTATGAACATGTATAAAAAGTGGTCAAACCCCAGGAAGGGTCCCTGCTTCTTTTATGTACAATAATTTAAATCAGCTCAATACATCTGTAATACCTAAAAAAATTCTTTCATGATTTTAAGTCCTTCATGCATTATGAGGAAGTTCTGGATTTAAGTGATGGTAGAGTGGATGTTGCTTCTGTCTGGGACTCTGGTGTCACTCCCCTGTGGAGTCTGTCAGGGATGCACTGCTCAAATCTTTAGTTTTTTAATGGTATCAAGTCTCTTTTTCAGCAGCTCTCCAATTTCCTGAACTGAGTGATGGTAACTGCTCTGGACCTTCCCTTGCACAGTCTTTGTAAACTTTTTTTCTTCCTGCAAAGTGCAAAAGAGAAATCACTCACTCCACAGCAACTGTTTCAATCCCCCTTTAAAACTTTCTCCAACATCTCAAAGAGCAGAAGGAAATTCCTGAGGACCAGTGTTTGCACAGGGAATCTCTTACCTGTAAAAGCAGAGTGTCCTTGAGGGACAGCTCTTCAAGTTTTAGTGCAGTCAGAATGATTTCAAGCCCTTTGATATGATCTATTACATTGGAAGTTAATGTCTGGAGTTCAGTTACATAATCCAGGAAATGGGTAAATACAGGTGGCTACAAAAACAAATACAGGTCTTGAATTTATAAACACACAATAATGTCCACTTTATATAACTCACTTTGTAATATGTAATTCCTTCTTCCCACCAGTGCTAAGCTATAATTTAGCTCCCCAGATAAACACTCCCAGCTGACAAGTTTACTGTGGTACATTCCAGGCAGGAAGGTCAATGACACTCTAAAGTGTATTTCTCATTAAAAACTGTCACATGATGTCACAGACATGACATGGCACTGATTTTAAACAGCAAGAATTAGCCCCAAGTAACCATTACCCACATCAACCTCCACAAGTTTATGAACACCAGTTCATGTCATCTACCCTGATTTTTCTTTCAGAATAAATAAACTGTGATTAGGGGTGGGGGGAGAGAGAAAGAAACATTGTTTGTACCATTGCTACACTGCTCTCTTTTTTTTTCTTCTTCTTTTTTTGCAGGTTGGATTTAAAAGGTCGGAGGACACTGTCACAGTAACTTGATACCCACAGGGCAATGGAGATCGTCTGGAAGAAAGGTAAAAATGTGTTCTAAGTTGCTTTTAGAGGAGGATTTCAACTCATTTTAGTGTTCCTGGTAAAAGCCAGCATGATTAAATATGCAACAAAATCCCTCATGAGTTCTCTTGATTGTCTGAGATCAAACCTGCACTGTGTTTCAGTCCCAACATTTCTACCCTGCAGCACTCCCAAATTTCTAGTTTCCAAAGGGGGAAAAAAAATTACCTCAACAAAGAAGACTAAGTTTTCTAACAGGTTTGGATGAGTTTTCAAGGTGCCATCTCTGACTTCAATCAAATCACCTTTACATTTATTGAACAAGTCTGAAAAGAAAAAAGACAAAAGGCTTAGTGAAAGATGGAGGAGATAATTTTAAATGTGCATTATCTGAGTGTCCAGAGCTGTCAGAGCACTGACCACTGAGTCCTCTCCATCTCCTCTGAGTCCTGGCTCATCACCAACATTTCCTCAGCCCTGCTGAGCCCCCCTGACCCAAGCACCAGGAGAAGCAGCTGCCCAGGCTGGGAGATCAATGCACTGAAGGGCACAGCACGATCTGAGCATGCAGCAGCCTCAGCACACAAGCCAAGGGCAATCCCAGCCCTGTTCTCAAGCTTCCACAGGGTCTGCAGATGCATCACCACAGCCCAGCCCTGCAGACACTCCAGAGCCATCCTCAGACAGCCAGGCAGCTCTGCCTCAGGGTCTGCTCTTGAGTTACCATTTACCTGTCAGGCGTTCTACTAAAGACTTGAAACTATTCCCTATTCTTTCCTGGATTTCTGCTGAATCTTCTGAAAAAAAAAAAAAAAAAGAAATTAAAAATGATAAGCTACAACTTCTCTTATTTTCTGCTTCTAGACGTTCAAGAGGCATTTAATGCAATTTAGTGTCAGTACTCAAAAGTAAATGTAAGTGCATTCAAAGAGGAGCCAGTATTACAGCACCATATACTGTAGAAAAATGAAGACTTTACATAGGCCAGTGCCTTCTTTTACATAAAACATGAAAAGAAGGCACTGGCTCTCAGATAATTGAGTTTCAGACAGAAAATTAACACACAAGTAACAGTTTTGAGTCCATATCCTCCAACGCCCAGCAGTTTTCAGACTCAACAGAGCCATGTGGCTCCCTCCCACCACACACCACAGCAATGTGGTCAAACCCCTGCCCCAAACACTTACCTAAGCCATTGGTATCTAGTTCATAAATATCACTAACAAGATAAAACAAGCTAGTCTGGCACTGACAGCTGCCATTGCTGAAGAAGCCAGCCATTCGGGTAGGAGGAGGGCCAAGGACAGGATACTAGGCAAGAAGCAAAGAAAAAGATAAAGGTGTTGCAGCTTCTCCTCATCCCACCAGGGCCTGGCACATCTCCCAGTCAGTCACACACACAAACCCAGGGGCAGTTCAATGCACTCTGCAGCCTGCACGATGCATTCACGGCCAACCTTTGGGGAGAGCTTTCGCCTCGCTGGTACCTGGATTTTTTGTTCTAGAAACTTCTTCCCTGAATCCACCGCCGCTTCCAGCTGCTGCAGCAGGGCTCGGATGGTGTCGATCTTGGATGAGACACCGTTCTCTGCAGTCTTTTCAGAGTTCTTTGGTTGGATGGTGTGACCAAGGGTTGGGAGCCCGCTCACCAGCCTCAACGTTAACGAGCGGATTCGCAACCACAGCGTCTCCTCCTCCAGGGAGAGCTTCCGGTGCTCCTCAGAAATGTCCCTAGGGAAAGGCACCAAAGCTTTCAGGCAAATGCTCCAGGCACAAAAGCCTACCCAAAAAGCTCCCCAGATCTGTATGATGAAGAACAAATGGTCAGAAATGCAGAAAAATTAATATCTAACAGAGCAGCACTGTCAGATGTGGTGGATGGTGCTTAAGTCAGCCAGCCCAAGGAACACTGAAATATTGGAATTGCCCTGGAAAGAATTTCTTTGCTATGTGTGAGATGAGGATATTTCTACTCACCTGTCTTTTGGATCCCAGCTAAACAAGACTGTCAGGTCTCTGTTGTCACGCAGATCTTTCCATGGAATGTCATCCTCCTCTGGGCTCAGACTCATGGACTTTATACTTTCTTCTAAACTGGTTGATCTGTAGGTAAGAACAAGCAGCACTAAAATTATTTCTCATAAATAAATCAAACATCTGATCACTGCAAAGGAAAGGAGCTCACTAACAGCTCATGTTCTGTGCACTGCTCAGCTCTTCCCTCTGTCAGGAATGTGACACACAGGGCACTGACAAGGATGTGAAGGGACAGCAAATCAGAATCACAGAATCCCCAAAGTTTGAAAAGTCCTTTAAGATCACTAAGTCCAATCACCAATCTGGTCCCTACTAAGTCACAGCCTCAGTGCCTTCCCACATGTTTTCTGAACACTGCCAGGCATGTCTCCACTGCTTTCCTGGGCAGCCCATCCCAATACCTGCCAACCCTTCCCACAAAGGAATTTTTTTAAACCTCCTTGGTCCAACCCAAGGCAATTAAAATCCGAATGAAGCTTTAGGAGCAGAGCTGCAGCTCTGAGATTTCTGCAGGTACAACTCCCCAAGGCCCTCCTGGCCCTTTCCCAGTTTTGCCATGGCAGGAGCTGTACTCACATGTTTGCTTCAAGTAAGAGGTCCAGCAGCATCCGCTCGGTGCGAACCTGCGCGAAGTGAAGGGAGGAGTTCAGGCGGTTCCTGAAGGCGATGAACTCCGGGATCTTCTCGAACGCCCCGTACTTGTAGGCTTGGATGATGTACTCTGAGGTCTGCAACACAGCACACACCAGCTCTCCTCAGTCACTTCCCAAATCAGCAACAACCAACGAGGTCACTGCCAAGGAACTGCAGTTCTGTGGGTTTATCAGCTCAGAGGTGCAGGACCTGGAAAATCCTCAATCCCTGGGAGGAGTTTGAGCTTCTGCTTCTCCAAGTCACCGAGGGAGTTTTGTTACTTTAAATTGGGAATGCTCAGATGCTCCATGGCTAGTGAGGTTTAACAACCAAACCAACACAAGACATCACATTGTTGTCACCACAATGAGAAATACTTCACAGGGAAGAGGTGCTTTTTTCCCTTCCTTTTCCTTTCAGATGCATGATTCAAATAATTAAATCATCATTTCATTGTGAGAAATAATTCCAGGCAAAAGAAATACAGCCCAGATTTTCTGAAACTGAGCATCACATATCACCACAACATAGATAAAAAAAAAAAAATTACTCACACATCTTTTGTTTCTCTTTTTTATTAGAGTTTTAAATACAGTATCATACAGTATGTACATGGCACAACACAAACACCAAAGGAAACTCTCAGGGTCCATGGGATATTTTGCTTTCCTCTCTGATGAAATGCAGCAATACAAGGCAGGCAACTAACATTTAACTTCAGTCCAAGCAATCTCCAAAAAAAGAGATTTTTATGATGAAGGAACTCCAGACAAGCAGTGTTTTAATGAAAATGTAAACTGTAGACAGAGAGTGAACTGTTTCTGCTCCCAGCCATGAGTGATAGCTGAGTTTTTACATCAGAATTACTCCATAACTGAGAAATCCTGGCAAATAACTATTTTCTTCTGAACAAGCTCATGAACTGCACTGAAGATGAAAGGCACCAAAAAAGGCTTCTGCTTAACTGAATTCTATATGGTCCCAACAGGCTCAACTCGACTGGAAGGCTCTGGGAGATCAGAAGGCAACACTCACAGATCTAAAACTCCTTTTTTTTTCCCCTCTAAACCAAGAAATTCAACAACATACTCTCTGATCAACAGCCTTGCAGAGGTGACTGTCAGGGACTATGGGCTCTAATTCAACTGCATCCACGTGGGTTTTAAATCCCCCAGGACAGGTTGGTGAGGTTTGCCTGCAGTATCTGGAGAGATTAAAGATGGATGGACACAAGAAAATTAGAGAGATTACTGGTGATTCTGCATAGCTGAAGGAGGACTGTCTTGAGGAGGATAAAGTTGCCTTTTTAGTTTTGGCCAAATATAGCAATGTTGCCTTCTCTCTCTCTCTTTCTCCTCCCTGTGCTTGGCATCCTCTCCCAGAGCAGGAATAGTGGCAGGATTGCACACAGCCTACAGGGCTGTTACTCATGGGATCACTCTGACACAGGATTCACGTCAGGCTGGGAAGTTCAGCAAGTCAGGAGAATGGATTTATCCAAAGCAAGGAGTCTGATTCAGGAGCTCTATTTTTATGCCAGACTTCATTTACATCCCACACTTCCTGCTCCAGGCAGAGTCCCACACACAGCTCTGTGCTGTGACATCCCAGCTAATCTCAGCATCAACCTAGGCAGGAGCAGGCAGCAGCAGAAATCTGTAAAAAGTGAACTTTTAAAGGACAGACACCTTTTAACACTGCAGATGTGATGGTGGGGCTTGAGTGGGAGCTGCTCCAAGCACCCTGAGCACAAAGGGGCAGCCCCAGCAGAAGCACAGCAGAACACGAAATGGGAGCAGATCCTGACCTTGTGACATGATTTATGGCAAGGAATTCTTCTTCATCCTCACTCTTGTCACACCATCATCCTCATGGAACAGCAGTCTGAACTGAGCCTTCACCTCCTGCAATTCCTGGTTCCTTGAACAGCTTTTGAGGCATTTCCCATCTAAAGGATCTTTAGGAGACAAGTGTCCAGAGCAGGAGAGATTTGGAGACCTGGAGCAACATCCTCTCATTGTCCTTTGGCTGCAACACCATCTCCAGGGTATGATGTGAGTGGTTCCAGAGTCCCATGCTCATCTTGCCACAGGAGGCATTCTGTCCTCCTGCTGCACCACTGCTGGCCTCTTGAAATCCCAACATTTGAAATCCCAGCATTTGAAGGTGCAGCAGCAAGGCAACACCTTTTTGGGATTTCTGGAACATGAGTTGTGTTTTCCTGCCAACAGCCACTGGAGACATCCAACTCTTCTCTGCCACATCCACTCCATCACTCAGTTCCAGAGAATAACCTGCTCCCAAGGGAACCACACCTCAATTACTTCATTGTCTTCCATGGAAAGATGATTTCTTGATGCATTACAACACTGTTCCCAAGCAGAGGAATCACATCCAGAAGTTTTTTCAGTTCACTTTTCCACCTGGCGCCCAGCAGTCGTGGCTTTCATTCAGACAGTTGGTTCCAGGGATGTTTTTCATTAACATCCACCAAATGACTTTTAAACAAGACTGAAACTTACACCTCAGTAAAAAAACGATGTCTGGATCCAGGGCTTCACTCCCAGGAATCCAAAACTTATTAGCAAGTAGGAAAAAAACGAGCAAGTGAGGGATGCAGAGCAGAGTGAACAATCCATGTGCATCCCTCAGGAAAATCTCTGTGTCAGACACAGCTCACAGGAACTGAGCACAGGGAAATGGGAATCCTGTACACAGGAACCACTGGGCTGCCAACAGAGCAACCTGCTGCTTCTGAGTGATTTCTGTGTGAGATCCTTTACTGCTCAGTACAGACAATTCTGTATTTTTATCTATTGCTGGGATAGTGGGAAAGCAAAGTGTGTGACTGCAGAGCCTCTGGAGCCAACTTAGCCAGATTTAAAACTGGATTGCACCTTTGTTTCTTAGGAAGTAAAAATAATTTTCACCTACCTCTCAACAGTGCCCACCCAGAGTGTGAAATACAAACACACAGGATTTCTTCCCACTCCTCAGAATGGGAAGGTCCCCTTAAAATGAAGAGCACCCCTCCCCATCCACTGAAAACACACAGCTCCAGTGATTGGAACATAAAGGATTCATCATGTGCCATCCCCATCCTGACCCATCATCACTGGCTGCTGTCTCACTTTCCAAAATGCCAAATTTATGACACCAGCACTTATTTCCACTTCACTTATTGCATAAAATGACAAGCATTAATTTAAAAGCAATCATACCTGCTTTATGAGCATTAAAACTGGCTTTAACAGAAAGGAAGCTGAAGCAAAACCTCACGTAGCAGCAACTCACAAATCCTTGTAGTAGGAAATGCAGGTTGGGACAACCTTTACCACAAAGCTGCACCTACTACTGCTCTTTGTTGTGCTTTAAACCACTGCAATTGCACAAGCCTTGCACAGGGCTTCTCTAAAGCCCTAAAGCTTCTCAAAGACACTTTGCTGTGTGACAAGGTCATGGAGGAGATTTCTTTCAACTTACATCTTTCTGGTTGGAGTGGAAAAACCTGAGTGCAAAGTTGCAGGATTGGGAAGCAGCAGCGTAGTGGCCCAGGGAGCCGGAGTAGCGTGTCAGGAGATAACTGCAACAAACAGCACGAGGCAAACGTCAGCCACTGCCCTGGCAAGCAGCTGCACAGGAGACAGCTGGACATTTAATAGCATTAACAGCACTCATGGGCAAGTTCAGGCTTTTAGTGGAATGAATTCTCAATTTTTTAAAAGCAGTATGTGAGGGCTTGGAGTTCTTTTTTCACGTTAAGGGTGTAAGAGTTGCTCTCAGTGAGAGACCCTCAATGACACCAGGGTGTGTTTGCTTTCCAAGCTGGAACACCAAGCTCTGACTGGCAGCCCGCCAACCATTTCACCAATTTCCTTCTAAAAAAATCCAACACAGCTCAAAATCACATGGGGGAAGACACCCTAGAGAAAGGGGGAGTATGCAGTGGACGTGCCTCACAAAAACCCCAAAACAGCACCCAAAACTGTGACAATGCACCCAGAATGTGACAATGTGCTGAAATCTGGGTGGCAGAGGGTGCTGCAGCTGCCAGGATGGGTTGATCAGGAGGGAGTGATTATTCTCAGTATGTACCACCCACCCGATGGTGTCGTGCTGGATGTGCTTGGCGTCCAGGCTGGAGTAGAGCTCCGAGACGGGCTCGAAGGCGCCGAGCCTGCAGTAGATCCGGATGAGCAGCAGCTTAAACTGAGCATTGGAGGGACTGTGAGACAGCCCCTCCTCCAGGAGAGTCAGGCACTGCCACACAGCTGCCTCTTCACCTGGTGACAGACACAGCACGGGCAGGTGTGAGCAGGGACAGTTGGCACAACTCCCTCTGCCCGCGTTACGCCAGGCTCAGGGCGCTGCCAGGGATTGCAGTGTGCCCAAAGAACACCTGCTCCAGCATCCAGCTGCTCCCTGAGGGAATGCTGGGGGAATAATCCCTCCCAGGGAATATCCAGCTCACATCTGCACAGAGCACACACTGCAGGCAAAGTGACCTTTCCTGATGAATCCTGGGCTGTTTGGGAATTCCAGCTTGCACATTGGAAAAGAGCCAGGAATTAAAGAGCCAACGTCCACATTTCTGCCAGAAACCTGACCATGGATTTAGTCAGGTTAAAGATTAAATCTTCCTTGGGAAAGACAAGGGTGTAACAGATAGAAGGGCAGGAATATACACGTGGACACCCAGCACTGGACACTGTGGGATTAAGAGACTAACAGAAGGAGCAAGGGTGGAGTACAGGCAAATTTAATTCAGGGAACAGGTCCCAGCAAGTCTAGAAACAAGGGATCCAAAAGACAAAGTACGTCAGGAAGAGAAAAATGCTCTCAAAACACTTCTGGTATCAGAAAGGAGTTGTCAGCACAACTCGTGCCAAGGGAGAGAAAAAAGGAATTAATCAGAAAAATTAAATCTGTATATAGACATCAGTGAGATTCAGGGCAAACACCAGCTGATCAGAGGGACTACTGAAATACCTCATATTGCAAAAAAAAAAAACCCAACCCAGAAAGCTCCAGGCCTAACAATCCTTGCCAGGCACCCACTGGCCACAGGGACTCCCTGTGCCAGGCTCCCACAGAGATACTGGAGCAAGGCACAATTTTGGATTTTGGGAACAGGAGCAAGGCACAATTTTGGGAACATACCTTCCAGCCACAGATCAAGCAGCAGGTGAACTGCAAGCAGGCAGTAATAATCTGAAAACTGCAATTCAGTTTTCAAACAAGATTTCCCTAAAAAGAGAAAAAAACCCAGTTACTCTTGAATTACTAAAACTAATTACTAATTGCAGCCAGCTGATCTCACAGTCAGGGTTACTGAGTGGCACCAGGACCAGAGAGCACATTTTAATTTATAAAATCAGAATTGTCTTAAAATCCAAACAACTTCACACATCACTGAGTGGCCTTTGGGGCACCTCAAACATTGACATCTGCTGGAAGCAGAACTGACTCCCACAGCTGCAAGATTTATAAATTAATAACTCCTGCCCACAAATGTGTCCTATGCGCTTCAGTGAGAAAACCTGGCTTTGCTTAAAAGCACAGGCAATCCTGCAAAGTACACACAGACCATCTGAACTACCCAGAAAAGCTTCATTTATCTTTAAGATATGTGGTGGAAAAGAAAAAGAATGAAAGGAACCAAAATTCAGGGAAGGTGAATGGTAGAATCAGAAAGGAGAACGCCAAGTTTTATCAGCGTTACAGATTCTCCTCACCAAACTCCAACCCGTGGCGGTATCTCAGCATCAGCTCCCGCACCACTGCCAGCTTCTGCTTCTTCTCCATGGCGTGGTAGATGCCCAGCAGCCTGGAGAGCTGCACCACACACAGGTGCTGCTGCAGGGCCTTGATGTCCCCTGGCAGAGCCACCTCGTTCTCGGCCGCCGCCGCCAGCGGGATCACGTCCAGCAGCTGCCGGATGAACTGCAAGAGAAACCCCCGTGGGTCAACAATCCTTTCATCAGGATCTTTTCAGGAACAACATTATCATTATTTGCTGCTGTAAAATGCAACAGGTGCATCTGTGATTGGTCTCATGTGGTTGTTTTTAATTAATGGCCAATGACAGTCCAGCTGTCTCAGACTCTGGTCAGTCACAAGACTTTATTATCATCCCATTCCTTTCTATTCCTTGCTAGCCTTCTGATGAAATCCTTTCTTCTATTCTTTTAGTATAGTTTTAATATATAATTTTCTTTTAATATAATATATATCATAAAATAATAAATCAGCCTTCTAAAACACAGAATCAACATTCTCATCTCTTCCCTTGTCCTGGGACCCCTGCAAACACCACCACAGAGGTGGCAAAGGCTGCAGGGCTGCACCACAAGGTGGGGAAGCAACATTTCCTCCCTCCAATCAAACCAAAAAAAGTCAAGTTGGGAACATCCATGTTGATGCCACACTGAATCTGTGGTTCAAGAAAAGCCTTCAAGATTTTCTTTTGAGTTGCTTGAGGTTTTATTAAGTTTCATCAAACAGATGGAGGGAAGAAAAATCAGAGGAAGGTTTCCAATTCATTGATACACCAGGGAGTTCAAGCACCTGTTAACACTCGTGGTAACAAGAGATGCAATTAAAATAATTAGTTACTGACAGGCTTCACAGCACACTTCCAGGCAAGGATGGTTTTGCACTGTTACATTTTCCCTCAGTTCTGAAGTAATGTGCAACTCTCAGTGAGGTGATCAACTCTGATTAACGACTCCTTTTTGCAATTAAGCTGTAAGAAAAGCAGCTTCTCATAGTTTGGTTTTAATGGGAGACAAAAGACTCCTCACAATACACAGGGCTGGGCAGCAGCTTCTTGCTCTAAAACCCAATATTGTCTGCAGACTGAAACCTGAGTTAAAGCCAATGAATTGCTTTGACTACACTTGGTACTGACACAGAAGAACTGCATCAAATGCAAGCCTGAGGCAAAAAGCTCAGGAGCAGCAGCAAGCACAGCACACACCAATTCCAGTTTTCCCAAAGAATTTGATGAATGCTGTGTTGACAGATCTTTTCAGTCTGAAACTCTGCCAAGCTGAGCAAGGTCAACCCCACCATTGCCTCTACTGTCCAATTTACACCTCTAGCAAGTCAAGGCTGGTGTCCTGACCATTATTTCTGGACTATCTCACATGTCAGTGGCCCAGCAAGATCGTGATCTCAGCTACTGAAGTGGAACTTTCCTGTCAAACCTCAGCTCCTCATGTCCTTGACCAAGCTAAAGTGCTGCAGATGCTGCTTCAGGGACAACCAGAACACCACCCAATACATCAGTTTGACACAATATATATTCCAGAATATATTGAGTAAAATCAGCAGCAGTTTTAAGGCTAGACAGAGAATTTTGAAGTCAGAGTCATGGTATTACAAGCACTGTGACAAAACTGAAATCTGAACTGTTATTAAATATAATTTTTCCACTTCTGGTTTTGAATTTGCTCCCTGGAAAGTTGGGATGAAACCTGTTCAGTACTTCAGGGTTCCCTTTCAATGGAATCACCATTTCCAGGACTAGGAGTTCAATATCCCGCTGGCCACATCTCTTGCCCAGTGGGCTAAAAACACAACTTTAAACATAAAACAGCAACATCCACCCCTGGCAGAGCCACTGCTCCCATTAGGGAAGTCTAAAATTAGGAGTCAAAAAATACCTCAATAAACCAAGAGAACTTTGTCACCTCCACTTTGTTTACCAACATTTCACCCCCAGGCTCTGGCTGATCCCGGATTCTCTGCCCTCCCCAGTGCTGATCCCTGGACACAAAGGCTCAGACAAACACTGGGGTGAGTGACAGAATTCCCAGCTGCTGAAGTCACTCCAGGCTGCTCATGACTCTGCACAAATGGGCTTTTCAGAGGAACTCTTTTCCAGAGAGCTGTTTCAGAAAGAGAGTCTGGAAAAAACTGCCAGAGATGCCTCCATGACCCTGGACTGGGGTCATTGTGTCCCTTTGGCACTGCCAGAGCCAAGCAAAGCATCTGTGACATCCCTGCATGGGATCAGGGGGCAGCTTCTTCCCATTAAACAGAAACCTGGAGCTCAAAGCACCCTGACACCTTGAAAAATGGGAATAAAAAAGCCAAAGGAATACCAGATCTGAGACTCTGCAGGATCAAACTTAGCTTTAAACCTCCAGTAAAAATCCTCTGAATGAAACTTCTCAAGTGTTCAGATGTTCATGATATTTTCTACAGCACAAAGAGTTCTCTGAATTTCAAGCAGAGAGTAAAAATTTGATGTTTCCAATCTTTTAATATGATCCACAGGTATTTTAAGATAAAGGGATCAGAGTGCAAACAACCACTGCAGTTCCTGCCACCACTTCTTGGTTATTTCCTTACCTTTGTGTACTGGCTGGCTGGGAGGAGATCCACAAACACTTTGAGATCAGTAAAACAGCAGGGCTTGTCCCCAAATTTTTTGAAGTACTGGAACATTAGTTCTTCTGGATCACCTAGGGAAAAAGGCCAGGTCACCTTTTCAACAGCCTCCAGTAGAAGTGAAATCTGTAAAATCACTATGAGAAATCTTTGTTCATTCTTTCTTCTTTTCCCTCCCTTCAAGATTACAGTGATTTAGAAAGCAGAGAGCTGCTCTAGTGCAGATTCTAACAGAGCCTCAATGTCTCTGGTAACCAAGGAACACATTAAAAAAAGCCCAAGAGCTTCATTCAAGCTCCTTTAGCAGATAAGAGCTCAGCATCCCAGGCAGGCACACGCAGCCTCCACTCATCTCACCGTGGCTTCTTTTGGGATGGAAAAACAAAAGGAATCAGGAAATAGCACAGATGTTGCTCTAATCACACTGCCTTTCATTGATTCCCTAAATGCCATTTTGTGATGCAGGTTTTTAAAAAGCAAAACCTGGCTTTGTTGCCATAAAAACTTAAATCAAAACCCACCCAGAGATTCCAGCACTACCAGCAAGACTTTCCACTAGGAATACAGTGTGAGTGACTGGATGCTCCTAAATCCCTGAGGTCTTTTTGAAAACCTCCCTGCTGGCTTTTCCAAGTCATCTGAAAATCCATTCCACTCTTCAAAGTTCACCTTCCAATGCTTTTCAAATTCTTTACATACGCAACAACAGGTTATCTTTTCCTGATGAAACCTGCATTTAACTCAGTGATTTAGGAGCAAGTTTGTGCCCTGTGCAGAGATGAATTCCAGCCCCAGGAGGGCTCTTACCCAGCTTGTACTCATCATTGCAGCCGCGGTGCCGCAGGCGCCTGATCAGCTCCAGCTTGGCCAAGTACGGTCCCCGCAGCGGCCGCGAGCTCTTGGACTCCTCTGAGATCCTCTCCTCGATGAAATTCACAGCCTGCTCGATGGAGCAGTGCACCTCCCCCTCCAGAGAGCTGCAAACACACAGACAAAAGGGTTCTTGGAGAGGTCCCACTGATAACACACGCTCAGCACGCTCCCTGACGGGGAAATGATGGATTCTGCAACTCGGTCACTGTCACTGACATCTTTTATGGAAAATCCTTTCCTTAGGATTTTTTCTCCTGAGAAGCTGGGAGGCCTCAGGAACAAAATGTAAATAATCATTATCTGCTGCTGTGGAATGCAACAGGTGCATCTGTGATTGGTCTCATGTGGTTGCTTCTAATTAATGGCCAATCACAGTCAGCTGGCTCAGACTCTGTCTGAGCCACAAACCTTTGTTATTCATTCTTTCTTTTTCTATTCTTAGCCAGCCTTCTGATAAATCCTTTCTTCTATTCTTTTAATATAGTTTTAATATAATATATATCATAAAATAATATATCAAGCCTTCTGAAACATGGAGTCAGATCCTCATCTCCTCCCTCTTCCTGGGAACCCTGTGAACATGGTCACAGAAAACATGAGCTGGAAGAGCTCTGTAATGTACAAACTAATTCCATGAACCATTCTTAGCCTCCAGATAAAAGCAGGGAGAACACATCATTTGGGCTCTGACATCAAGAAGTCACTCCAATATTGAATAAATGAACCCAAGCAATTTGCTGTAGCACAAAGGGAGGTCCCACTGATAACACACACTCAGCATGCTCCCAGATGGGGAAATGATGGATTCTGCAACTCAGTCATACAGAAAACAGGAGCTTGGAAGAGTTCTGTGATGCACAAACTACTCCCATAAACCATTCCCAGCCTCCAGATAAAAGCAGGGAAAAGACACAATACAAAGCAGGAAAAATCCACCATTTGGGCTCTGACATCAAGAAGTCACTCTAATATTGAATAAATGAACCCAAGCAATTTGCTGTAGCAAAAAGGGAAAACAAATCCACAGCAAAATTCTCAACTTACTGCTCTTCCTCTGCTGGAGGCGTCCAGGATTCATCAATGAGTTGAAACACTGAATCAAAGTAAGTTATATAAAACTGCCAATCATCTGAGCTGAAACAAAAATCAGGCACAGGACAAAATTTAGGGAATTGCCTAAAGAATTAACAGCTAAAGCTACATTTCTTGCCAAAGCTGGGTTAAGGAATAACACATAATCATAATAGAGAAAAAACCCAATTGTAATCATAAAATTGTTTCCCCTAGAAAAGGTCTCACATCTTAGGAACACCATCATCCTGAATTTCTGGAAAAATATTAAGCAAAACCATTTCAATTCAGAAGTGAGGCAAGCTATGAACTCTCCTCTTAAAATTCACATTCCAGTCAGAGCTCAGCAACATCCCCACAAAACGTGAAGGCAGAAGTTTCTGTTCTGCATTTAACTTATATCTAAGATGAGAGCACAGCTAAATTCAAAAGCAAACCCCACATCTCTCCTGACAGTTCTGAGACAGATTTGATCACACTGGAATGTTCTGTCTGCTGATGCATCTGCTCCAAGCATTAAACACATTTCCCACGATGAAGTCTGGCCAAATGGGAGAAATTCACACCAAGAAAATTTAATGTAAATCATGGACAGGATGAGAACTGCAAAGTCAGAGCTAGGCAATCAAGAATTTAGACATAAGGAGGTAAGTCACCTTTTATTGCATTAATGTGCTGCTACATTCTGCTTATAAAAAGCAGCAACTCCAGTCCTGACTCTGACTCTCCCTGACTTCAGAGTGCAATCTTTGGAAAAGCTTCCCAATATTCTCCTATTTTACCCACAAAAGCCACGAAAACAAGGCCATTCCCAAACAAGTGAGGCTTTTTGTTCCACGTGTTTTGCAGGACTGCAGGAATCCTCTCTCACTTTTTGAGCAGCAGCCTCCTGGCCAGCGCGTTGCACTCGGGCCACCGCTGCAGCTTCTTGTACATGGCCATGCACTTGTTCTCCCGGCTCTGCAGCTCACTCGTCAGCTTCTCTGCACCAAAAAACAGGGAAAACTCAGCTCAGCCCTGCCCAAACCCCCTCATTCCAGCCCAGCACCAAACCTCCAGGTCTAACACAGCAGCAGCCCTCAGAAAGATTTCCCATGGAAACCTCCACAATTGCATTTTAATTTTCAGGTAAACTCCTCTAAAATGCAGATATTGAAGACTTTTCAGTTTTGAAGATGGCAGCTACAACCAAGAACACAATCCAAATTTACCACTGCAAAGCTCAGCCTGTGCAGTGTTTAAAACCATAAACAAATTTGGCAAAACCAGGTTGCACCAACACCTCCAGAGTTTACACTGAGGATAAAACTGGTGCTAAGTCAGGCTTCCTAAAATTATTTTGTTTTTGCAAGTCTGAAGCAAAGGGGAACTGCTGTATTCTCCACACAACTCTGATTTATTAAAGAATAAATTACCTCCAAGTTTTCCCCTCACAACATCTAAAGCTTCCTTGTACTTCTCCAAACGTTCCAGGATCATGTAGTACAGTTCCACCTTAAAAGAAAGATTAAACTGCAATGACATTTGCCAGGAAGAACATACCCAGGTGTGCCAAAAGAGAAAATAGGGGATACCAGGCCTGCAAAGCTATCTTTAGTATCCCAAAGGGTGCAAGACTCAGATTTAGGTCTTTTTTTCCATTCTTAGTCCTCAGGTTTTTCCTGGGGCCTCCCAGAGAGCAAAGCATTTCATCAGTCAAATCAAACACCAAAAATTGCCTCAGCCACAAGGTTCTGAGGCCCTCCTAACGCCCAGCTTTTGGTTTTCCTTCTATCCCCTACATTCATATTTAATTCCAAAACACTGCTGATTATTTTAATTTTTTTAAGGTAATCAAGTTCCCTTAAACAATGCATTCCTTGTCTCAACAAAGCTCAAACCAAGCCTTACTTCAGCCTCAGCTTCAATCTTGTCCTCTTTCACCATTTTTTCCACCATTCTCTCAGCAAGTGGCAGAAACATTGTCTTGGAGAGGTTTTCATCCTGTGCTGAGATAGACTGAGGAAGAGAGGGATTATCGTAACAGCTCAGCAGCTTTCTGTGATGTCCCACCCACTGCTCTTTTCACTTTAAAAGAGGAAAAAAACCCAACCCAGGTGTTCCAATCCTCCCCAGCCACCTGTTTGGAGCTGCCATCTGTGACCTGAGAGTGCCACTGCTCTGGGAAAAGGCAGCAATAAAACTGCTGCAAAGAAAAAGCTCATTTTTGATCAGATCCACCAGAGCCCTGCACGTCTGAGCACACAAACCTCGTGGTAAAAACATGGAGCCAGAACATTTTTGTGTTTTACACAGCACAGGATTTTAGAGGATGTGATTAAAACCCTCCAAGCTTTTTTTTTGTTTGATTTTATGTCTGAATTTTAGTGCCCAAATGTGCTGCCTCAACCAGCAGCAGCACAGCTGATCTGTGCCTGTTCCTGCAGAGCTGCTGCTAATTCCAGAGCTCTCATTTATTCCCTCCAAGAGCTTTTATAACCTCATAAAGAGGAACAATTCTGACTGAGAAACTGCAGATAGCTGAGGATTTATTCATTATCTCTGCCAAAAGGACAGGTGGGTATCAGAAAGGACAGGTGGATATCAGTACAGATGAGAGAATAATTCAATTGTATAAAGGTGGTAAGGCAAGAGTTAAATTGGACTATAAAAACACCTCAGAGTTTATTTTGGAGCACAACAATAATGCTACCTAAGGAGGGCTCAGTCTTTCTCTCAGCATCACAAAGAAACAGCTCAAACACACATTTTACCCAAAATCATCATGTTTTCCCTCAGAACGTTTCTGCACCAGCACTGCAGTCATGAAAAAAAAAACCCCAAAACCCAGCCAAACCCAATACTGCACACACCTGCATGATCAGGCTCATCACAGACCAAAAATAATATGGATTTTTGGGAACAATCTTATAAAGTGCCATTCCAGCCTGAAAAACAGAAAGCATAAATTCCATCATCCCTGAAATGGATTCATTGCTCAGATCTCGTGACGGGCAGCAGTGAGGGGAGGGGATTTGCACATGGAGGATTTTTCCCCACTCCTGAGGAAAAACAGAGGGTGGAAATGTTTCCAAGGACTCTGTGGAGGTCTGACAGGAACAGCAGCCAGCACTGACTGCCCACACAGCTGCCAGCTTGAACTGGGAACTCCAGGAGGAAGCAGATTTGTTCTTTGGGAATGAGGGGATTTCTGCAGTGCTGCAGGACACAGCAAACCCAGGAACTGCCCTTCAACTCTCACTTCTCACCACTGACACTCCCAAATTTGGAGTCACTTCCACGTGCAAAGCAGGGGGAGCAAAACTTGAGCAGATAATTTGGTTGAATCAAAGCAGAGCCAAAGAATTAATGATTTTCCCTAACAGCTATTCCCACATTTCCCTCACAACCTGTATGTAACAAAGGACAAGACTTTTACCCCTAGAAAATCTGTAATTTCAAGAAACTACACACAATATTCTCTCTCTACAATTGCCTGACTGCAGTTGGCATTTTCCAGGGTTTTCAGCTAGAATACCTCAGAGCACAGGACACTGGGGTTGATTTTCATTCCAAATCAGTCACCATCCACACACTCTTCATTCACATCCCTAAATCCAAAAGCACAGGCCAACATCCCACTCTGACAATGTGACACTGATAATGATGATTTGATTCAATTGACACTGAAAGTAATTTAATGAGCTCCACATTTTTATGTCACTCCAGACATACAAAAGGTCACATAAATGTTAATTATTGTTATCTGTGGCATTTTCTCCACTCATGATTGTGATCTATCACATCTAAAGTTTGGTTTGTGTCATGAGGTTTCTCATTTCAGGTACACCATAACTCCTTTTTAGCTATTTAGGCCAAACCTGCCACAGCAGGAACAAGAGGGAATTTAGCACTTATTTCTTGGCTCTCTGTGCTTTTTTTTTACACAGAAGAGTGAGCACACAGGCCTTGAAAATCATCTTCCATTTACAGACATTCTGTAAATTTGGAAGGGATGAAAACAAAACCAGCAGTGTGACTCTGTGCTGCCAACTGACAGGGGATATTTCAGGTACTTTTTAGTTTTTCTTCACTGAATGCCATCAATACAAGTTGTGTTTTAGATACTCAGAAAGAGCATGGGGAGGATTTATCTTCCTAAAGTTAACAGAGAACTGAGGCCAGAGTTAAATGTGAAAACAAGGATCAGAAGCTCATCATAGATGTGCCTATTCCAGAATTCCTTTATTTTGTACTGCAACTACAAAACCACAGATCAGTAAAAGACACAGCTTTAAGTTCACAAATCTTTTGTCTCAGACAATCCACCTCCAAAAACTGACGTTCAAGCCTCTCTGTAAAAGCCAACCAAGAGTTTAACTTCTGCATTAACCCAGCTCAGCTTTTGTGGAAGATTACTCATAACACATAAATGAGAGTAAAAGACAGAGAAAAACACACTTTAAACCAGCCAGAACACAAATTTTTGGTCATACCTGTTGCATTTTCTTGTACTCTCCAACCCTGGCATAGGCCATGAAGAGGTGGGAGTGATACTCTTCACTGTTGGGCACCTTCTTCACAGCTGCCTCATAAAGTTTTGTCACCAGCTCAGCTAAACCAAAAGCAGATCTGGAGTTAAGACCAACTTAGGAATATTTTAAAGCACAGCTCCCTAAAGAGCACCAGGGATGCCCTAAACAGCAATTAATTACATTTAACAGCCCCAAAATGTTGCTCTGTCCCCCAGGCATTGCAAACATCAGGAAAGTGCTTATAAAACTCTAAATAAGCCTCAAAATAGACTCAAATCAAAATAGAGTTCAACAGCAGCAACTGAACTGCTCATGAGAATTTTAGATCTACTTTTAAAGTAGGTTGTTCTTTATTTTTGAGCATCAATCTGAATGAAAGTTTCTCCTGCTGGCAGAACAACTGCTCTATGTGAATCATGTATCAAAACAAACTCTTCCAGAGCCTAAAAGCAAATTAATTATTCTTATCACAGGTTTACTCATATTAATCATATCCTGCTGTTTCCCAATTGCCTATATCAGAACTCTAAACAATTGTTTCACACTAAACTTTCTAATAACAGGTGTATCATGATAAAACACTTCTGATAGCACAACATGCAAAACTTTCTTACACTTTCATCCTTCCATATTCTTTTTTCTTACACAAACAATTGTAGCTCAGAGTAGGAACAGAAAAACAAATGTCATTTGTCTTTCACACAGTTTATACATCCCTGACACAAATATAGAAAACATCTAATCACAATTTTCTTGCAGGACCAAAAGTGGAAGTGCCTCACACCCACCAGTTCCTGAGCTACAGAGAGCTGAAAGTTACAAAGCTCAGTTTAATGGAAATTGTTAATAATCACAGAGAGGCTCTTGTCATTCACAGGGGTTTATACTGAAGTCAAAAATACACAAAAATGTTGGTATTGCTCAACAAATGATGCTTTAACTCCACAAACACACACAAAGAAATCAACTGGGGGAGCATAACCAACTCTCTTCTGCAGACTGATGCAAACACCTTTTCCTGAAGCTGTTTCACCCCTGGATCATTTCTCCAGCAGCTCAACAATAAATTTGGTGGTACCACCCACCAAACTCCACAATAAACACTGGTACCACCACAGCACACTCCCCAAGAAGCTGCCAGAAACAACAGCAAACTCTTCAAGCTGCAGAAAGGCAGGACAGGGGGGCTGGCATCTTCCAGAAAAGTACAGGAAACTTTCTTCCATCCCTCCAACACTGATGATTCAGGATTTTGAAAGTACAAATCACTGCGAGGAACCTGGCAAAGCTGATGTGGCCAAACTGGGAGGTCAGGATTTTAGGATTTCCCTCCTGTTTTTCACCACTTTCCTGAGGCCTTTCATCACAGCCTGTGGGATTTGCAATCTCTGTCACTCTACTGGTAAGAAATTCCAGTAGTTTTACTGACAAAAGTGAACTCCCAGGCTGCTGGATCATTATCAACATGGTTCATTTAGGACCTGCCACACAATTGTGTTCATAATAAGTTCAAATGAAGATTTTTTTGCTTTATGAACATCACTCCAGCCTTACAGGCATTACAACAGGCATCACTTCACTTCTGAGCCTCTTAACAGTCTCTCACATACACAAATCCTGGATTTTACACATTTCCCACCAAACTGGGGCACAAACCCTCAGGAAGATGAACACAAAGAGATTTCTGGGAGAGGAGCAAACTCACGTCTGTGCATTTCCCGGTACAGAATGGTCAGTGCTTGCAAGGAATTGTCATCTGTGGGTTCAAGTGCTGCCACCTCTTGTGCCAGGGCATAGGCTTCATCCTGCTTGCCAGTCCTCTGCAAGCCAATGGCCTTCAGCACCTGTGGGCACAACACAGGCAGCTCTCACAGACACAGCTTGCATTTGGAAACCCTCTCAGTCCTGCTGGGAACAGCCCAACCACCTCATTCCCTCTGCAGAACACCAGGATTGATTCAGTTTTTAATCCATGTGGCTGCAGAGGAAAACCCTCAAATGCAACAGCATCAAAGAGGGGATCTGACTTCTTAATAAATGTTGAGGTTGCCCTGAGGCATCACCACATGGTTTTCTCTACCTGGAGGCTGCAAAGTGGCAATTTTCCTTAGTCTTCTTTCTAAACTGGCCAGAGAGAAGTGACATAAATGAGATTCAGGTCAATGCCACTCTCTGCAGCTTGGGAAGCTTTCAAAATGTAGAAGTGGAGTGAAGTGCAGAGGGGAACCCCCAGGGAAATGAGAGAAGCAGAAAGAGAGTCACACGTTCAGGAAAGGGAGGAACAGAGGCCTTTCCCTCAGTAGGGAATGTGGTGAACAAGCAAAGGAGCAAATGGTGCAAAACCCTGGAATCCTGGAGTGCTTTGGGTTGGAAGGGACCTTAAAATCACCCAGCTCCACACCCTGCCATGGGCAGGGACATTTCTATGGACCAAGATGCTCCAAACTGGCCTGGAACAACTCCAGAAGCATCCACAGCTCCTCTGGGACACCTGCTCACCTTGGAACGTTCTCGTCAGCCATTTCCTCCCAAGGAGATGTTCTGATCCCAACCCCAGGGCTCCAAGAGGCATTTTTAAAGCCCAGGTCACCTGGAGTGGTGCTGACAACCAGCCCAGGTGGAACCAACACTCCAGTCCCTACCAGGCCATTTTCAGGCAAACAAGACACAGGTGGGCTGGAACAGAGACATTCCAGAGGGCTCGGGAATCACTGTGGGAAAAGGGACAGTGGAACACCCTGAGACTCAGGCAGAATGAGCTCAGTGCCCCCCAGCCCCACTCACCTTGGCACAGTGAAGGTCCTTGTGCTTTTTGAGCAGTTTATCTGCTTGCTGGATTGCCATTTTATTATTGCCATTATCGAGATAATCTGCAGAGGAAGAGCACACACAGAATCACACCACAACACCAAGGCCACTCAGGAAAGCCACCTCCAATTTCACCATGGAGCATCTGCTGAGAACAAACCACATTTTCCCTGTGCAGCTCCTCCTAAGCCAAACATTCAGGAAAGTGTCATTTCAGGGATGAAGGATTCATCTCGTTGTACTGGTTTTAGTCACTCAAACAAACAAGCTTTTGTAATTACTCCACACAGATCATTACAGCAACAAAAGAGAGCCACAATAGAGAGGATTCTGCAGAAACAGCTCTTTGCTGGCACTGCAGCTCCAGTGCTTTAGCAGGGAAAGTAGAAATTAATTTGGTGTGTTTTTGGGAGACTTTCAATGACTTTTAACAGGCAGGAGGTTGGAAACCAAACACATACACTTCAGCAAAGTGGGAAATACTTGTCCACAGCATCCATACCTCAGGCTGAGCAAACCTGTCCCCCTGGAGTGCCACCAACCTTCCCCCAGACTGGTTTTGAAGGCACAACTGTGGAGCATCAATATTTCCTAGGGGGATATCCCACTATCCCCATACCATTTTCTCCTTTTTTAGCTCAGAATTACAATTTTCAGATTATTACACAATGACAAACAAGCAGTTTTAGATCAGGACACGACCCCTACGTGCTCCCCTTCCCTCAAAAATCCCTCCTCCCTCAGCAAACCCAGCTGTGCTGCCCCTCATGTGCCAGGGGCTGCTCACACTGCTCTGGCATCTCTCCTGCAGGTAACTGAAATCACACCACACACCTTTTCCTCATCAAACCTCTCACTCTCATTATAAATGAACTCTCTTACTGAGGGGTGATCCTTGGCAATCCTCAGCACAAACTGTGCATCTATTGTGATTTACAGATTTCTGTCAAACAGCTCCCACATTTGCTCCCCTGGCCAGGTAAATGCTGTGTATTTAAAGCAGAGTTAATTGGGCTCCTGAGCCCAGCCACAGCAAACCTCTCACGAGGCAGCCCTTCCACACTCACCAAAATAAACACTGTGGCATGAAATCCAGTTTGGAGCCATAAATTTCAACTTAGGAAAACCTCTGTGCCACCTCTTCACATGAAAACTTTGGGGATTTCTCAGTGAAGAGGTTTCAACAGCACATCAGAGGCTTCTTGCTTTAAGGCTCTGTCACCCAGTTTAGTGACACACAAATTATCCCCCAGGCTGAGCTGCCTGACTGGGATTAACAGCTGTGCCAAGAACATCTCAGCTCTGGGTGTTCCAAAGTAAACCAAATAACCCTCAAACCTCCCTAAAACACAGCAGAATGAAGAGACTGCATTTTCCTAACCAGCCAGGTTGTTGGAAGTCAAAGCAGCTTCCAAAGGAAATGAAGCAAAATGAAAATAAACTTCAGCCTGTGCTAGCTCATAGGTGGGGACGTTCAAAGGCTGGAAATGAAACACCTGAACCTTCAGGTGAAGGGAGAACAGGTCAAGATCAAAGATAACCACAGCTGTCGAGGAATCACAGCACAAACCCAGGCACACCTTGGAACCCAGAGCAGACCTTGGACCTCACCCCAGCTGCTGAGGTGGGGAAGTTGTGTGTGCTCACCACACGCTTTATTTATTTCGGGCCCTGCAGCACCACAGCCTGAGATCAAACCTTGCACTGCAGAGAATCCTTTCCAAACGAGCAGAAAGGAATTCCAAAGGTCTCTCCAAAATGAACAAAGCGAGATGCTCAGCATCGTGTGCTTCCACATCGGCTGAATTTACCCAGATTTTTTCTGTTAGCACCGTTTCTCACACAGGTTGTGACAAAAATAACTGCACATCAATGAAACTGCCAATCACAGCACGGATAGAAAACTAAGGAAAAAACCCTTAAAATCGTTACATAAAGACAAACTGCACAGAACTTGAACACTTCTGATCGAATAAAACCATCTCCCTCCCTTTTCCTGGAACCCACCACGGGCTCAGCCTGTACTGCACCATCCTCTGCCCAGCAAAGCACATCCCAAGCACGCCCAGCCCAAACCAGGGCAGCTCTCCGCGTCTCCAGGGAGAGGTTTTCATCCCTGCTAAAAAAGTTAACAACGTTTTCCCAATCTCCATCAAATCTTCAGTTTTACGGACGAAACGCCACCGTAGCCCGGGGAAGTGTTTTCCTTTTATTTCTCCATATTTGCATAGAGCCGAGCTTTGCCTACAACCTCCGAAGCAACCCCAAGAGCGCAGAACACCCTCTGAAATACCCGGGGACACAACAACACCGGACAACTCCCAACGACACCGTCCCCTTCCACCGCTCTCTGCCTCCCAATCAATCCCCCAGCAGCGTCACCGCTCCGTGCCACAACATCCAACACAACTCCGGGGCATCCGCGCCTGCTCCTCCGGGGATTGATCCACTCCCGGCTCCTCCGCGGCAGCGCAGAAAGCTCCGGCCGGGGTCAGCTCGGCGGCGGCTCCGCTCCCCCCGGGCCGAGGGGCAGCCCCGGGGCGCCGCGGGACCCCGGCCCGGCCGGGCGGGCGCCGCAGCCGCGCAGCCCCCGCGGGGCCGGGAGCGCGGGAGGGCCGGGGGGGGGGGGCCCGGCGGGGCGGCGGCGGCGGCGGGGCCGCGGCGGGGGCGCGGCGGGTCCGTACCGTAGATGGGCCGCAGGCGGCGGTCGTTGGGGTCCTGCACATGGCCCCGCGCCGCCATGATGAGAGCGCAGAACGCAGCGCGCAGCCGCGGCCGGGGGCGGGCAACGGCGGACGGGCCGGCGGGGCGGGGCCGCCGCGGGCAGCGGGACTCGGCGGGCACCGGCACCCGCCGGGCACCGGTACCGGCGCTGCACACCGGCACCGCCACGGGCGGGGGCGTCAGAGATCGGCACCGACCTCACCTGACCTGACCTGACCCGACTCAGGGCGGGCCACCGGTGATCGGCGCCGGAGATTGGCACCCGACACCGGCACCCTCAACCGACCCTCAGCAGGCCGGCGGACCTGGGACCGGCAGCCCTGAGCGATCCCCGCAGGGCCGCGCTTTCGCTTTCGCCGGTCCCTCGCAGCAGAGGCGGCAGCGGCCGGGCCCGGTGCCCGGGGCTGTGAGGGGAGCGGGCACCGCACGGAGCCATGGCCATCGCCGCCGTGCCCGCGGCCGAGTCCCGGCTCTGCGGCAACTGGTAAGGCCGGGCCGGGGGTCCGTGAGGGCCAGCCCCGGTGAGGGCCAGCCCCGGGGCCGGGGGTCGATGAGGGCCGGGGGTCCGTGAGTGCCAGCCGGGGGTCCGTGAGTGCCAGCCCCAGTGAGGGCCGGAGTCCGTGAGGGCCAGCCCGGGGCCGGGGTCCGTGTGGGCCGGCCCTCACCGAGCCCGCCGGTACGCCGGGGTACAGCTCCTCACCGAGCCCGCCGGTACATCGGGGTTCAGCTCCCCGGAACGCGGTGAAATAGCGGGGACGGCCGTACGGCCTTTCCTGAGCGTTTGGGCGTCGCATTTCCCTTCTGATTTAGCAGGGAACGAAATAGAAACCGAAACGTTGGGGTGGAAATCCAGGCTGGCTTTTCAGCGAGACCCGCACAAAAGACACGATTCCGAATTCTTCTTCAGCAGTTCCCTGGCTCAGGAGCAGAAATACGAGGATAGATCAGTGGGCAGGGTTGTTGTGGAAGTTTTTCTTTGATTACACCTCTCTGCAGAGCCCAGTGGCTGATAAGGAGTCACCTCACAAATCGTGTCTCGAATTCAAGCAGCTAAAGAAATTAACTTTTTTTGTAGTTGTTTTTCCCCAAGAGACATCAGAATCCAGACAATTTCTTGCAACATCAGCCTGGCTTGTTTGTTCTGTGCAGTTCAGTTGCTGCTGTTGGACTTTGTTGCTTTGCCAGGCTTTTGGCTGCCTGGGATCTGGTAGGGCAGAGAACAGCTGTGGGTTTAGCAAACAAAAGGTTATAAAATTAATGTAGGTGTTTTCAAGGTGGATTTCTTGGAAAGGGGACGATCCATGTAGAAATGATGCTGCAGGAGGAAGGACTGAGCTCCAGGTGCCTCAGATCCTTTTGGTCCTTTTCTTTTTGGTTTCAAGACAGAAAACGAGCATCTTAGAAATGAGGTGAATTGGGAAATTTTGGGGTAAAATGAGGTGAATTGGGGAATTTTGAGCAGAGTTGTTACTGCTGGGGCTCTGAGCAGCCTGCTCTGTGGAGGGTGTCCCTTCCAACCCAAACCATTCCATGGATCCATTATCCTGGAACAGAATCTGTCAGGTATAAAAAAAGTTTGACTGCTTTCCAAAGCACTGTTTGACTTCTCAGAGCCAAGTTATTTTCAGGAAGAAACTTTTATCTTCTCAGACTAATTTATTAACTTGATCCCTGGCGATAACTTGTTTGTGTTATGCCAGATTTGCCTTTCACATAAGGAAATAAATCCACCTGGATTTTATCTGAATGCAGTGTCACTTTTACATGTTAAATACACTAATATCCAGGCCTGGCTGGGCCTTTGTATGCTCACTTCAAACCATGAATTCACTGAAATCTTTCTTAGCATTGTCTTTTTGTTGTGAACAACTGCTTGGATTTGTTGTCGGTGAGTTTCTGCTCAGTAACCTCAGCGACTTTCTCGCAGCAAAAAGGACATTCCTGCAGTCAATTTCATCATCCACGAAATCCACTGTAGAAGAAACATTGAAATGTGCCCCTTCTGCAGCGACTCCATCCCGAAGTCTGAGATGAAGAACCACATTGAGTCTGAGCATGTGCAGGTGAGAGACATCTCTGCTCTGGAGCTGCTCATTCCTCTGGGAATCCTCCTCATGGGCTCTCTCTGCTCTAGGTCACCTGCAAGTGCAGGATGAAGATGGAGAGCAGCCTCCTGAAGGATCATGAGGTTGGTGGAGTTTATGTTATTGAACCCTTGGGGGATGCTCTGGTGCTTCACTGATTGTTCCAGAGCTTTTCTGTCAGCCTGGGGCTTGTGCATCCTTTATGGAGTGATGCTCCTAAACTCACACCCTCTGGGAGAAGGGATTGGAAACTGCCCTGAAGTCCTGGAGCCACTCAGGGCTTCATATCAAATGGGTATCTGTGATAATTGGTGATTTTTTGTCCTTGCCAGTTGAAAAATAGCTATTTAAAGTATGATTGACTTGACTTTTTTCATTCCTTTCCTGTTTCATGTTTCTGCTGGAGTCATTATGTGACTTTTAATAACTCAATCTGTCCAAACAGACTTTAAAAATAGCCTGTAAAATAAACTAAAATAGGCCAGAGTGGGATTTTCTGAGTTCTGAATCCAGTTGGCTGCTGTCACAGACAATCTTGTTATAAATGTCATCTCTTCCTTTCCTGTGGGCTCCTTTAGAGGCAGCTCTGGAGCTGCCACCTCAGCCTGCTGATTGCTGAGGGAAAAAGGATTTTCTGTGGAAATCTGTCCAGTTCTAAACCCTGGGAGTAGCTAATCCTGCCTCTCTGTGTGTGTGGTGCTTTTGGATTATAAAGCAAATGATGATAATTTATTAGTGCAGCATCTGCAAATATCACATATTTTATCTATTTTTAACCCCTTCTGAAGGGGGTTCACTGTGGGTAAAAAACATGTCCAAGCAGTTCTTGTTGAGCAGTAAATGCAGTGTAAGTCTGTTCCCTAAAAACCAATGTGGATTTTAGCTGTGCTGTGGAATACAACTGGATTTTGGGTTGTATCTAAAGCTCCAAAGAGCCTGGACAATCTGCCCACCTTGGAGGAACAGAGCTGTCCAACACCTTCTGTGACTCTCCAGGCTCCTTTAGCACATCAAACCACAGCAAAACAGGAATAAAATTTGAGGGGAGGGGAAAAGGAAAATCCAGAAAGCTCCACGTGACCCTGGCAGATTTAGAATCATGTCCTGAGCATCTGGAGAGCTCCAGCTGCTGAGTTTGTGCCTCCAACCCGTTCCCACGTTGTAGCTCACTCCAGGTTGTTCCTGATGTGGCTGAGGACACAGCAGAGCTCCAGAGCTGAGGGAACTCCGTGTCCCCGTGGGAAGAGTAACCCCCTGTGTTTTCCAGGCGTCCTCGTGTCCCCTGCGGCCCGTGCTGTGCCAGTTCTGTGACATCCAGCTGGCCTTCAACAAGCTCCAGGAGCACGAGCTCTACTGCGGGGCCAGGACCGAGCCCTGCGGCCGCTGCGGCCGCCACGTCCTGCTCAGGGAGCTGCCGGAGCACCCGCGGCTCTGCGGGGCTCGGGGCACGCCGGAGAGGGCGGCGCGGGGCTCCCGGGGCTGCGGGACACCGGACACACCGGACACACCGGACACACCGGACACACCGGACACGGACGGCGCCACCGCGCCCCGGAGTGAGGGTGGAGCCACGGGGAAGCGGCGGGGAGCAGGTACCGGAGACCAGGGATGGGCTGGGGAGGAGCCAGAGCTGGGAAGAGAGATCTAGAGGGGCTGTGGGACAGAACCCCTGAAAGGATACAACTGCAGGGACAGAACCCCTAAAGACAGGATCTTAAGGGGCAGAACCCCCAAAAACAGAATCTTAAGGGACCAGAACCCCTAAAGATAAAATCTTAAGGGGCAGAACCCCTAAGGACAGAATCTTAAGGGATAGAACCCCTAAAGACAGAATCTTAACCCCTAAAGACAGAATCTTAAAAGACACAGAAGCTTAGGGACAGAACCCCTAAAGACCAAATCTTAAGGCACCAGAACCCCTAAAGACAGAATCTTAAGACACAGAACCCCTAAAAATAGAATCTTAAGGGGCAGAACCCCTAAAGAAAAACCCCTAAAGACAGAATCTTAGGACACAGAACCCCTAAAGACAGAACCCCTGAAGACAGAATCTTAAAAGACACAGAACCTTAGGGACAGAACCCTTAAACACAGAATCTTAAGGGACAGAATCCTGAGGGGCAGAACCCCTAAGGACAGAATCTTAAGGGACCAGAACCCCTAAAGAGAAAATCTTAAGGTGCAGAACCCCTAAGGACAAGAATCTTAAGGGCATTTGTGGGAGCAGCCCAAAGAAATCAAAAGTAAGGAAAAAGTGGACAAAGGAAGAAGAACTGGCTGTCATTTGGTAGCTGGTCCAGGTGTGAGGTTCTGTGATTCCTTTCTGTGGAATTACAGGATAGTGAATGCTCCAGAGGCACCAGGGGGAATGTTTACCCATGGAATGAGGTGTAAGCCAGGAGTGCTGAGGTGCCTGGGATAAAAGCCCAGTTTCTTCTTTTGTTTTTGTCTCAAAGTACCTGGCTTAAAAATGAAACTGGAGTTGTTTGCTCCCTGTAATTTGGGCTATGATTTTTCTCCATCCTCCTGGATTTGTTAGAGGTGTCCTTGGCTTGGAGATGCTGAACTCCTGGAGGATCCCTGGGGCTGGGTCTGATGTCCAGAGGGAGCTGCTGGTGGCAGGTTTGATGTTCTCCCCAGTTTACAATGTTTCTCTTTTGAAGGGGATGAGCTGGAGAGACCTGAACTCCTCCATCCCCAGCTTGCTGAAGACTGGAATGCTGACCTGGACTATGTGCTGGCCCTCAGCCTGCAGAGTGAGAATAATGCTCAGCATAACACTGCAGCTGACATGGCCAGGGATTTCTGGGAGTGTGACTACACCAAAGAGCCTGGACAATCTGCCCTCCTTGGGGCAACAGACCTGTCCAGCATCTTCTCCTGTGACTCTCCAGGCTCCTTTAGCACATCAAACCACAGCAAAATAGGTATAAACACTGTTGTGGTGGGGTTTATCCTTAAATCTGAGGGGAGGGGAAAAGGAAAATTTGGATTGGGAATGTTAAAGATTATCTAAGTATTTTAAAAGGTGAAAATCAGTCACTTTGAGACTCCTAAAGCAAAGCAGTAAGGGAAGAAATAAAAGCTGATTAAATGAGTGGGTCTCTGACCTTGGTGTGTGGTGGGAGCCCAGGTGGGAAACAAGGTTCTTGTGGAAGTAAAAATGGTGGGAAGGAGGATCTGGGGGAACCTGGAGTGCAGCTTGTTCTGAGGGAGAAATGGCATCACAGGTTTCAGGATGCAGCAGGAGGTTTTTACCAGGCTCACAGAGGATGAAATCCTTTCTTCTCTTACAGACAAGGACATGACCATGTTGCCCTGTGAGTTCTGTGAGGAGCTGTGTCCTGCTGAAGATCTGATCCTTCACCAGGTTTGAGATTTCCTTGTGTCCTGGGGTTTGCAGTGATGACTTTTCTGTGGCTGTCACTGAGAGGGTGTGGAAGGGTGTGGCTGACACTGGGAGAACTCTGGGTCTTTGCCAAGGAAAGTGGTTTTCAGTGCCCACCTGGCTCATCAGGAGAGGTGATTTTTCCATGTTGTTTGTGTAACAGACAGGGTGTAACCCAGCAAGTGCCTTTGCCTCGTTCAGCAAGAGAAGTTCTTCTCCAAGTCCATGGGAATACAGGGGGGACTCCAACAGCCACAGGACTGTCCCTTCAGCCCAGCCCCAAGCTGTGCAGGCAGAAGGAGACATCATGATTCCATGTGAATTCTGTGGCATCCAGCTGGAAGAGGAGATTCTCTTTCATCACCAGGTACTGCACAGGACAGGCTCTGCTGGGCACATCCCATTGTTTGAGGATGGGCCCAGTCCCAGGGGCTCTTGTGGCACATTCCAGGAATTCAGGGAGCTGCCCCTGGCTCAGAACTCCCCACACAAAGCTCTGGGATCTATGTGAAGGGTTGTGCTGCACTGAGGCTCCTCCTGAAAAGTACTGGATTAATTTGAAAGCTCTTGAAATGAAACTAAACAAAAGAGCCTGAAGTTGCACAATCAGAATGTTTGAATCACACAGAAAATGAAGTTGAAGCCTGGATGAGTCAGCTGAGGGGAGAGAGGAGCACAGGGGTGAAACTGGGTGGGAGGGGAAGGAGGGAACAGACTCTGGGAGTGGCTTGTCCAAGGAAGAGTCCTCTGGAATCTGCTGCTGCTCCAGACAAGATGGGAGAATGCTGAGCTCACCCATTCTCTGTGCCATGGTTCATAGTCCCAACAAGCTGCTGAAGCTGGGCTTGGGTTGGTTGTTCTGGGCCTCTCCTCTCCTGGGGGACAGCAGAATCTGGGAATGAGATCTGCTCAAACTTCAGAGCTTATCACAGAATCCCAGAATGGTTTGGGTTGGAAGGGATGTTGAAGCCCATCCCATCCCAGCCACGGGCAGGGACCTCCAGTAACCCAGGGTGCTCCAAGCCCAGTCCAGCCTGACAGGGGGATGGAACTGGATGAGCTTTAAGATCTCTAAACCATTCTGGGATTCCACAACTCCCTACTCACCTTAACATCCCCAAGTGCTGCTGCTCTGCAGTTTTCCCAGGGATTTTCATCTGAGCAGCCCTGTGTGTTGTGTGCAGCACCACTGTGACCTGCGCCCTGCCAGCCCCACGGGTGACACTGCAGCCCAGGAGGTGCCAGCCCAGCCCCACGGGGACAGACGGGACTCACCAGAGCCGGCTCGGCGACGCGTCCGGCACCAAGGTGTGGGCAGAGCACAGCCTGAGCTGCCCTGAGCTCCCTGGGGAGGGAGATTCTCTTACCCTGTTCTCTCTCAGAAATCTTCATCCTCTGCTCTTGGGCTGGGCTCAGGGAGGGAGGGTTAAATCACTGGAATTGTGTCCTTGGGGTGGACACTGGGGTTGTTCCTGGTGCTGAAGTCGCTGTTCCTGTCCATGCAGGAGATGTTTCTCCTTGGCACGCAGAGGGCTCTGGGCAGCTGGGGCTGTGCCCTGCTGCAGGCACCAGGCTGAGGACGGAGGTGGCCAAGGCTGGGAAGGTGGCACTGTCCCCTCCTGGGAGAGCCGGTGACGCTGCGGCCGCGCGGGGCAGGCCCGGCAAGGGCAGTGGCACTGAGGGGACACAGAAGGACAGAGGTGACTCTGCAGCTGGGACAGCACCCCGGGCAAGAGCTGCTCAGCCCTTCCAGGCAGGAACCTTCACTGCCAGCTCCTCCAGAGCCTCTCCAGCCCAGCCAAGGTAATGCCATTCCCTCTGCTCCATTCCCCTTCTTGTGCTGCAAATGTAGAGCCCCTTGGCTTGCCTGTGCCTGAAAGGGTTTTCCAAAGCTTTCAGATTCACTCAGTTGAATTTGGCTGGTGCTTATCCGAGTTTCAAACAACAAATCAACAAATTTAGGTTTTTATCTCAAAATAGAACAGACCCAGTGGTCACTGGGATAAAATGTAGGTTAAAGCCTTGTTACCTGTGAGTGCTCTGTTCTCACCTGGGCTCTGAACAGGAGCTGGTTCTGCTCTGAAACATCTGGGCCAGGGTCAGAGGAGACTCAAGGGCCTCTCCCTCTCCCAGCTGTGCTGTGTTTATCCAGCACGGGTGGCTTTGCCTCCTCTGAGCCTGTCCCTGTCCCCCAGCTCTGGTGCCACAGGAGCAGCAGGAAGGAGCCTGGGGCTGTGGGACGGGCGCAGCGGCCTCCGGCGCAGGAGCTCCAAGGTGAGGCTGCAGGGCAGCTCCTGGTGGCTTTGCCAGCACAAGGAGCTGCTTTTCACAGCCCTCCCCTTACAAAGTCATATTTGAAAACAACATTTTTCTTCTCCCCCTCCCATAAGGCAAAAGGCCAGAGCCCAGCAGCCGGGCACCCGGAGGAGTGAGCCAGAGCCTGTGGAGAACATGGAGCACCCAGCCCTGCCCCTGGGCTCTGCCAGACTCCTGCAGGCAAATTCTGACACTCAGCTTCAATTTTTAGGCAGTGACCATTTTCTAAATCTCTATTTTTAATCTGTGAGAGCAAACTTAAGGTTTTTATGTCTCTGATCGCCTCGAGCACCACCCCCAAGGCATCAAATTGAGTCTTACCTTGGGCCCCACCTGAGTCCTGTGTCCGTGTGGGCTCCTTGTGCCACCCTGAGCTCTGTGTGAGTCCTGCCATGGAATCCTCAGGGACAGCTGGTGACACCAACAGGGAGCAGTCTGTGCTCCAGACCTGTCCCACGCAGAGCAGGTTTGAGGGTTGGGGCTCCAAGGCTTCTCAGTGCTGCATTTTCAAGTTTAAAGCTTTTTAAGTTTCTTGGAATAAAATTTCTCTGATGCTGTCCCCAACTGTTGTGCAGTGCCATCTGTCCCCTAGGGTGACACAGGAGCACAGCCCCTGCTGAGGATCCATTCCTGCCATTATTCCCTGGGTTCTGGTACTGTTGGAATCCCTGGGACTTTGGGAAGTGGAGCAGATCCTGTATAACACCTGTGAGCATCAGCCTAATTAAGGAGGTACAGCAGATGGCACTGGAAGGGCTAATTGGCCACCCCTGGCTAATTAGGGTCCTTACCCAGGCCTTGCCTCAGGTGCCAGCTCCATCCAACGAAGGCTGAAGGGAACTTCCTCCTAAAATAAAGACATTTTACAGATGCTCCCACCAAATGTGCTTATTTACACAAGAAAAGAATAAAGTATTTAAAAACGGGGACACCAAACCTCTCCTCTTCCCATTCCTGGGGAGAAGGGCCGTGGGAAGATCAGGGAATGGGAGCTGGTCCCTGAGGTTTGGGATGGATAATAGGGTGCTGTGGGTCAGGAATCATTAAATATGGCAAATAATTAATGACTGAGGTGGCAGAGCCTGTGCTGTGCCTCAGGCACAAGGAATATCCCAAAGGAATAACCCCAGCAGTGGCCCTGCTTCCATTTGGTACAAAATCCTGACATTCCTCCTGTTCCAAGCACACCCAGAGAGGTGGGATTCCAACAGAGAACAGCAGCTCCCTTTCTGCCCTTCCTGCTCTGCCTCAGGCAGCTCCAGCATGGATCCCATTCCCTGCACCCCAAAGAAGGACACAAACACCTCCAGGGATGTTAAGAATCTCCTTTATGCAGGTGTACACTCGATGGCCAAGAGCACTTACAGGTTAATGCCGTGTATGGAACCGAGATGGACACACACCAAGCTAGAACTAATACCCAGCTCCAGAGTTTTTCCATTGTTTAGTATAATTTTACATTCTGAATGAATATATATTAAAAAAAATAATAATAATCATCACAAACCAATCTTTGCTTCGACAAACAAGCCTAGTACAGACAATGTCAAGTTCATTTAAAGCACGAGGAATTAAGGATGATTAGAAAAGCTTTAATTAAAAGGCCATTTGAGCCACAGCTGAGGTGCTGCAGCACTTCCTTCCCAGGAGCATGGAATTAAAAAAAAAAAAAAAAAAAAAGCCAAAAAACTCCCACAATTCCTCTTGTGGGGCTCATCCTGTTCTCCAGAACAAACCAAAGTCGATGGAAGTTGGTTATTGGTGCGACATTTGTCCTGTAGAAGAAGCTTCATTTACACCCCCAGGTGCAAACGGCAGCGACGAGAAGTTCGTTATTTGTAATCATAAATAATTAACTGTAATAAATACGGATCAAGTAACGTTCCAGCACACGCCCGGGGCCGGGTGCAGTGTGCTCCACTCGGATGTGCTTCCCCAAGGAGCACACACACAGCAGCAGCAGCTTCTCACTCACAGCTGGAACTGGAGCCTTGGGAACCGCTGGCACACGGAGCCCTCCGGGACGGCCCCTCAGCATTTCGGGCTTGGACCCCAGGAAAGCCCAGGGAGAGCCCAGCCTGGGCCACAGCTGTGCCATGGAATCCAGCCAGTGCTCCCCACCTTTCCTGTCTGGGAACAAACCGGCTCCGAGCCGCCCCTTCAGCTTCCTTTCCCCTTGGTCTTTGTAAACTCCAGGTGTTCCCGCTTGCTCCGAGTGGTTTCTGAGCTACATCAACGCTTCTACCAGGAAATGGACGAGATTCAAGAGTAAATATTCTTCCTACATGGATCTGTTCCTTGGACAGGGCAATATGCATTGGGAGGGTAACAGCTTCCTAACCACGGGCTTGGGAGACTCCGGATGCCGACGACTACCTACGAGTGCTGCACACACATTCCCATTCCCACTCGCTCACGGAAGAACAAGGACACCCATCCCCAACTCACAGCGCCTCTCCCACACCCCACGCACTCAGCATTCCCACTATTCACAATAATGTACAATAAATACATTTGGGATTCCCAGGAGCTGTTCTGGAGCCAGGGGACACCGAGCTGGAGGTTCGGTCACCTCAGCCGGAGCCTCCCGGGCGGCTCCGCGCCGGCACTCGGCTCACGGACAGCACCGACGGATTCCGGGATCGTCTCTTCCTCAGAACTCAGGATCCGAGGGATCAGCAGAGCTGGAGTGTCCCAGAAATCCTGCTGAGGGATGAGACACCTGTGGAGGGGCTGCTCTGAACCATCCAGAACATTCCACAGAACACCAGTGAAACGTGGAGTTGTTCCTGCTCCGCAGCTGCCTCCCAGCTTTCCACACAGAACAGGAGCTTCGTCCTCCTGCCGGGTGTCAGAGGTTTTTAGGGTAATTTGCTCTTGGATCAAAGATATTTGAGTACAAAAACGAGTTCCAGGTGTTTGAGCACCTCCTGGTTGTTCTGAGAGCTCGTTGGGAAATGGGATAAAGTCCCGGATTTTGGGATGGACTGTGGTATCTTACACCCTTTGGAGAGAAGCTGTTTTGTTCTGCTCGTATTTTAATTACAATAAATTATTTTGTTGCTAAGCAAAGCAGACATTCAAGAACATCTAGGGCAGGAACCCAACGGAATCACAACCCTTTCACTGTTCTATTAGAAATTTTCCCAAAAGTGTTGAGCTGAACCCCCCAGTTCCCTGTGGCAGCCCCCATGTGCTTGGTCAGAGTTTAGAAAAATTTCAAGGAAAGTGGTGGAAAGGTGGAAAAGCAGTTTGGCAGCAAAGTTCTGCTTCGAACCTCAAGCAAGTGCCACAAATCCTGCCTGTGCTCTGCTCCTGCCCATGCAGTGATTCCCTCCCCACACCCAAACCTGGCATTTTTGTACTCAAAAACCTCTCAGGGAGAGCGATCCATGAGCCTTCCCCTCTGAGGGCTCCCGGCCTCAGAATGCCCTCCCTGCCAGTGGTGTTTGCACGGGGCAGACCATTGTGGATTACAAAATTAGAAATGTACAGGTGGAAAGGTTTTTTCCCCCAAAATTAAATTATACACAAACCGGTCTTTACTAAACTATCCTACAAATATTCCACAAACAAGGCAGCAAAAGAACCAGTCCACCACAAAGTCTACGAATACAAAATGGAAGTCTTCCGGGAATTACTGTAATGGGAACGAAGGTTCAGGAAATAAATTAACCCCCAGCTCATGCCAGGGGAGGCGCTGGATGGGAACTGAAGGGGTTCCTTCCACTGGGCAGAGTCACGGAGTCACCTCCAGGCGTTCCCGGCTCGCGCTCAGCCGCTGAGCGGATCCTCGCGGTAGTGGATGGCGTAGCGCAGCTTCTCCAGCATGATGTCCAGCGAGGAGTACTGGGGCAGCTTGATCATGAACATGCACGTCTCCACGCGGATGTACCGCGAATCCGGGGAGCCTGCGCGACAGCACCGCCACGGTTACACCCAAACCAACACTGGCACAGACAGCTTGTATGGAAAATCCTTCCCTTAGGAGTTTTCCTCCTGAAAAGCTGAGAGGCCTCAGGAACAAAATGTAAACATTGATTATCTGGAATGCAACAGGTGCATCTGTCATTGGGCCATGTTGTTGTTTCTAATTAATTTCTCTCTGTCCGAGCCACAAGCCTTTGTTATCATTCCTCTTTGTTTTTCTATTCTTAGCCAGCCTTCTGATAAAATCCTTTCTTCTATTCTTTTAGTACAATTTTAATATAATATATATCATAAAATAATCAATCAAGCCTTCTAAAACATGGAGTCAGATCCTCATCTCTTCCCTCATCCTAAGACCTCTGTGAACAAAATCCTATCCCTGCCTCTTGTGGGGCTTTTGAATTGTAAATGTTTCTGTGATTCTCCCATCAGGCCTCATGCCAGTATTTTCCCAATAGTTTAATTTCAGACAAATAGCAAAGTGTCTCTACATCTCTACAGGTAGAATCCCAGAACAGTCTGGGTTGGAAGGGATCTTAAAGCTCTAGTTCCACTCTCCCACCATGGGCAGGGAACTCCCCACGGGATGTAGTTCAAGTTTTAGGTGAAATTTTAGCTTTACATCATTTAAACCCCAATTCTCTCCTGATTTACCCCCATAACCACCTGCCCCTCCTTTGTCACTGTTCATTGAAGGGGGCACAGAGCTGGGAGCAGCAGCAGCTCCCTTCCCTTCCCTCCCCTCCCTCGGTTCCGTACCTGCAGCGCCGTCAGGGGGGGCGATTTTCATGGGGTAGGGGGGGACGTGGGCGGTGTCGGGGCCGCCGTCCTTGCAGGGGCAGGTGAAGGGGATCCTCTCCTGGTTACAGGCAAACTTGATGAACTTGCACAGCTCCTCCTGCGTGAACATCTCCAGGGCGCTCCAGAAGAACTCGATGTGCTGGTCGGTCTCCATCAGTCCCACCTGGTACATGGTGTGTGCCTGAGGGGACAGGGACACATGTCCACTGCTGCTCACCCCTCTCCCTGCAGGAATTTTCCCCAGTTCAGACTCTTCTCTCTGCACAAACCCCACCCTATTATTTCCTGAATCAAGTGAAATCTAATAAACTTCCCTGAGGGCAAAGCAGCTCCCCAAGGATGTCCTGGCTGAGGAACCAGAACCAGAAGATTCTCCCCTCCCACCTTCCCATAGGAGGATCCCCCTCTCTGTGTCCCACAGGAGTGTGGCCAAAGCACCTTGAGGAATTCCAAGTTGATGTAGGGAAGGCCACAGGTCCTCAGCTCCATCTCCAGGGGGGTGAGCGTGGTCAGGAGCTGCAGGGGGATGATGGAGCCCAGCCCTGCCCTCACTGCTGTCATGCACTCCGGGCTCTGCAGCTCCCGCATGCGCAGGCTCCGGATGGCGGCCGCGTACACGTCCTTGTTCTCCCACCTGCAGGGGCAGAGACCTGGCTGAGGGAGAACTCCTGGGAGAGCCCTTGAGCCCCACCTGTGTTACACAGGGAAGGGTTTTATGGAGAGATCCTGATCTGGAACAATCCAGAATTGGCAATACACACTTGCCATTCTGATGCTTCCCAGTTAATTCTGCTGTCCTCCACTTCCTCGTCCCCTCTCACCTGCCCAGCCCTCACAGCTGGGACCAGCCCAGTCCTCTCTCCCTTACAGAGCCAAACAGCACCACTGATCCCAAGTTCTGCCACCTTCTCACAAAGCAAAGCTTTCCCAGATCATTGCAACTTGTTACAAAAGCACCTCTGGAGAGGCTGCGCTTGGAGAACGATTCCAGAGATGTTCTGTGCCACATCCTGCCTGGAAGGCTGCTCCTTACCCCACAGGGATGTGCCTGCCCCTGGGGCACAGCTCCACCTCCTCCCCAGTGAGGCTCAGGTAGGTGAATTTGCAGCAGGGTTTGTTGGGGCAGTCGGGGCTCTCCATGGCCAGGTGCTGGGAGGCGATTTCGGCACACAGCGCTTCCAGCTCTGTCTCGTCACTGATCTGTCACACAGCAAGGACAAGGACCTGGTCACCAGCATGGCACTGCCTCCTCACAGGTGTCCCCACAATGGGGACTCCAACAGCAAAATCCTGCTTTAGGGGTTCTAGCCTGGTTTAGCAATTCCAGTAAATATTTCAGAAGCTGGAATTCCACCAGCTGGGAGTGTGGGGAACTTCTCCAAGGCAACAGGATGTAAAATCCTGCATCCAAGAGGAATCCACTCATCTCCCAACCCTGCTGCCACAAAAACCACCTGGCAGCCACCAGCGAGGGCAGGCACATTTGTGCCATGGGGGAATCCTGAGGAAAAGCAGGGAAGACGAAGAAGGAACCTACATTTTCAAACTTTTTGACGTAGTTGTAGGTGAGGATATCAGCTTCCTGCAGATCCACATCAGGATCCAGGGGCTCTCCCACCAGGGTCTTCCAGAAGGAGGGCAGGAGGTCCAGGGGCAGAGGAACATCGGCGCGGATGGCGATGCCCAGGAGCTGCCCGAAGAAATGGAACAGCTGCTCCTCGGCGTAGGTGATGGGGCTGGGGGTCAGGATGTACTTCCCCTGTGGAGGAAACAGCACTGAGCAGCTGCCCACAGCCTGAGGGGCTGGCTGTGCCAGGGCATCCTTCCTGCTCCAGGCAGGAAATGTGCAGTTGGGTACCAAAGGATCTGCTCCAGCACAGCAGGAGTCCCTGTGTTTTACACACTGCTATCACCTTATCTTACCACTTCCCGACCCAATCAACCCCATTTTGGTTGGTTCCCATTTTGCCAAGCTGTTGATCAACACTTACAGCATTTTCTGGACTTGTTACATCAGTTTGATATCCAAGCCTTTCAGCTGTGGGATGTTTCTGAGCTTGGATTTGCAGAGCCAGGTTTGCTACACAGTTGGTCTTAAGCTGAGGGAATCAAACTGTTTCCTACCCTAAGAACATTCCCAGGAAGGAATTACTGAGAATTCTTTGGACTATCAGCTTTATCTTGTTTCTAGCAAATAAGACACTAAATAGCATGGATGGAGCATCCTATTCTCCTGGCAACCTGACAGACTTTTCTGGTGACATTCCTGGAGTAAGGCCACAGAATAAAAATTCTGTTCCATTTTGCTGCACACAAGAGGTGCACCATGGGATCACCAACTCCCAGCTCTCCCAGGATATGGGATCTGCTTGGTTTCATGGATCTGAGGCCTCTCTCTGCACCTCTGACCCAATGTCCCACTCCTGTTCTAACCCAGCATTCAAAAAGAGAAAATCCCCTCATTTTTGGCACTGGGATCTCACACCTTGTTCTTATTGACAGCAGAGCTGGGGCACAGCAGGAGCAGGGAGAGGGAGGAGCTCTGGAGCTCTTTGCACACTTGCCAAAGGAAGTGACGGAAAGATCCACCTGGAAAAGAGAAAGGGAAAACAGTGAAAACATTCCTTTGTTCCTGCTGAATCCCTAAATGCTGCTTTGCTTTCCAGCACTCTAAGAACAGCAGGAATATTTGTTCTACCAGCTGGCCTGCAAATGGGATTTGGTGCTGGATTAGGAGATGGATGAGGCTGTCCTACAACAATGGAGGGGATGCTCCAGGGATCAGCACAGCTGCTGAGCCACAGCCACAACATTTATCTCCTGATAAACACTGTCAGTACCACCACAGCCCTTCAGCAGACAAGAATTCCCCTTGGGAGAAGATTCCATGGAGCCTTGGCTCAGCTGATGGCTGTACACTCCCTTCCTTCACACCTCAGACAGGTGACAGAGCTGGGGATGTCAGAAATGTGTTCTGGGCTCTCTGGCTCCACATTCCCCCATGGATCTCCACCAAGGACCAGCAGAGCCTACGTGGATTTGGAGAGCAGGGATCCCTTTGTTCTTTGGGATCTGCCTCAATAAACACCCCAAGGAACAGCTCTGCAAAGCTGAAATCCCTCATCCCATGGTTAAACCCAGTCTCCTCCTGGTGCAAACACTCCAGGGGGATCCCATTCTTTTCCACCCACAAGGGAATGCTGCTCCTTAAAGTCCACATGAGGCAGGTTGTGCTGAAGAGCTGGGCTGTCCCTGGGGGATGCCACTTGGGCTGTCCCTGTCCCCACTCCCTGGTGCCATGACCCCCTTGCTCCCTGTCCCTGGTGCCAGAATCACAGAATCACACGGTTGGAAGAGAGCTTTAAGATCACTGAGTCAAACCTGTTCCCTGACACCTCGTGCCACATCCAGGCTTTTGTTAAACACATCCAGGGATGGTGACTCCATCACCTCCCTGGGCAGACCAGGGAGTACCATGGAGTTCTGTCCCAACTCACTTGGTACCTTGTCCCTTTGTCCCTACTCCCTGATGCCATGGCACCCCTGTCCCCACTCCTTGGTGTCATGGATCCCCACGTCCCCCCCTTCCCTGGTGCCCTATCCCCATGTGCCCACGCCCTGGTGCCATGGAGCTGTGCCCTCACTCCTTGGTGTCATGTACCCCCTATTCCCTCTCCCTGGTGCCATGGACTCCCTGTCCCTACTCCCTCATGCCATGGCACCCCCGTTCCCACTTCTTGGTGCCATGGAGCCCCTGTCCCCACTCCCTGGTGCCATGGCACCCCTGTCCCCATTCCCTGATGTGCCATGACTCCCCTATTCCCTCTCCCTGGTGCCCTGTCCCCTTGTCCCCACTCCCTGGTGCCCTGTACTCCCAGGTGCCCCATCCCCTGTCCCTGCACTCCCTGCTGCCGTGCACCTCCTTGCCAGTGAAGCGGATCCCCTGACCTTGTCCCCTGCACTCCCTGTCCCCTATCCCTGCACTCCCTGGTGCCCTGTCCCTGTCCCCTCTGTCCCCGTGCCTGCACTCACTGGTGCCGTGCACCTCCTCGCCGGTGAAGCGGATGTTGAAGGCGTAGGTGGGGTCTCCCCCGCTGGCCAGTTTGACGCAGAGCTGGGACGAGGGGACGCAGCCCAGCTGCCGCGCGGCCTGGCAGAAGTAGGAGTTCTCTGAGGAACGGATCTCCCCTGTGCAACACAAAGGGAAAGTGAACCCCCAGCCTCACAGAGCAGCTGAGCTGGGGGAAAGCAGCTCTGAGCTGCTGGGAAGGATCGGTGCTTGCTGTACCTCCAACGATCTCCAGGGGGTCCAGGGTGATTTCTGGGGCTGCGTGGTCAGCGGTTCTTTGGACGGTGGCGTTGAGCACTCTGTTCATGACAGTGACTTTTGTGTCATAAAAGATTAAACCTGAAGAAACAAACACATTTCAGCAGAGTTAATCTACCCCTGAAATTCTCCAGTGGAAAATGACAGAATAAAAATTTCTCCTTCTGAGACATGGCTAATCTAAAATATTTTAAAACAATATTTCACAGTATCATTTCCATGATTCCACTCATCCAGTTCCACCAGGGACACCTTCCACAGTCCAGGTTTCTCCAAGTCCCATCTATTTGCTCCTCATATTTTTTGGAATAAGTGCACTGGGATGAAATACTGATGAACACAATTCCAATGTTCTATAATTAGATCTCTGCAACTCCACCACAATCTCTGTAAATAGGAACATTTTGCCAAATAGTTTTCAGCAGTCTGAGATGTTTTGACAGTAAAGCTACAGGCAAGAAATGATAAAAAATAGGGCTGTGACACTGCCCCAAAAATATATTTAATACCTCATATCTCTGTGAAGAGAAATCTCTGAACATTCCTTACTCCCCCACACTGGTTCAAAAGTGTTTTTTTTCCAGCTGGGCCAATACAAGAAACTCCTTTCACACACTGACACCCCTGGTTGATTCTTCATAAAACAAATCTGGGCAATGTAATGTCCCAGATCTGGGGGTTTTTTGATGTCTAATGAAAGCTGTAAAAATACTCTGATACACTTGTAGCATTAGCAAGATCAAGAAAATGCTCAAACAGGGAAGTCCTGAGACTTTCACCTGACCTGCTTGTTAACTAACAAAGCTTTGATTTCTGGATACTCCCAAGGGGATAAAGACCCACAGACACAGAAGATGGAACAACTTCCTCTGCGGTTGTGGTGTCATGAGGATAATCTCCCTGTGCTTTAAAAGCAAACCAAGAGAGAAGTGCCTTGCAGCAGTGCCCTGTGGTCAGTGCCCATGGTCAGTGCCCTGTCCTGTGGTCAGTGCCCAGCTGACCTTTTGCCTCCTGCAGCAGGGCAGCGATGCTGTTCCCGTACATCTCGCTCTGGCGCAGCTCCACCAGGGGCAGGAAGAAAGTCTCCAGGGTGGTGTTGAGGGACTGCAGCAGGGCAAAGCGCAGCCTCAGGCTCTCCACGGGGACATCTGCACAGGGAAACTCCCAGTCAGGACAGGAACAGATCCCTGTTCCACCTCCTGCAAACCCCAGCAGGTTTGGGCCATGAGCCACACAAAGCAGCCCCTCTGATTCCTGTGCTGAGGATGCAGGAAGAGCATCCCTGATGCTCCTTCTGGGATCTCCAGTCTCTGGGTGTGAGTCCAGAATCTGCCATTATCACTGAATTTTCTTCCTAAAGTACTTAGAACAGGATTTAAAATCTGGAAATCCAGCCTTCTTTCCCCTGCAAGCTGGACCCACCAGGTACTTCCTGCTCCAGCCTGAGCTGGAAATTCTGCTTGGAGAGCAGGGAGCAGCTGCAGTGCACCCCTGACACCCAAGGAGAGAGAAGATCCAGACCCAGCACTCCCCTCATCCCACCAAGCCCCCACCACTGGCACAGACATCTTTTATGAAAAATCCTTTCCTTAGGATTTTTCCTCCTGAGAAGCTGAGAGGCCTCAGGAGCAAAATGTAAACAATGATTATCTGCTGCTGTGGAATGCAACAGGTGCATCTTTGATTGGCCTCATGTGGTTGTTTCTAATTAATGGCCAATCACAGTCAGCTGTGGACTTTCTGTCCGAGCCACAAGCTTTTGTTATCATTCTTTCTTTTTCTATTCTTAGCTAACCCTTCTGATGAAGTACTTTCTTCTATTCTTTTAGTACAGTTTTAATATAATATATATCATAAAATAATAAATCAAGCCTTCTGAAACATGGAGTCAGATCCTTGTCTCTTCCCTCACCCTCAGACCCCTGTGAACACGCTCACACCCAACCTCCAAAGGAACACCAGGAGCGCTCCCAACCCTTTTCCTGAAGAAACCCTCTGTGCCAACCACCCACATACTCAGGAGACAGGAGATCCTGGGGTCTGCAGCATCAGCTGGGTCCAGGTACACCTCGTGGGGGTGCAGGCGGGCGGGGGTGATGGCCAGGTGGCGGCACAGGCGGTTGATGTACTGCACCAGCGCCACGTCCATCTCCAGGCTCCACTTGCGCGACGCCTTCTGCGCGTGCCGCGCGTCGATGCAGGCACACCTGCGGGGGACAGGGCACGGCTGCTCGCTCACGGGGTGCTGGACAGACACACCTGGAGTAAAACTGCACCTGTGCCATCCCTCTGGCTGTCCTGAGCAGCCAAGAGCCCTGCCAGGGGTCTCAGAGACCCTGGCACAGAGCACAAGATGCTCCTGTGGTTTTGATTATGACCTGTGGAGCAAGTTACCAAGCTTAGATGAAGATCTGCAAGCCCTGACAAATTAAGTAGAATGACAGTGAATTTATCACAGGGTGAAAAAGTAGATTTTGGGGTTTGTAGAATGGGGATTCAGAGGGCAAGATGGAGGGATCTGGGCATGTCCAGCCTTTCTCCTTCTTCTTGGCCTCCATCTTCTGCTGTGATGTTGGCACTTACAGATTGGTTTAGAGTAGAAGCTCACTGTCTAACATAGGTGATAGGTATTGGAAAGCAATTGTAAATATTGTATAAGTAGCTTTTAGTATAAAGATATAACAGCATTCTGGGGGCAGGCAGAGTGCCTGGGCTGTTGTGCTGAGCGAACCTCGGCTGGACAGGAGAAATTTTTTTATAGATAAGTTATCATAAACAACCTTGAGAATGAGAAATGAAGAGCCCTGACTCCTCCTTCAAGCATCAGGCTGGGAAAAGAGACTTTCCAACTTTTCTTGGGGTCACTCTGACAAGCTAGAGACCTCAACACACCTGGAGTAGAAGCTGGTGCCCTGCTCTTCACTCCCCTTTCCCTGAGCAGAGCTGTTCCATGCCAAGAATCCCAGTGTGAGGCCAAAAGCTGATTCATCAGCCACTTCTCATCACTGGTATTAAATAATTAGGCACAAAGGCATTGCCTATTAAGCTCTCTTAGTGCACTATCTCCTCTGGAGATGATAAGGGGCAATTAGCCTATGGCCTGACAGGCAGATAAGGAGAATTCATTTAAGGGACTTTCTTCCTCTACAATATTAAGAAGAAATTTAACAGTTCCCTCTTCTAAAGCATTTCTGACCCAGTAACAACCCTGCCAGTTAAAGAATGACCCAGTGCACTGGCTGGGGAAGGAAACCAGGGACAGACATGGAGCTACAGCTCCCTTCAGGTAATTTATTATACAGCTTGGAAGCTCTAAAGGACACTGTGGCATCTGATTTTGTCAGCCATGCTGTGCACAAGAAATTAGGACCTGCATTTGGACAGTAAGTGACCTTTAAAATGCATTTTGAGGAAATAACTGATTTCCTTACAGGCCTTGCAGCCATGGGTGGGAGTGTTAAAGCTTTTTGGATTAGGAAGACTTGATCCCAAGTGTTTTAAAGAGTACAGTGAGTATCACCTCCTCAGAGAGGTTTGCAGGCTGTACCTCTCAAAGTGCAGGTCGTAGCCACAGGACAGGATGGCTCTCCACACGCTCCGGATGTCCTGCTTGGAGCGGTCCACCACGAACCGGTGAAATCCATCCAGGGTCAGGTACTTCTCCTCAGGAACTGCCACCAAACGTGGACCAGCAAAGAGTTCATGACTTGCCATGAAGTTCTCACCCCACCAGGAGCAGGAGGTGGCTGCTGCCAGCTTCCTCCTGCTGTCCCATCCCGCCATGGACCCTTTCTGGGGAGTTCCATCTATCACACAATGGTCAGGCCCACCTCAGTCACTCCCTTCTCACTGCCCTAAAGGGCTCAAATTCCCCTCTGCTCCTCTGGAACACCTCCCTCTAACCCTGCTTGGCTGGATGCTGAAATTCCCCTTTTCTCAGCTAACCTGGTACTTCCTGCCAGGAGGAAGGGAGTCCAAACTCCTGTCTTCCCACTCTTCCACCAGACTAAAGTTCTGAGCACAACCCCTGTCCCCCCTGGCTGTGCTGTCTCCTCCAGAAGCTCTGAGCTATCTCAATCATCTTTTTTACCCAATTTCCCCACTTGTAACTGAAGAATTTCCCAATATAAATTGTGAAGCACAATTAAAACCCACCTAGCTCAAATCCATAACATCCCAAACCCTCACTATACCAAAGCCTTGGAACTACATCCCACAGGAATTTTTCTGCCTGGTTTACTGACATGTCCTACACTCTGCTGCAAGAACTGTTTGCTCTCACACTGATGGGCCCAGAGTCACAGAGGTACAAATAAAAGCAGCATTTTAAATCACTATTTAAAAAAATGTAGTTAGATATGTTAGAAATAAAGATAAACCAAATCAATCATGAAGTCATAAAAACATGTCAATAAAAATATTTTTATAGGATAAAACTATAAAAATTCTCTGCAGCTCCCACCTTCCTGTTTCTTAGTGGGAGACTTCTCAGGGTCCTTCTCCTCAGGTTTGCTCTTCTCAGGAGATTTGGGCTTTACAGTGGGTTTCTTCTCACTTAAGGCTGTTCGGCTGAGGGACAAAGTCAGTGTTAGGATCAAAAGTTTTCTTTCATTTGTTCACAGAACCCCAAAATTGTTTGGAAGGATCCTAAAGCCCATCCAGTCCCACTCCTGCCACGGATTACTCCAAACCTGATCTGTGTTTTGGAACAAGTGCACTGGGCCATAACACTGATGAACACAATTTCAATGTTCTATAAATAGATCCCAACAACTCCACCCCAATCTCTGGAAAAAGAAACACTTTGCCAAATAACTTCCAGAAACCTGAGATGCTCTGACATTAACACCAAGTGTTTCCCTGTTCCCATACACAGGAGCACAGAGGGATGGGGGATAAAAACCTGGATTTTTACAGTGAAATCCAATATTCCACAGGGCTGAGGACACCCACCTGACACTGTTGAGCATGGACTTCTCCTTGGTGGGGGGTTTGGTCACCGGGCGCTTGGTGCTCACCACCTTCACTGGGTGCTGCTCCTTGCCTGCCTTGTTGTACTTGCTCTTGTCAAATTTGGGCTTGGGAACTCCATATTTCCTTAAAATCTTCCAAGACAAAAAGTGAATCATCACCCAGTGCTTTCAAGTGACACCAGAAGAGGCTGAGAAGAGCTGGCAAAGCCCTACCTGGGTGAGCTGGTCCTCCAGCACCTTCTTGGGAGGGCGGACGTTGGTGAAGAAGACGTGGAGGAGATTCCCAGGGGTTTGGGAATTGATCTGCTCCTTGCTGAGGTAAATGTCAGCCACCTTGATGGGCTTGGCTGGAGTCAGGCTCAGCATTTGTTCTGAATGGACACAGCTCTTAAAGATCTCTGTGAGAACTTCCCGAGCACCTGGGACCAGTTTTTCACCTAATTAAAAGAAAATCAACAATTTGGTACAACATACCATGAGAACTGGTTAGAATTTGAAATGTGAAAATAAATTTTGCATTCAGGTAAAATATTCTGCTTTGACATGGAAAATCCCTTTTGCAAGGGAAAAAAAAAAATCACTTTTTCAGTGAAAAACCTGCTCCTTCTGTACCCCATTAAATACAGAACTGGCCACATCCTGTAATTATTACTTGAGGGAGTAGTGTGGATGAAAAAAGCAGCTTATTTATCATGCCAGGATAAAAATTATGTTGTTCAGGCAGACACCAACACCCATCAACTGAACTAGCAGTCAAAAGTTATTTCAGTGGCTATTTTCTCAAAAAAAAAATATCCCTAAAGAATTTAATCAGTAGTTTTTTGTGTTGATGAGGAGTGTTTATTTATTTATGATTTATTTGATTAGCTGGGTGGACAACTGAGCAATGTTCAGCTTGCAAATAGCCCCTGGAGGGATAAATCAGTGGAATTTCTCCCTGGCTTGTTGTCACTCCTGATTTATATTGAACCAAGGAGAGTCTGAGCCCTGTTCATCCCCCAAAATGCTGAACACAGGAGGGATTTGGCAATATCAAAGCACCTACCTTTTATTGACTTATCATTGAAATAATCTTCTAGTGCTGGGCTCCCCTGGGTGTCAAACAAACTCTGATTTACAGTGGAAACAGTTAAAATCTCTTCAGTTGACATCTCCATGAGCTCATCCTCCCCATCCAGGCTGGACAAGCCAATGAGGTCACTGCTGTTGAAGAGGCTGGCTCGGATTTTCTCTATTTTAGCTCTTGACCTTATCTGTACAAATAATGAAATTAGTTCACAGCAATCCTGAGAAAACAAATTCACTGCCATTCATAGGAATTTGGGGTTTAAGCTTTTTTCCCTCTCCCCATTCTGATAATCATTATTGCTTCTCTTCTCTGCTGCATCAATAATTTGATGCCCAAATTCAGGTTCAGCTTAGAAAAGGCTTTCTGAGAGCACTGAAATCCTCATGCTGGGATAACCAGGCACAGCTCTGATCCAGCTACTCCATTTCTCAACCCTTGGGAACAGCAGGGAAGGAGCTGAAGGTGCCAGACAGGTAAGCTGGCACTGTCTGTAACTCTGCTGTCCCTGCCTCAATTCTCCACTCTGAAAATCTCAATTAGCACAGGCTTTGAAGCCTCAGCTACACAGACTGGAGAGGGGAACAGCAACTTCCTTTGATTCCCAGAATAACCACTACCAGAGCAGCTCCAGACTTGGAATAGTTTCCATGTGAACACTCTGGCAGCTTTCTCTCCACACTTAATGCTTTATTTCAATGATGTCTTCATGTCAATTAACAGCTCAAGAATAGGAACTTGCAGAGTTTTCATCTGAATAAGCTGATTTTCTCCTAAAAGAGGAACTGATACAATCCCAGACTATACAAAAACATCTCTCTCCATTCCCAGGCTATCAGGAATGGCTGTGCTTTTGGAAGTCCTGATAAATCTCCAGCAGGCCATCTATGGAAACAGCAGAGAGGAAGGTTCTTGTGCAGAGCTGAACACCTGGAGTGACCCAGCACTAATGGCAACCACCCACAATGCTTTAAAAATTAATCTGGAACCAGATAGCAATAAAATTTATCATCTCTCCTAAAGTAGTTTCATAGAGAAATCCATAGGTGGTTCAAAATAGGTGAAAAGGAACTGATTGAACATTAAATAACTGCATTGTGGGTTAAACCAAAAGGGCCCCAATCTCTAAATTCATCTCAGCAATGGCCAGAACAAATCTTAGAGAAAGGATTATGAAAGGGAAAATTATTTGATCTTTCTCCTAACACGTTCCCCAACCACTGCAAAGCAGTTTAAAGATTTCCCCAGATGGAAGCTGCACTGGCTGCTGTGCTCCACAGCCACCAATCCTCCAGGAATTTAATCCGTTAAGATTCATTTATGGCCTTGGCATCAGCAGCACTCTGTGAAAATGAGCTCTACATGCTGGAACACACAGCAGTTCTTCTTTACTTCATTCTGTTCTCCACTTGCTGCTGGATCACTCCACTACTGGGTGCCCTCTGTCCTTTGAGAGACAGAGATTGTTCCCAAGATTGTGAATGTGGGGAAGGGAATTCTGTGCTCCTTGGCTTGGACAGGATGGCTAACTCCCAGTCTCCCATGCTCTTAGACATACATTTACCATGGAAAAAGCCAGTTCCTAGAGTGAGATCCCATTCCCCATAACCCCTGGCCCCAGAAGCCCCTCTCAGTTACCTCCACCACAGCGAAGCCCTTGATGGGCCGTGCCAGCAGCGGCTGATTGTCCAGAGATGTCACCGTGTACATGGAGCCCACGTCCGACACTGACGCCGTCTCCACGTTGTCCAGGGGCTCCCCGAGGCTGCCCAGGCTGCCCAGGCTCCCGGTGCTGCAGTGGGAAAGATCCAAACTCTCCTGGCTGGACACCACGTGGGGCTGCTCCAGCAATCCAGGTGGGATGGGCAGCTCCAGCCCTGCCTGGAACTGGTCCCCAGAGATGTCGCTGACGGTGCGGGACAAGCCCTGGGAGCTGCACAGGGAGGCCTGGCTGGTGGAGGCCGAGGCGCTGACGCTCATGGCGGGGGTGACGCTGCTGGAGCTGCTGATGTCCAAACTGTCGGCGCTGCTGGAGACCGTCGGCTTCTCCAGCTCCGTCCTGCACTCTCCTCCTTCTGCTTTGTCCTTGGTTTTTTTGGGATCCTCTTCCTGCAGAGGGATGTAGATCTCATCCTTGAAGACCCCGCCGTGGGCGTTGCAGGCTTTCCTGATGGCGTTCCTGACGGTGCCCTCCTCCAGGTGCGTGGGGATGCCCGAGATGACCAGCAGGCGGCTGTGGGCTGTGGGGCCCACCAGGGCCTGGCAGGCGTCTGCCACAGCATCGTTGGTCACACCCAGCCCCTGGGGGTCCTTCTTTGTCAGGTGCCTGAGGATGATCAGCAGGGTCAGAGCTCTGTGGAACCACAGCATGTCCTCAGGCTTGCTGCCCCCGATGCTGAGGAGCGCTGCATCTGTCTCAGCTGCCCTGGATGAAGCTCTTTTCCCTGAAGATGAGGTTTTTTCCCGCTTCATTTTGACCTTTTTCCTCTTGGACAGCAAGCTTGGGCTCTGTGGTGTTTGCCCTGGTGAAGATGAGGATGAGGAGGAGGAATCACTGAGATTTGGGGCGCTGGTGGATGAGATCACATTGGCTGTCACGCTCATGTTGATGGGCAAGGTGACTTCTGCCACAGCCAGGCACACTTCCATCAGGGCATGGAAGTACGTGGAGAATCTCCCCTGGTCGGCCACTCCAACCCCAGAGCCACCACAGGCATTGCCAGACACCCAGTTCTGGGTTTCCTCATCGTAGAGCTTGTGCAGCTCTGACTGCAGGGCCATGAGCATGGCCAGGCAGGGGTTGAGCTGCAGGGCAATGGATGAGGACAACCCTGCTGGATTCTTCTTCTGCTCCAGGTTGTGGATTTTGCGAAGCAGCTCGGCCAGGAGGTGAAAGATCAATTCCTTCACACATGCTGCCATGTCAGTTGTCCAGAGGAAGTTCCCTGAGGGAAGAAGGCAAGGCATGGCAGTCAGCAGTGTTCCACTCTTAGCAGAAAGTAACATTTTAAAAAGTGAATTTCAACGTCATGGCAGCAATAAGAAAGACAGAAAGGCTATTCCGAGAACTGCAAATCAGCAGAAAGTTTCTGGAGTCTGAAGAAAATTTTATTACAGTGGAAGAGCTCAGAAAATTTCAACTGTAGTTTTTGTTTCCTAAGCCCTCCAAGTGAGCCAGCACATTATCAGTGCTCATTACTAAGGAAATACTCAATTCTCACCTAAAAATTCCACTACTTGCAAGAGAACTGAGGCAGGAATGGTATCCAGTTCATCTTCAGATTTTCCATCCCCATCTTCTAATTTCCAGGTTAAGAGCTGTTCTGTGAATGCCATTGCCAGGGGGAATTCCAGGGGGAGGGAATGCAAGACCAGTACAGCTCCAGGAGGAGGAGACACTCCTAAGCAAAAAGGTCCAAGAAAATCCTTATCATGATTCTGAGCATTGATAAAGTAAAAGTAATAACATTTAGGATTTTTTCAAGGCTAAACTTCTGTTAAGTGAGAATTTTCTCTGCAGCACCTTGTAAAAAACAAATATGAATTGAGTTTCTCTATATTGATAAATTAATATAATCTGTAATTAGAAATGTACAGAGAACATTTTATTCACATAAAGAAACAGAATAATTTTGAGCCTGAACATATCTAAATATACAAAAAGAACTTCCCCCCAAATCCTTTCTTTCTGTCTGATGGGTACTGAAAACAACAGCAGCAGAAGAACTTAAGGATCTCCAAGGGGAAGTTTTAAGAACTCACTGCACCCAGTCACCTTCACTGCTCTAAATCCCACTGTCTCTCCCTCTGGGCAAGAGTAAAAAGATTAATGATTCTTCTTGCTGGAGTGACCTAAGTATTGCTACACTGTATTACTCTGTGGATATGAGGGTCCTACAAACACCTAAAAAAGCAAAAAAATTTATTCTCCATCTGAAACAGCTCCTCAACATCAACAACACTGCAGAAATTAGTATTTTGAATAAAATATTTCAGATACACTGCTGGGTGAATTTCTGGAATATAAAAATCAGAATCACATGGTTGCCAATGGTTATAAAACCAGTTTTTTTTTTTGTTAAGAATGAATTATTTGTACAAAAATCCCGTCCTATCTGCTGCTAGGACTGGTGACCACGCGGGAAGGTGTAACGAAACTGCTGTGAGCCCTGAGAGCACAGAGAAGGCTCTTCAGGGTGCAGGGGCTGTGCTCACCCAGTTTGATGTGCACCCTGTCCGTGGGGGTGATGACAGCTGGGTACTGGTTGGTGGTGGGGGGCGGCGTGAGGCCGGTGTTGGTGGGGGAGGCGTCGCGGGGGTAGCACACGGCCTCGATCAGGTTCAGCTGCCCGTTCCTCTTCACCTTGTGCCCCAGCCCATAGACCAGCACCCGAGCCCAGGGGGCCTTGTACAGGGAGGAGCTGGGGAAACAGCAGCACAGCTTGGTTAGGCTCAAAGCAGCTGGAAAATATCCCAGCCCCCACTCAGAGTTTAAAAAAAAAAAGAGAAAACTGAAACAAAATAAATAACTGCACCCCCCAGGTTGCCAGGCTCAGGCCCAGCCTTGCCCCTCTCCATGACTCACTCTTTTCTGAACCCAGACTGACTTTCCTTGCAGGACACAATCACAAAGGCAGCCCCAGGAAAATTCACATCCATGTTGACCTTGGATTCAGAAATTGGGAATTCTTCAGCAGGAAATTGTTCTGGTGCTGCCTGTAACGGGACAGTTCATCATGAGAGATCCCAAACAGCAGCAAACCTCCTCCCTCTTCTTTATTTATAGAGTGCTCTATACCCAATGAATTTAATTAATTGCAAATTATGACACAGTGGGAGGCCACTTCATTTTAATTCAATCCAGAGCACTACTACTGCTTCTGTTTTCAGTGTGCCCACTACAAGCTGAATAATAGAACCCACCCAGAGAAAGAATTCCCTGTGAGGGACAGCATCATGGAAATTCCAACCACACAGAGAACAAGGGCTTCTGAGAAGGGAATTCATGAAATGTGAGTATTTTACCTGCAGGAAGGAGCAGATCTGTTTGGTGAGGTCCAACAGACTCTCCTCTCCCTGGTGCAGTGTGCGAGTGATGGCCACAGTGAGCCACTCCCTGATGGCCTGGGAGTTGCCCTGGTAGAAGAGGTCTGTGGCAGCACAGGTCTGGGAATGGATGCAGTGCTGCAGGGACTGGGCCAGCAGAATGGAGCTTGAGCTGATGGTTCCATCTGGAATAACAAGGAAAACAGCACAAATTTGAAGATCACTCCAAAAGTTTGCATAGCCTGGGAAACAAAAGCTGTAGAACACCTGGAAGATTCTAAATCTCTGTTTTCAACTGGAAAACTCCTTGCCTAAAGTCAGCAGGAGAAAGGGCCCACCCAGACCCAGCCCTGTGGCTGGGATGGCCCCTCCATGCCAGCTGTGCCCCTCACCAGCCTCAGCCCAGCCCCTGGTGAGGATAAACATGGAGCTGTGGGATCACCCCAGCTCATTCTTAATACCATCATTATTAACCAGCTAATAAAGAAATACCAAATCCATTAATTTCTATGTCCCCATAAAAATACTGTACCAAAGAAGAGCTGGGACAAAACCAAGTGTTTACCAGGGAGAGGTGGTGCAAGCAGCTGGTTGGAGAGCAGCTGCAGGTGCTCCAGGGTGATGTCCCTGATGGCAGGAATGTGGAACAGCCGGGTGAACATGTGGGGAGATTTGGGAGCAAAAATATTGAGCAGAGCCATGCGACAATAGAGCTTGGCCAGGGCAGCTTCACTCCTCAACAGCTCCCTAGGGAACACAAACATTAATTCTATTAATTCCTTAACATTAAATCCAACCATGAAAATCAGATTTCAGAAGTTTGTACTGCTTAGAACAAAGCTGTAGCAGGTAACTGTACTACAGGAAATGCTCTTCAGCTAATTCAGCTAATTCAAATTGAGGTAATAATTGTAACTACATCTCTTTTTTCACCTGTGAATTTGGATGTTGGTGTTATCCAGGGTGACCAATCCATTGGTGGCAGTCCTCCTGTACCCTGCAGGTGGCCTTTCCAACATGTCAATGGGATACCAGTACCTCACCAGGACCCCCTCACTCCTCAGGTAGGTCTCCACTTGGACCAGTTCATTCACCTGCAACACCAAACCCAGCACTGTCAGTAACACAAGAATTAAACCACACTTTTCCTTCCAAGAGAGCCCCAGTCCAGCATCCTGAGCAGGTTTTGCTCCCAGCTGTGTGATGCTGATCAGTAAAAGTCCTCTCAGAGTGTCTTTACTCACCGAGTCCACATCCAGGACAACCCCATGAAGACCAAATGTCTTCAGCATGCCCCGAATGGCAAATTTGGGCAGAGCTGTTCCCACAGCACTGCTGGTGACGTTGTTGCTGTCAGGAGAGCGAGTCACCACGGTGAGACCTGGCAGAAAGGGACACCACTTTGAAGGTGTTTCCTCAGGTGACAATTAGACCCCAAACACCCCTGAGCTTTTCCTTACCCCTCAGGATCTGCTGTGCTGCCCTTACCTTTCCGCACTTTATCAATTGTGAATTTGTTTGCTTCATCTTTGATATCCTCAATGGTGGGAAGGTAGAGATCCCTTGGGATGCCTCCATTTTCCTCATACAGGAATTCCACAGTTTGCCTTGCTATATCAACCATACCTGAAAGACAGGAGGGAGTGCAAGTTATTTCCCTCAGCCACCTGAAATAAGTTCTTATTCTCATTAATAGCCCAAGCAGGTGAGTTTTCCAAGTACTTAAACACACTCTCAGTCAGGCTGAAGGATGGAAATTGGGAATCTTCCTGAGGAAGCTTTTCCTGAGCTTCTCATGGGGTCTCAGAATTCCTAACTTGCTCTGATTGTGACCTTCCCACAAACACATTGTCCTGCCAGAACTGAATTATATGAAACTCCCACATCTCCCCTTATTATTACTAAAATCAAAAAAGTTTTGCCTTGATAGTCACAGACAGCAAATGCACAGATACAGTTTCTTTCCAACCTGTTATTCCAGAATGTTTTTGTATCCACATCACAATGAATTCTGTCATTATTTATGAAAACATTTTCTCTATTTAAATAGTCCAGCACAGTAAAAGTGTTAAAGAAAAAGCATAAGCATAAACCAAATTCTAAGCACAGGAGGGAAACAGCAAGTGATTTTTTTTAAGTTTTCCAGCCCTGAATACAGTAAAATATGAAAGAAACACAGCTGCTCTCTCAGACTTGCTGCACATCACAGAAAATATGTATGGAAATAAATACAGACCTAACTGTAAAGCTCCTTTAATCTGATCCAGCCCAGACTTCCTCTCAGCCTCATTACGGAATCTTCTTCTAATTGTAGGGAAAACCTTGGTTTCCCAGGCTTTGACCAAGAGGGCATAGTGATCCTCCTGCAAAGACAAAAGTGTTTTAAAACACCAAGAAGTGTTAAGTTACTTATATTTTTGTTAGGGAAGCAGAAAGAACTCTTGCATGGCTAAATTTCAAAATCTAAATGACAAGATCTGGTTTTAGGCTGTAAGTTAGAGGAGGCAGTTTGCTCCATTCCTCACCCTGGGAATATCATCATCATCATCATCATCACTTTCATCATCTGCAATAGGAGGAGGGTGAGGATCAGGGCCTGAGGTGATGAAGTTCTCATAGCTCAGCTCCATTTTATAGTGGCAGGATGTGTCACTGTCATACTCTGCAAGATACAGACAGAAATAATGAGATGCTAATGCATGCAAAGACATCCCATGAAATTGGAGATACACAGCACTCCATGCTCTCCAATCAGGGGGTGGGAATGCAATTCCTTTTGACACAGCATAACCAATTGGCTGATCCAATCCACCATGACATCCTATTGTACCCCAAGCCCTAATGAGATCATTTCTCATTGAAGCTGCGTTAATTACGAATAATTTGCGTATTCACATAGAGGCAGACCAAAGAAGATGCTTTAATTGCCTTGTCTAAAATCAGATAAACACAGCTTTGACTTGTGGCACTGCCCCACCTAAACAAGCACTACCTAAGGCCTAAAGGCTGCAGCCAGGCTGGGTTTAAATCCCATTTCCTCGCTTGGCATTTCTGCAGGGAGGGCTTTAAAGGAGCGAATGTCACTTTACGTTGCTGAGCCGTGGCCACAGCGGCGATCCTGCAGGGGGGCCCGTGGGTGCCAGGGTCCGAGGCAATGCTGGTGCCAGCGTCATTGTCACTGTCAGAGGCCATGGCAAAGGGCAAGGCCTCGAAGTTGGCACTGATCTCCTCGGCCAGGTCCAGGCACAGGTCGGCGGCGTTGCGGTGGGCCTGGCCCTCGGCGTAGGCGAACGGCCGCGAGCCGAAGTTCGCCCGCACCTTGGTGTTCTGCAAAAGGAGGCAGGGAAACTCTCAGATCCTGCTCTGAGCCAGCACTCTGCCCCAGGCAGGAGCTGATCGCACCTCCCTGCCACCAGGATCCCCAGCTGGCACTCTGGGAAAGCTTCAAGCTGCTAAAGGCACTTTGAGCCTGGGTGCTTTGGAGCAAGGCCACTGCTGGCCAGGAATGCTGAGAGAGGAGCTGCTGGCATGGTACAAGGCATCTGCCAGGCCAGCTGCACACTGCTGGGCTAATGGGCAAAATAATGACACAACACATGCACCTGGGAGGCCTAATGAATATCTCAACCTAGCCAAGAAAGGGAAAAACTATCAATTTGCTTTTCTACAGAGCAGGTTCAATATCTTCTATCATGTTTTTAGTATTTCTGAATATTCTGAAAGTATATTAAGGACATATTTCTGTTACACACTTGCCTTTTTCTGAATGTGGACAACTGGCCACATTCCACCAGACACATCCTCCAGGTAGGGCACAAGTCTCTGCCCACAATATGTGAAATAAACTCTGCCCTTTGCTGGCTGTCCTGGAGGAGGGGGAGTTCCTTCTGTTCTTTCCCATCCAATTCCTGCTACATCACCTGGAGAAAAACACAGTCATAAAAAGGATTTCATCAGTTTTCTCATCCAGCATTTCCCTGACATTTAGAGGGTTTTCTGATGGAGCAGATAAGGATTTTAGCCATGCTCCCACATACCAGGGCAAAGAGTCACATCCAGTCTGACACTCTTCCACTGCAGCAGGCTGGAGCCATTGTAATGCACTGCTCTCCCATTGCTGAGGGACAACAAGGACACAGTGAGACAGAGGAGGATCACCACCCACCAAAGCTGTGATATCAAAAGGCAACTCAACCCTCCTGATTTTGCAAAGATATTTCAGCATTCAATTTAAAAATATGTATTGCCCTCCCCAGCCTGCTGACAAATGTACTGAACATGGTTTTTCATGTGCATCTCCAACCTACTTGTGGAAGAGGCAGGTGCCCACTGGGTTTGTCCAAGCCCCATCCCGTTTTTCTGCCTCTGTGGCAAATCCAAAGGAAACTATTGGCCCAGTGTCATCATCTGTGTCTCCATAGGAAACCACTTCAATTTCCCAGTAGAATGATGGTGCCTAGAAATAAAAATAATAGCATATTTTAAAAAGTTATTTACAAAACAGAGTTTAAAGAAGCAATTTTCTTGCTTTTCCTTTTCATGTCCTGTTGGATATTCAATGACAAAGGGCTGGAGAGTTGGGAGGTCTCACCTGTACTGGCACTGGGGAGGTGGCATAGATAAAGGTGCCCCGAGGCAGGCCCCCACCTGCACTGGGATCAGCCAGGAAGGTCACAGCAGTGAGGTGTGAGGAGAACATGCAGGCTCTCACTGGGGGGAACACCCTGGATGGGCTCCACGTGATTTCTTTGGGCTGCAGACACAACAGAGCAGTTTATTCTCCAACCACAATTCAAGTCACCCACTAAAATACAACCACACAGTCTGAGGGGCACATTTAATATAACCCCCAACAAATCACATCCCAATAGAGAAATTCCCATTAAATATTTCAAGAATGCAGCAGCAGGGGGTTCTGGCAGGGCAGAGGGCTCTGTGCTCACCTGTCTCCTGTCTGCCTGCAGGGGAGGAGGAGGAGGCCGAGCACAGTCGCGGTACAACATCCGTAACCTCTCACACTGCATCTCCACAACCACCAGCCTCTCCCCTGCAACAACAACCCACAGCAGGCATCAGCCTCCAGCTGCTTCCTCCAGGCCAACAGAGCAATCTTAATTCAGAAATAAATATGGTGTTTGCACTTTGAGGGGGTTTGATCAGCCTCACTTACCTAAACAATGGAATTAAGGGTAAAATGTAACATATGCAAGTATCTTCTCATGTTTGATTTACATTTGGTTTGCAAAGACACTGTTATGTTAATTAAGATATAAAGTTCACTTTAGTGAGCAAGTTTATGACCTAGCAAAAGCAGGAAAACAAAAAAAATTATATCTACTATCACAAAAATCAGTCCTTGCTCTTTGACACCTAAATCTCTTGGATCACACCCTTCACTTCAGCCACTTTTTCTCTGGCATGTTCCTAAAAATTTGCCCCTGAACTAGGATTTCTGCTGGGCCCAGTGCCTATCCTTAAACAAGGAGAGCTCAAGGATCAGGAATATAACAAAGCATTGCAAAAATCAGCAAAAAGGTCATAAAAAGAAAACATAAAAATGATAATGCCAAGGAATGCAGAGTAGGATACGCTGGAAGCAAGGCAAGTGGAGAGTGCAGAAGAAAACCAGGACTTGCTGCTTTGATACACAGAATAATCCTGTTCTGGCCTAAATTAATGCCTAGTGTTTAGTGATTTAGGCTGATTATTAGCTGCTCTTCCATCAGCAGCTCTGCAGCTGTGACAAGACACTCTGTCCTGTGCCAGTTCCTGAACTCTGGGTAGCTGGAGGAGAAAACACTGAAATGATTTAAAAGCTGCTCTGCTTCTGACCTGAATATGCCAAGAAGGTGTTGGCTACATACCAGGGCTGCACTCCTGGGCCACCAAATTCAGAACTTCCACAGCAGCTGGGCACTGTTGAATGAATTCTTCACAGAATGAGCTGTCTTCCAACAGCTGAGCCATCACCAGGCATGCTCTGAACAGAAAAACAATACATTTCAAGTGTTACAAAGTGTGTTGAATTAAAAGCTGGCATTACAGCAGTGAATTCAAGGGTGGTTTAAGGGTGGTCTTAACCCTGGTTTAAGCTGGACCCTCCCCAAAGGCAGCTTTTCCCTGCTTCCTAAATGGATTTATTGAGGCATTTGCTCAGTGTGTTGTAGGGACTCCCATGAACAACACCCAGACACTAAAAGGGAGCAAAGAGGAATTTGTGCAGCCCCAGAGGAAGGGCACAAGAACTCATGCAATTCCCTGGGATGTTTCCCCAGGACCCACCTGGTTCTTATTTCAGCAAGGAGCCGGACCACTGCCATTACTGGGGTTGAGCCATCTCCTGTTGCAGGAAGTGAGGTGTGAATAGAGAGACTTCCCTCCTGAGGGAGCAACATGGACTGGACTGCCTGTACTACCTTCTCAGTAATGGACAGTTTATGAAGAGGCAATGCCTGATGGTGGGGGGGCACGGTAAAAAGTTAAATTCAAGTAGTTAGTTTCTAAGAAATGAGGGTGTTTTATTACCTGGAGTTAATTCTTATATTTTACTATCACAACATCAGCAGCAAACACCAATAAAAGAAAAATAAACAAACCCCAAACCAAGCCAGAAATTAACCAAAAAACCTCCCACCCAGTATGCAACAGAATATCTTTAAGCATAAAAGATGAATATTCATGTTACTTGAATGAGAACTTAAACATATTGTTAATATATGCTTTAAAAAATAAGGCAAACATTACAAATCATTTATAAGCAAAGATGAAACACTTTTTTTTACGTGCTGCAGATTAATAGTCAGTATGCTGTGACAGAAATAAAGCAAGAATCGAGATTATACTGCATATTGGAGGTTTAAAACTCCCATACCTCAGATCTTGGAACACAGAGCCTAGACAATGGAATAGTTAAAGTGTCTGATGCCTGGGAGGTCTTTCTAGTGTCTATAGTGGTGGGTGGGAATTTGACCGTGGCTATACCTTCTTGCTCATTAATAGATGCCACAACTCCAATGCTTCCTGCTATTCCTTTGCCTAAAACCTACAAGCAAAGAAGAGCTGCATGAGATTGAAGGTGTTACAGCCAGGAATCAGTGTCTGACACCACACACCAACTGCACACACAAGCACAGGGGAAACAAAGCTCCACAAGCTGCTGTTCCACAAGCACATCCCAGCGCAGGGAGAACCTCAGGAGAGCAGCAATTCTCATCTAGGATATCAAATATGAGCAGTGCTGAATTACCTGTACTTCAGAACCTATTTTAATTGTCTCCTTAAAGCCACCCAGAGCACACAGGGCAGCCACTGCCTGCCGAGCAATCCTTTGAAGTTTTGCCAGCTTCCTTCCACTGCTACTCCCGTTCTCCAAAATGCTCTCTGCATATTTGCCAAGCTGTGGAATGTACATCAGAGCCCGAGACAGAACCTGAAGACAGAAGCAAAAATACCAGGGAACGACTTCAAAGCACAATTCCAACAAAAATGTCCAATGCCCCAAGCCTCCAGCCCACACAGTCTCAGCAGAATTAGTTTTGTTCTTGAAGAGAATTATGTAACTTGGAATATTCCAAGTTCTCTGAAGTGTGAGCACCATCAAAGCCTTGACCATTCCCTGGTAACTTTTAGGATAAAACACAATCTTGGCAAAAGTTTTTGCTGAGGATTTCACCTAAGGAATAGATTAGGTGCTGCAGGATTCAGAGGAACATAAAATCAATGTGTTTTGTTCCAGCCAAAACTTGGTACCCTCAGAGGCCACAGCCAAGGCAGAATAACCTGACAGAGGCAGGGGAACTCCCCAACAAACAGCATTAATTCCTGAAAAGAATGACAACACATTATCTAATGATGGGTAAATTTTGAGTGTTTGTCCCACCCTGAGACAGCTGAGATAGGGCTGGGTCTGTCCAGCTCCACACCCTGTGTTTAAATGAGAAAGGAGCAGCTCAGGCCTTGCTAATCATCAGATTCTCTAACTACTCAACCCCCAGTGAGGAATGTGCCACTCATGGCTGTGTTTGCTCACTTTTTCAGCAGTTGTTGTCCAGATCTGGGCTGCATTGGACTCTGGGGCCATGAGCAGGCTGTGCAGCAGGGCAATCACCTCTGCTGCCATGCTGTTTGCAACGTGCCCGCTGATGAACGGCCTCACCGGGTCCGTCCTGCCATGAGACAAAGGCAATTGGAACATCCAGTTCAAAACCACTGAATGAAAAGAAGTTTCAGGTGTCAACAAAATATACCCAAAAAAAAAGAAATAGGGAAGTTTATGAACAGCTAAATTATCTTTGAGAGCACTACAAATATTGGTGGAGAGAAAAGCAGAATGCAGGCTAAGGGATTTACCTGGCGAGCTCTGAATTCCTCTCCCTGCAAATGGAAGTTTGTGCAGTCTTCTTTTTGTCCCCACTGGACAAGCCACTGGTGCTCTCTGGATTGACAGTCTCTATGGGTGGCCCCACACTCACTATCAGCCCAGATTGTGCCCACTTGGTTGCCTTTCTAAGAGCTGCAGCAGCTTCTTCTGTAATGACTTCACAGCAGCCACTCTGCAAAGGAAATTGCCATGGAAAGCAAATGTCAGATCTGTTTGGTCACTCTGCTCATGTTGTTTGGTCACTCTGCTCATGTGCAAGTGCTGGGAACACAGCAAAACCCCCTCCTGGGTGTGTGTTAGTCATAGACAGGCTCTGTCTCTTGCTTTTTATCATCTACAGAGAGATCAGGGCTAAATTCACTGCCTTTAACATTCAATTCTTAAATTACCAGTTCAATTTCTTTGATCAAAAAGCCACCAATGAGTATTTCTGGTGCAAAAACTCAAGAACACCTCTGGAAATAGACATGAAATTTTAATTCAAGTGTGTGGCTTAAAATTTGCATTATCAATGTGCATTTAGCACTTGAGAAAAGAGAATATCAAAGGGGCTCAAACCTGACCTACAATGGCTGCAGGAAGCATCAGCTGAAATTCTTTTTCATCATTTGATCTGTATTTACAGAAGTAAATGATGAATAAAACAACATTTTTAACATCAGTAAAACCCAAGAATTCCGCCTGGCCACCAATTTTGAGGATGTTGAGCAATTCTTTGGTTATTTCTCCTCTTACTTTTGTCATGTCCCGATCCATCTTCACCACCTTCTCCATGTTGGCTCCGGTTCCCAGCCGGAATGGGCGACCTTCTGAGCTACTGCAGGAGGGGAAACAAAACACAGGAGCTTTGTTCTGACTGCTGGAGATCAAAGCTGAGCTACTCACTCCAATTCCATATATTATGGCTGGTTTGAAAGGATTTGAAACCACCTGTGCAGCTGAATGCTCAACAGCAAGAGAAATATGAGGCAGTTAAGGACATTCCCCATTTACAGAGGGAATTTAATGCTATTGAATGCAGTTATTCAAAGCAATTTAACCCTTCCCCCCTCAGGAAGAAGCCTCATGAAATGGTTTTTATTGATCACAAATGCCCAGGGCTCTGAGTTAACCTTTCCCTTGTACCTTTTAGTGGAATTTTTAGAGTATGGATTCAGCACCAACTCAGGGAGAGGGGGAAGATGGAACAAATAACACAAAATGCAAGAGATGCAAGAGGTGACAGCATTGGCATTCAGTGATCCCAACATCCAGGTGGGTGCTGAGAATACTAAAGAATCTTTAATAGCAAATTATTGTCCAGCTTATGCATTATTAAAGCAGTGCTTTTAAAGCCATTTTGCCTTGACAGTTCTATTTGTTAGTCCTACCCAGCTTGTCACAGCATAAACAAGATAAATGAAATTCCATCAGAAACACTGAGTCTAAGTAGCTAATTTTTCATGAGATTGTTTTCAGACAGATGAAGATGTTGCCATGTTCCTTTGCATTATCTTATTGCTTTGCCAGTAAACACAACACACTGGGCAGACACTTTGCTTTCCCATTTACTCTCATATCTAGGATGTTTTTTTCTGCAGCTGCAGCACTGGAAAAAAAGGAGAAGATAAAGGGAATTGGCAAAATTGTTTCTAATTCCAACCCAGTGAGCTGAGATTACCTTAGTAAAGGCTGAAGGACTTCATGGGAGGACTGATCTTCTCTTTTATGGATAAAAATAGAGAGTTTACCATCCACTGCCTCGCTTTCTTCTCCAGGATCTTTATCACCTTTTATAGAATTTTTAGGGCTGGCTTTTGCCAAGGTAGTATCTGGCTCAGAGGCAGTTGGAGAAAGGACTGTCTGGCAGCCTTGAAACAGAAAGGAAAAAAGAAAACAAAGAAACACAACCATGAATTTTCTTACCCTTGGAACTAATGCTGACACATCTGGGTTGTGGCTGAAACATCACTGAGACCCACTTTGGTCTGAGGCCAGGGAAATGAGGAGACAGATGGAAAGGCACAGGAATATCCTGCTCTCAGAAATATCCCCCAGTGTTTGGAGCTCTCTGTCAATACAAAAGCTCCTGGCACAGGGTGCCCAGAGAAGCTGTGGCTGCCTCTGGATCCCTGCAAGTTCCCAGGGCCAGGCTGGATGGGGTTTGGAGCAATCCGGTGGAAGGAGTGGAAGGGGGTGGATGGATGGGCTTTAAGGCCCTTTTCATCCCAAGATTCCATGGAACAGGATTCCCTTGGGCACAACCCCAAACAGCTGCTGGTACCTGGCACAACATAATCTGCCAGCTTTGCCAGCAGCAGGGAGGCAATCTTGGAGGCTGGGTCACTGGGATCATCCTGCTCGCTGTTCAGAGAGGGCACTGAGTAACTCCAGGGAGGCAACTCCACATTTCCACAGTCCTCAACACTCATGAGAGGCAGAGCAGCACGACACAACTGCAGGATTATAAGCACCAGCTTTGGAGAAGGACGCTGATCCAAGAGAAGGGACAGAAGCTTGGACACACAGGCTGGCTGGCTCAGGATGGCTTTACCTATGTGACTCCTGAAAGGGAAAAGAATCTTGAAATCAAAACCAAGTTCATTTATTATTTACAAGATAGATTAAAAGCAATTTCAGTGTCTGACAAAACATCTTTAGCAATTCTTTCATAACTTGACAGCACTGATTAAACACTAAGGGTCAGTTTTAGAATGGTTAAAAAAAAATCCACAAAAGATCCCACAGAAAGAAAACACTCCAGAGGAAAGGCCTGGTACCTTGAGAGGTCATTCAGAAGGCTGAGGACATCCTGCAGTGCATCATTCCCTGCAGCCTGGTTGCCACAGCACTCAGTGGCTCTGGCCAGGTGGTTGGTGAGGAGGCTGGAGACCTGCCTGGCCAGCCCCGAGTGAACAGCATCTGTGGAACCCCCTTTGGAAGGGATGGAAGAATGCACAGCTGTAATCAACAAAAATCAATGTACACACCACAAAAATAACCCCTGATACATCCACCATTAGCCAACAGCCACGTGTAGGTTTAAGCGTCTTATGGGTGAATTCTACCACAGGAAAAATGCCAAATGATCATTTAATCTCCAGGTTCTCTGACTATGTTTAGAGAGAATCAAGTGGCAAAACTTGAAATTATTTTCATGGGGAGGAAAAATAGGCAGTATTAAAAAACATGAAGAAGAAAATCTACTGAATTTTGTATTCACTTAAGAATCCACAGAATCCATTCACCCAAGTCATGGTGAATGCCCTCAGGCAGTTGTAACACACACAGCAAAGATATTCCCAGTGTTCCTACCTTCTTCCTTTTCCCACTCCACACAGCGGTTGGCCAGCACCTGGAAGGCAGCCCAGGCCATGGTGGCCACCTTCTGTTTCTTGGTCTGTTTTTCATTTGAGCTGGACTCTGTCTGGCTGCTCAAGCTGCAGAGCCTGTCCATGAGCTGCACCAGCCCACTGCGCACCAGACACTTCTCCTCACTCCTGCAGGGGAAATTCAGGCTGGAATCAACTTCTCCATCACAATGGCAATGCAGAACTTGCTGTTAGCTCAGTAATTAATTAATTCACTTGAGAAAGATGGTTCTGCCTCTCCCTTGTCCCCCCTAGATGGAATTGTGAGGGAATTTAACTGGATGTTCTCAGATGCTCCTCATGATGAGTAAAGGGGATGTATTTACACTATTTAACACTTCTCCTTAAAGCAGAGCCTACTAAGGCCAGGTGTGGATGTTCCCCATCCCCTCCCCAAGCCCTTGCCCACCTTGTGTAGGGGATGGTGCACAGGAGGCCAATGCTGTTGGCACAGGCGATGGGGTACCGGGCACACAGGGACACCACTGATGTCATTGTCTCTCCAAAAGCCTCCTGGACCTGCTCCACCATCCCACCACACGTCAGCTCTTCAATCCTGTTGAGGGTTAAATATTGGCAATTGAAGGCTTCAATTCACAGACTTCCAAGTGTAGCTTTAAGAAAATAATGATCAGTGCATGTTAAGAATTACTCAAGAGACACTTGGAAGGCAAACTGCAAGTCACTCATTTTTCATAGGAAACATGAACAAGGGAGTGTGGTAGTTACAGCTCAGATATGATTACATCTCACTACAGATACAGAATACAAAACATTTACTACATTTCGATGACAGTATCAGCTGAATCTACCACTAATACCTAATTAACATCAATTTAGAATTAAATCAAGAGAGAGGGACACCCTCCATAAACACCTGGGTTCAAAAACATTACTTAGAAGTTTCTCCCTTTTCACCCCACAAGAGTCAAAGTATTTGTTGCAACCTTAGCTCTGCCAACTTGCGCCCTCACAGCTACTCACTTCTGGCTTTCCCTTGTGTAAAGCAATTTATTCCCTACCACAGAATTCTGGAGAAATGCACCCACCTTGGCCCTCCCTGGAGCACCATTGTCACCGGGCCCACCAGGTGGGTGACGCCCCCGACGCGCACGGCGGCCGTCAGCAGCTCCCTCATGTGCACCAGCGCCTGTTTCCTGGTGTTGCCACGTCTCCAGCGGGTCTGGGCAGCCAGCAGGAAGCTGCTGCTGGACACCTGCGAGGTTTGGGAGGGGATTTTTGTTACACACAAACAAGGCACCTCCTGTTTCTGAGCAAGCTGGAATTTGAAATGAAATAACAACATACAGCTTGGTCAGGGTTTGTCCCGATGAAGGCAAAGAGCTGTCCCAGCAGGACACTGTAGGTGGGTTTGTCCCTGCTGTCCTCGATGGCCAGGGACTGCAGCAGGGTGAAGGAGCTGCTCCTGTGGCTGGTGACGTGCCGGCGCCTGCGAGGGAACCGCCATGTTACACCTGGCAGCAGGGAGCTGACCCAATCATCACAAATACTGTGATAAACTTGATCAAGCTGATCAGTGGGACACACAGAGGTGGGAAGGGGAAGGGGAAGGGCCCTGCTGTACCTCTGGCTGGCCCGGGCAAACTCGATGTCCTCGTTGCCGATCATCTCCAGGTCGGACGGGGCGGACATGCTGCGCAGGAACACGGGCTGGCGCACGGCGTGGGAGATCACCTTGGCCTCAGAGGCTGACTTACAGGCTGAAGTGTTATAAAATAGTAATAAAAAAGATCATTCCTAGTTCAGGAAAATATTTACAAACTGGCTTTCAAATCACTGGTGGATATCCCAGGGGAAGCTGAAAGACAGGATGGGGAAAATCCATTCTAAGCAAGAATGTGGAACTCAGATCTGAGAATTTTCCTGTTTTCAACCCTGTTGAGAGTTAAAGATTTGGAATTGAAGGCTTCAATTCACAAACTTCCAAATGCAGCTTTAGAAAATAATAATCAGCACATGTTTAGAATTACTCAAGGGAAATTTAGAAGGAGAACTGCAAGTCACTCAAGTTTTCATATGAAATATGTAAACAAGAGAGTGTGGAAGGTAAAGCTCAGACATGATTCAATCTCACTACAAACAAAACACAAATCCAGCTCAGAGGATTTTCCAGTTTTCAGGTGTTGTTTCAAATCAGATTTCTTTTTATTTGGTTATGTATTTTTTCTCAGTAAATCAGGAGACTTAAGTTTAAATTCCACCTATTATTACTCATCTTTTTATTTACCATCATCATGGCAATCAGAAAACAAAGACTTGACTTTCTTTATTTTAACTGAATTCATTTAATTTAGGGGAAAATAGTTTAATTTAAAGCAAAAGAGGTAAAAATAAGAGGTAGAAAATGTTGGTAATGAGAGACATACCTGGAGTCTCTGCAGGGGTCCCAGATATGCTCCTTGTGATCCCAGACTGTGCTGCAATGGTCACATGCAACAACAGCTCTGCTCTGTTCATCAAGCTCTTCACCAAGGTTTTTGTCTTTGCTAAGGGATGAGAGGTCTTCTGGATCAGTGAATTCACCTCTTGGAAAAACTTCTCCCTAGGATTACAAAAGGGAAGTAAAAGAAGCCAAGTCAATGTTTGAATGCTTTCAGAAAGGAAGTGTTACTGAGGGAAAGTTCAGCTAAACAGAACTTATGGCCTCAGTCTGTTCTGTGCCAGCAAAGGAGAAAGCAGAAAAAAAATGGAAGAAATAAACAAGTGATTCCTTAGCAAACATAAGGAGTTGCAGGTTAACATTAACATATTTAGCACATAAGTTTCTAATAATGTCATCAGATTCTTTTTTAACTGCCTGGAATCTCCCTGAAGCTGCCTAAATCTTCACTAATACTGACCTTAATGCCAGGACCACGTTCTCGAGATCACTCCCATCAAAAGAAACTTCCTTCATTGAGCACAGAAGCTCCAGCTCCTTCATCTTGCTCTAAACAAAGGCAAGGAGAAGGATGAGCAGGTTTTGAGGAAGCAGAGTGAGGCACAAGCACCCAGAGCAGCCCCAGGGCTCACCTCATTGAAGTGATAATCATAAAAAAAGGGGACATTGTTCTCCAGCTTCCCGTGCATGGCATCATCCACCTCGTTCTGCCACTTCTGCTCCAGCTCAGCCACACTCTAATAAAGAGACAAAAATCACACTTGCTGTATTTAAGGTGTAGAAAGGATTTTAAAAGAAGAAATCTAAGTACATTTTGTATTTCTGTGGTGCTAAAATACATCTTTACTTCTAAAACAAGCTTTCTGTTGTTTTAAATAATTTTCTTTTTACCTGCAGTTGTCTCTCCATGGCATTCAGCTTCTTAAAGGTCTCTCCCATAATTTTACAAAGTAAATCATATTCTTCAGCATGTTCCTCCTGATATTGGAAATTTATCAGGGACTGGAGAGCATCAACCAAATTGAGATGTTTAATCACACATGAAACCACCATCTCCTCCATGACTTCTGGCTGGATCACTTCCCTAGGGTTCCAGGGAAAGCCAAACTCATTAATCAGGAGTAAGAGACCAACTTGGGCAATTCACATTGATAAATCATCAGATGCTGCATTCACAAACAAGGTTAAAAACCCAGAGGGAAACAAAGGTTCCTTACTTTATACTGGGTCTAAATTGAGGCCGAGCACGTCCAGAAATTTCCCTGAGCTTGATCATGATTCCTGGGGGCAGCCTAATCCTGGGCAGGTCAAAGTAGTGTCCAACAGGAGGCACGAGCACGTCAGAGGGATATGTGAACTCCCTGTCCTCCTCGATGGTGAGAGGCAATGGAGAAGGGCTTGGAGTAAGGGCTGGAGATATCACCCCGTTGGCTTCCACCTGCCACTGGCACCTGCAAAAACGAGTAAAAAAACATTATAAGGATTTTTATTTCCCTCTCTATTTCACCCCTCACTGAGAAAAACACTTCAGTTGACACATTACAAAGATTAAATATTAATATTTGAAGTGTGGCTTGTACCAAGCATAACCCAACCCTCCTTTTACTCTCCCCCACTACGTTTTGGAGAATATTCCCTCCGTTTTAGGCAACACAAACTACAGGAAAAATGATCCAAACACCACCTAAAGCACAAGACTTGAACACAAGAAGTCACTTCCCCTCAGAAAAAAAAACAGATTAAAATTGATTTTTTTTTTACCTTTGTAAAAGTTTAGATCTTAAGAGCTCTTGACAGGTTTCTTCATCTTTGGTAATTTCTGGCCCATTGTACAAAATCCTCAGCATGGAACAGGCCAGCACAGAGAGGCCCAGGGCCAGGTCAACCAGGAATGGCAAACCTCCTGACACATCCTCTGAGGATTCCTGCAGCAGGAACAGGGAGAAGTTCAAGCAACCCACCAGGAAGTCCTTTCCAATAGATTCAAGATAGGAGATTTTTATATATAACCTTCTAAGTGTAAGATATAGCTCAAGAGATCAATCTTACATACAAAATGCTTAAAAATTAATAGCAACTTATAAGAACAACCCAAGACAAGAAGTAAGGGATTTAAACATTATTTTCCTGAACCAAGAAGGAACAGGTGAAGTTATTTTTAGTTCAGTCACCCCAACTTGTAGTGGGATTCAAGATTCCCTGTGTTTGATCCTGGAAACCCTCCCCTCTCTTCTTCATGGGCTGGAATCATTATTTCCTCAGGACTTCTCTGATTTTCAGGTTGTTACAAAGAAATCCTGGAGTGGCTTCGGGAGATAGGTAAGTCACATTTGATAACAACTATCTCCAGGAATCCCTAAGTGTGGCCATGATATTTTCTGAAAAATCCTTTCCTTAGGATTTTTTCTCCTGAGAAGCTGAGAGGCCTCAGCAACAAAATGTAAACAATGATTATCTGCTGCTGTGGAATGCAACAGGTGGATCTGTGATTGGTTTCATGTGGTTGCTTCTAATTAATGGCCAATCACAGTCAGTTGGCTTGGACTGTCTGAGAGTCACGAGATTTTATTATAATTCCTTTCTTTGCTTTTCGACGAAATCCTTTCTTCTATTCTTTAAGTATAATTGTAATATAATATACATCATAAAATAATAAATCAAACCTTCTGAAACATGGAGTCAACATTCTCTTCTCTTCCCTCATCCTAAGACCCCTGCAAACACCACCACACCTGAGTGCCAGCCCATCCACAGGGATCCCTGCACCCCAAACTCATCTTCCTTTATTGCCAACACCAGATTTGTCTCACTGCCCAAACCAGTCACTGCTGGTTTCCATCCCAAAGTGCCAAGCTGGAAGCACATTTCCCTGGATCTGGAATGTGCTGGGGCAGGCAGGAGGCAGTGGAAGCTGAAGCTCTGCCCTGGGATCCCCCCTGGATACCTGTGCTCGGACAGTGCAGGCGAAGCCCCACATGGCTTTGTCCGGGGTGTTGTGCTCGCGCCCGCTCCGCATCTCGAAGGAGAATGTGACTGTGTCTCCTTCCACCTTCAGGGGCAGAAAAGAAAACAGATTTCATGATTGAGGCAAACAAACAGGTTTTCCACACAAGTTGTGATGACTTTCAACAACAGTTATCTGGGGGTTGTTTTTATCTCAAACAAAATATTCCGATTTAATTTTGTTGTTCCTTTTTGTAAAGGTGTCTTTTAGTGGAAAACTTAATTTTGCTGCTGGCTAACTACAGTAAAACAACAAGAACCATGATAGCTGCAAAATCAAAAGCAGAAATTATCAGGGCATTATTTAGCCTTGATTTTCACTGTTTGTCTGCAAGAAACCAGGCAATAATTAACAATTCTCTTCCTGAAGGAAGACAGACAAGCTCTTCAATTAGAGAAATGACAACAAATTAATCAAGGAGCTTGCTAAAAGAACAGCATCAAAACCTGTGTGTGAAAAATAAACCAAATTTCTTAATTGTGAACAATGGAGTTCCTGTCTGAAATTGCTTTCCAGTTTATTACCTCTTGATTTCTTTCTACAAAGTGTTTTTGTTATGTAAATAAACCCAGTTTTACCGTGGGACAATGTAGCAGCACAAATATATATTAAACAAAAAATAAAATCACACTGCAGAGAGTGTGAGGGGACACACTGCCAAAGCATTGAAATGCTGAGGTTTCAAGAAGTTTGAGAGATTCTTCTTAGTTTTATTACCAAAAGAACCAATGAAATTTTAAAATCCAACAGAAATGATTGGATTTTATTTGTTATATTTGCTACTTGATATATTTGGGGGTTATTATCCAAAAAATTGATTTTAAGAGAATTTGCCTAGAACTTCTCCTAGGAGGGTGGGAGAAGAGCAATGCCATTAGAGACTGCAGACTCAAATATCTCCATCAGGAATTCCAGGAAGACACAAAACAAACTCCAAGGGAAGCATCACACGGAACACAGAGCCGAGTTTTAAGTTCTCCCCCAAGGACACAACAGTTCACTGAGCAGGGATCTCATCATGGATAACTGTACACTTAAAAGCTTGGAATGCAGAGCCATGAGGGTAAAATGGGCTGGGCATGGTTTCCAAAGGGGATTTTCTATGGGCAAAAGGGGGATGGGAATACTGTACCTTCACTAAGTCCTTGGGCCACCCCGTTCCTAAGACACTACGGCTGCCATATCCCAGTGTATTGCCTCCATACTCAGCAACCTTCCTACTGTTTGTGCTAGGACCAGCATAGATCACCAACTTCAAAACATAAAATACACTGTTAGACTGTAAGAGAAAAACAAGAAAACCTAATAATAATAATAATACTTAGCACTTCCACCGCGCCTTCGACTCTCGAAGCGCTCCATGCACGTGAACCGATCCTCACAGGCTCGGTGAGGGCAGCAGGGTTAAGTATTATTATCCCCATTTTACAGATGGGGAAACTGAGGCACACAGGGGCTGCAGGGGCTTGGTCCCTGCTCACACAGCAGAGCAGGAGCAATCCTGACTGCCAGCCCTGAGGCAGAGAACAAACTCCTTCCCTAGCAGTGAGGGGCTGATCCTGATCCCAGCAAAGGCAAAGTTTTGTCATGACTTTGGTGGGATCAGGGTTTTTTGGGGGAGTTCAATATTAATGTCACCCATTACTAATTAAAGATACTCCCATTAGTTATTTATGAGCATCAGGACTTGCTCTATGCCAAAGAATAAACAGCAGCACTCAGCAAGCAGCACAAGCAGCTAATACAAAGTGGATAAGTGCTATTGGTTGTTTTCTTAAAATTAAAATATTTGTTCCTATTAACCCAGGTAAACAAGATCTTTATTATCAGGGAAAAAGGAACCTCTCCAGCTCTGTCCACTTTAAACCAACTTTGCTGATCAAAGGAGGCAGCTGGATTAAAATTTAGGAAATAAGGAAAACTGAACATGAATAAAAATGAGAAAAGTCAAACTTGGACAGTCTAGCCAGCCTGAAATAATTTTTTTAAAAAACCAGAACTGATAGAATTTCTGAGGGGAAAAACCAACCCAAACCACCCCTCAACCCCCCAATCCCTGGAGCCTCCCACACTTGTCCCATGGCAAAATTCCCACTTCTTTGGAGGGAATTCCCTCACTGCAGAGGTGCTGAGCTGGCCCTTGCTTACCTTGTCATAGTCATACTGGGAGGAGCATCTGTTGTCAAATCTAAGATACAAACAGCGGGCTCCTGGGATGTGCACAGTCTCCTTGAATTTATAGTTATCCCTGACAGGATGCACTGTCTCCACAGTCTTGCCAGCAGCCCAGGGAGCAGGGATCTTCAAACCAGTCAGGAATCCTGGCTCTTCCTTCTCTTCCAGCATCCTGAAATTAGAGTGAGAAATTGGGCCTAAAATACAGCACAGAGATTTCTGTCATTCAATAAATTACTTCAAAATCACCTCTCAGTATTGACACAGAGACAAGGAACTGACTCCTGGCTTTAGGCAGGACTGTATTGAGGGAATTCATGTATTTCATCTATTACCATCATTATTCATACATTACATATATTCTTATTCACAAAAAAATCCCATTATCATGAATTCTTTAGTATTGCAAATTCTCCAATGCTGCAAATAAGCATTTTTATTTGATTTTAGCTGTTTGTTTCTGTTCCTAAGCAGGAGCTGGGAAACTTTGAGCTGAGACACAGCATTTAAATGCAGGAGTTAAAAATGTTATTTCTCTGTAAATTAAACCATTTAATAGCTTTGCAATGGTTTTAATTCTGTATCTCATGCTGCCAGAGCAATTTACATTTTCTCCTGATGGTCCTCCCTAGCCTAATTTATTGTGAGAGAAACATTTATATTTAATTTCTAATGCTTGAAATGAGGAAAAAAACCAGAACAGACCACACTCTGTGTAAACAACCTGAAGTTATTAATAGTTTAATTCTATATACAGAACAAAATTTGGAACTAACTGCCTTTTGCAAAAGCTTATATAAAACTGAGACAGCCTCAGAAATCATTCCAGCACACCTTTAAAAATTAATTCAAATTAAAAACTGCTGCTTTATCCCACAGCAATGGTCAAATAGACATCATAGCTCAGTTTATCCCATGAAAAGACCCAAATGTAAAGAAAATCACCTCTCATCAGGTAACTGCTTCCCTTTCTGCTCTGGAGCACAACTGGGGGAACTGTTCAGTTCTGAGAAAACTGGAGACTGGGTTTTAAGCAGCAGTGCAGTCTGTGGCCCAAAATACACAGTGTTAGGGACATGCAAACTGTAAAGCATTTTAAGAGCTCATTATTGAAATAATTAACAATTACTGTTGTTATTGACAATAAATCATGACTGAGTAGCTCCTGGAGCAGTCAAATTGAACATTCAGCATCAGCAGCTTTGGCAGCTGTTGAGGAGCTCTGAACTCTGCTGTGGATGAGTGTCTGGAGGAAGCTGAGCACATTTTGGGCCCTGCAGGCCCCAGTTTGGCCCTGGGCAGCCCAGGGTGGCACAGAGGCCGTACCTGGCTGGTGTAAAGGACCAGCTGCACCAGCTGAGGCATCAGGGCATCAGCCATGGTCAGGGTCTGCAGGTTTGGGTGCATCAGGGATGTCAGCAGCACAGGCAGCAGGTGGCCAAGCATGGTGGCCTTGGTGATCTGCTCCAGGCCTTTTAACCTGGAAGGAGAGCCAAAGTTACAGAGGAACAACTCTTTTCACAGAGCAGCACTTCTGCTTTTAGTCACTTCTGTTTCATCTTGTAACAGCAACTCGAAAATTCAGCAGAGAATGTTTGCATTATATTAACAAAATCCCCAAAACAATCTTGAAACCACTACAATTTCTCCCAAGTGCCAGTGACCTTGAATTGTTGACAATTTTTACTGAACAATCTGAGAGCAGAGACAGTAAATCAACAGTTTAATAATTACTCAGAGAAGGATAAGCTCCCCTGGGCACAGGATGAAAGTCCCCATCAAACACAAATGCACCAGTGTGGATATCAGCTCCCAGCACATGGAGCTCAAAGGACTTGAAAAGGATCTGCAGCTACAAAAATATATTTGAACACGAACTCATATGAAAATATCACCCAGGAATTGTGTGCTGTCAATAAACACAACTAATCTTGCAGGCACAGAGAAGCAGAAAGTGAAACCTGGAACACAGCTGGGACAGGGAGCTGTTTGTTTGAGGAGAGAAAAGTTCACAGCTTTTGTTTCCACCCCATTCCCAAGGTGGATTTTTAAGAGGAGGGGAGACAGGGAAGAGCAGGTGATGGAATTTGTGGGATATAAAACAACACCCAGGGATTGTCATGGATAAATATCTAATCCAGCTACTAGGGATGTAATAATCAGAAAATTTAAGATAAACAGATTGTTCTAGCTTACAGGAGGATTCCCAGCTAATTACAGTTTATTTCCAGCTATCCTACTCATAAATAACATTATAACTGACTAAAATCTTCTCAATTTGAGGTTCCTACAGAAATATCAACCTACTGATGATCAGCACTGACACAGAGAATGATTCCAAATTTTCCACCAGCTGAGTGCAGCAAGAAACAGTTTCTGTGCATTCAAAGCTCAAATCTGAAGTGATAAAGAATAATTAATGCTAACTGTGCTTGCACAATAAATCACAAAGAGCAGCAGCTCCCTGTTTCCAAATTAGGATCCTCCCACTTGTCTTACCTTTGCTCCCTGTCAGAAATGTCACTGTTAATTAGTGCTGTAGTGACTTGTTGCAGCATTTCCAAGACTTCATCACATCCTGTGAGAATTTGTGTGGCAAGAGACAAAATGCTGGTCTTGAGTTCCTAAGTGACAAAAAAGAGTTACAGGATACTTAAATTCTTAGATAATCCCCCCAAAAAAGGACAACAGAACAAAAAGATGGATTTCCAAATGAAAAGAATGATAATGTGACCTGGCAGGCCTGCAGCAGGAGATTCATCCAAGACTTAAATTTGATTAATGTTAAGCCCCAAAGTGCTGGGAGAAACTAGGTGCATGTTTTACAGGATGCACATCCAGTTTCTAGAGGGAAGGAAGCCCCAAGTCCAGCACAGGAGAGAGCTGAGAGCCAGCCAAGGTACAGGACTGGTGACACAATGTCCTAGCAGGGATGAGGAGCACTGCAGAGAGAGAAACTGAACAATGAACACGGCGTGAATAGTGAGACAAGAAAAATACTCCAAATATTCAGCATTTACTCAATGAGCCTGAACAAATCACTCCCAACTGCAGCAGCTCACAAACACACACAGCCTCAAAGAGCAGCAGGGAAAACTGGCTTAGCAAAATACCAGAAATTCAGAAATCAATTCCATTAGGGTATTATTCTTATTCTTATTATTCAACCTGCACTCCAGGGCAAACCTGGGAGTTGGATGAAGCAGTGTGAAATGCAGCATTTTAATCAACTTTTACCAACCAAAGCCTGTCCTCTAACAGTTTCCTTGCCACAAACTTTGGTGACTCTATTTCAGATAAATGATGGGAGGGGCTGTACATAAGCTTTGTTTAAACTGCAAAAATCACTAGCCAGGTAAGGCAAATAAACTCCTTTTCTATTTATTTAATAGTATTTTTTTTCCAAGGGCCACCTTAGTGATTTGGAGAGGAAAAAGTGTCTGGAAAGGAAATTCCCAGTCCAGGAAAGGAAATTCCATGCCAGGAGTCCTTCCAGCACATACTAATTAAAATCTACTTAAAATCTCATTATACATATATTTAGGAAGGGAAGTGTCTGCTCTCATTGATAATAGAGAATACAAGCTGGAATCCTGAACACAGAATAACTGCAGATTTTACTCTGGACTCTTTTTCCCCCTGATCTCCAGCTATTTAACTCTACCAAAAGGAAAAGAACCACCAGCAAACAGCAAATGCACCGCAGGAACAAGGTGTCACAGGCACACTGACAGGAGAGAGCCATACTAGAATAAAACTTGGTGTTTACCTGTACCTTCAATGTCTCTCCCTGCAAGGAGCTGTCACTGTCATCATTGTCATCAGGTTTAATCAAAATAGTGTTACTGAGGAGGTGGTTCTGCACAGCCATCAGGTACCGCAAGCACGAGGACGCAGCCTTGAACACAAATAAGTAAAACTTTGCATTATCCAAACCCTTCATCAACCCTGAGTCAGGAAAGCCTCAGACTTGGAAGTTGGAGAGAGGAAAAAATAGTTGAGGAAGAAGAAAAGAAAGAACAAAGAATTGTATATATTTAAGGAAAGAAACTGGTTGCAAAATGTTGAATTTTGTGAAATAACTCACAAAAATGTAATTTTGTTCAGGTTTGGAACATTACAGCAATAATCAGGAACTCCAAGAATTGATTAATTCTGAAAAGATTGTGCCACCAGGGAGATAAATGTAATTCCCACTGCTGAAGGTGATGGTTCCATGCCACTCCTCCTTCCCACAGGCCAGGACATCCTGTCCCCTCCCAGGGTTTTATGGAAGTTCAACCTGCCTGTCCCAGGGAGCTGATCCTGCTGGAAACACCTGCCCATAGTTCTACCATCAAATGTCAGCTTTAACTCATTCCTGTCTGTCACTGGTGGCTCTTTCAGCCTGAATGAACCACAATACACAACTGTATGTTTGATTCTTTAACTGTGTTGAATACTGAGATCCACAAACTTTGCTTAAACTGAACAGCAACCAGAAAATAAATCCATGTATAAACCCATTCCAGCATTACTGAATAACTTCCTTTGCTGTGAGAAATTATTCTTGAATAATTTGAATATTGAGATCCACAAACTTTGCTTAAACTGAACAGCAACCAGAAAAATCCACGTATAAACCCATTCCAGCATTACTGAATAACTTCCTTTGCTGTGAGAAATTATTCTTCTCTTCCCTGCACAGCACGAACAAAAGACAATTCTTCTCCTGAGTTTGTTAAAGTTTCACCTCCTTGTACTCAGTGAAGAGGATGGATTCAAGGAGGAAAAGAAGCCAAAGGCAGAGATACTTTTATCAAAACACATTTTACTTACAGGCACGGTTGAAAGAAGCCTTTGAAAGTCATCTTTAGATACAGTTTGGCACTTGGTGATTAAGACACAAGATTCTCGGACAACAATCTTGAGGATGTAGTGCAAGAGCTCATCATTGAGTCTTCAGGAGAGGCAAGAAAGGTGGAAAATGTAAAACATTAATTATTGTGCATTTTGTACAGCTCAGCTCACTCTGCAAGTTGGATCTCAAATATGAGAAACCCAAAAAGGATCAAACTTCAAATTCAGGCACAAAAAACCCCAAGGCTGGAATGTTTAACAAGTACAACAGATTTCGAGGGGTTTGTGCACTGTGCTGATGTAAATCTCTGATTTCTTATGGTTCATATAAAAGACTCCTCCCAACTTGAACAGGTACTTGAGACTGGCAGTTTTACTGCTGGAAAGTCACCTATGATATACAGAGAAATGCTATAAAATCATATTTATGAAATCATCATTCAAATTTACCAACAACATGGCAAAGAACAAGAAATTCCAAACCCAGGCTGGGTACAGAAGCATCCAAAGTTTGTCCTAAAACATCAAATCTCTCCCTCACCCTAATGAAACTTTCCCCCACAGACACAAACAACATTCAGGAGCACACCAAGCAATTCCAGAAGTTCCTGCAAGTTCACCTGAAGCAAATAACAGAAAAATACCCTATAAACAGAGGCTTTTTACCTATAGTGATCATCATCTTCACTTCCAAATCTGTTGTTCTGCAGCTGCTCAGCCAAATTGGTCAGGATAACATCCCGGAGCTGGGAGAGGCCGCTGTTCCTCTCTCCTGGAAGGGAAATAAACTTTTGCAAAGCTGCATTTTACAGAAGAGATTTTGTTTCCCCAATAACTCACTTAACACAGGCTAGAGCACAGGAATGGCTGCAGTCCCAGGGGGAGCAGAGCTGCTGGCCCAGACTGGGAGCACTTTCCCTGCCCGTGGCACTGGGAAAATTGGGAATTCCCAGCACTGAGCTCCAACATTTTCCTGTGAAGTAACAAATGACTGAGCATCAGCTGCTTCAAGGCCAGATTCCCATTTCCTGGTGAACTCAAGGACATTATTCCCCCTCCACTCAGGTCTAACATCACCTCTGATTACTGGGTACTTGCAAATATTCCTTTTCCTCACCTGAGCTACCCTAGGCCATGCAGCCTTTTGGAGCATCCCATAATTTCCTACAAAAGCATGGATTTAAAGCAGAGTAGTGCTCAATACCCCACACTGCTCTCCCTGTAAGCTTGAGATGTACTTTGATTTTTTTGTTCTCAGAAAAACCCCACTCTCACCTGGCAATGAGACATTCTCACCTTCAGTTAAGACCAATTTCAATAAATTATTGATTTCTGCTTCTCCAGGATACAGGATATTTAAACCAGAGCTAAGGAAAAAATAAAACCATGCATTACTTGATGGATTTAGAAGTGAACAAAACCATTTCAGTGGACTTGTGACAAATGGCACCACACACTCAGTATCTGATAGAACATTTACAATGTCTGTGAGAAGGTTTAGAAGAGCATCCTCCACATTTTAACATCAATATTAGAACATAAGCAGCTGTTTTCTCCAGGAATCTCTTGTAATCAATTATATTTTATTGTTTAGCTTCTCCAAGAGGTATTTGCTTCCTTCTGGAAAACTCCCCATTCACCACTTGCACACAGGGCAGCACAATCAGTTCATAAGAAATAGAGATGTCAGGAAAAATTATGATGGCCCAGGGAAAACCCCCAAAAACTCTGGTGATGGGGTAAGAACTGAGGCTTCTCTGTGCTAAGAACAGAGGAAAATACAAACACAATAATCAAGGAATCACTGCTGCTACAGTTTTGCACTTTTTGGAGACTGGCTCTGTAGAAGTCTTAGTTTAAGCTCCACAGAGGATTCTGGAAGGAGCATTTCAGGAACACCCCAGCTCTGCAGAAACATTCCAGGTGGAGACTTTTTCCCTCCAACTTGTGATGAACTCTGTCCTTTCTGTGTGAATTCCCCCATTGAGATCACAATCACTTCAAAGGAGCACTTCATGCCTGTGTGAAGTGCTGGAATCATTATGCAACTTTGCCATTTCCTTTCCCTTTTCTTTTTCAGTAACAGAAAAGAAAACCGAGATGTTTTTCAGCTTCACACTGTGAGCAGAGATTAGTGCAGCTTCCTTCTCTCTGGCTCATGCTGATCCACTCTGATAGAAACCTCAGGAAAAGTTATCACACATTGCCAGCTCCCTTTGAACCCCCCAAGGAGGACACAGGAGGGAGGAAACATCACCCAGTGCCCACCCTGGAGCTGCTTCACAAGGCACAGGAACACACAGGTATTACACTTTGCCCTGTCAGAGAGCACAGGTAACCCTCCTGAGTCAAACCATTCTTCACTCAAGGGTTGCACAGAGCCACAGAAATTTGGGATGTTGTGATTCACACCAAGAAAATTCAGGTTGATCTTCAAAAGATTTTGTTCTCAGCCTCTGGAGCACTTCCCACTGGAAAATGCAGGTTCTGTTTGTCCTTGGCACACTGGAGCCAGCATTCCTTGGCCCTGAGGTTTCCATTATCTCCTTTTCAGGAGATACAAGCACACTTCTCTTTTTCCCCTGGGCCTTCAGCCTCAGAGCATTGCTCAAGTATCATTAACCCCTCCAGGATCATTAACCCCTCCAGGATCATTAATTCTGCTTCTCCTGATGTTCCTTTTGCTCAGGAGAACTCCAGTGTTACACTGAGGTAAGAGCTGCCAACACCAGCAGTGCCTTTCCCTGAACACCACGGCAGCCAAATAAGGAACTCATTCAAAGAAATTCTGCTTGAATTTAACAATTACTTTATAATAAATATTTAAAAAATCTTTAAGAATGCAAGTAAAAAAAGAAAAAATTAAAAGAAAGTAATTACTACTTGTTATTTCATCAAGACCAACACATTGTATCTCTTCTCCCACAGACACAAACTGAAATAATTTTACCATATTATGTCTTAAAATCCATCACACTACATTTCCTCATATTAATGGAAAATTAAACGAAATACAATGTCAATGTTCATCTGTCACTATATTTCAAAGAAACTAAATTCTAAGTTAAGTTGATATTCACCTAATAGCCAGACAAACTTCCTTCTGGATTTCAGAGCAGATCTGATCCCTTGGGGCCATCAGTAACTGCCACAGCAACAGCCCAGACCTTCTGACAATGTCTCTGTTCCTTTCAGTTTGGGGGCTGAAGAAAAATTTAAAAACCACCTAAGAAAAATTAAAGACAAAAATATTAATATTAAAAATATACACATTACTTACATTAACTTACTTTCTGCAGTCAGTTTTTCAACTATTTTTCAAACTGTATTTCAAACTATTTGTGTGGGTCTAGAAGTCTGAGTCAGAATCTGATTTTGAATCAAAAATGGAGGGAGGAAATACAAAGAAAGAAGGATATAACCTCTCTGTGCTTTATTTTATTCTATAGAGATTGTATTTAAATTAGGGCTCTTAAAGGAATACATAAAATATTGCAAAGCCACTGCTAAATCAACTTCCATTACATGGATTCCAATGGACAAAAAAAAAAAAAATTAAATAAAAATGAAACCCATGGTTGTCTGTACTCCAAACCAAGTTTTTCATTTTTCCATGTGAGTTTTTAGGCCCATTTCAGGTTCTGTACCTGGAAGACAACGAGGATGCAGCGGATGATGCAGGTGTCCCCATTGACCATGGCCTTCTCCATAATGTCACAGATGCTGCTCAGGTGATGGGCTTCAATGGGATGCTGCTTGCCCAAGAAATTGCTGATGGGGAGGTTGTTGCTGGCTGCCAGGAGGTTGAGCTGGTGGATGCACATGGCACCAACATGGTGCAGTAACTGGTTAATCACCTCATTTGTGGTTGTGGCATCCCCTGCAAGGACAGGAGAGTTCAAATGTCTGTAGACACAGACTGGATTATCAGCCTCTGCTTCTAAAATGCAAAAAATCAACTTCAGGGCATAAAAAGATTACCCAAACCACCTTTTTATTGTGCTGAAGGCAGCAAGAATCTGGAATCTTCCCCATATCTCACGTTGTACTTTTCCCTCTCTTAAAGAAAAGCTAAACCATGACCAATATTTACAACTCTTCAGGAATTAACTCAGCTGTTAACAGCAAGGCAGTTTCTGTCTGTTTATTCTCTGCCACTCCCCTGTTTCATTTTCCCTTTGAACAAAGCGCTGACTCCTGGGTTCCCCTCACCTTTGGGCTCTGTGATGACGTGGCTCACTCCCAGCCTCTGGCACACACAGTGGAATGCCTGGTTTCCAGGATTGCACCACTGATCAATATAATCATTGGAGCACGTCCAGATCATGTTATTCATTGTATCATAACAAGCACCTGAGAGAAGGAAAATATTTCACACATCAATTTAGCAGAAAACCAGACTGAAGCATCTTTATAGACATCATAAACTCAAACTACTTGCTTTAAAAGTTTATTTTACCCCACCCCATTGCAGAGTTGATGGCTGCCATTTCAATCCCAGATGGATCATTTAGGATGTGAAGGACTGACAGATTCCTTACCAAGCCCTGGCACCAGAGCCCCCCGTCCGAGCGAGCTGCCCGCAGCATCGATGAGATCTGCCCTGCTGGTGAACTGCCCATCCGAGATGTTGAACACCAGGCTGGAGGCAAGAACTGCACACAAACACAGCTCCAATCAATCAATTCCTGAGAAATTTATTGCATCCCAGACAGCCAAGGACTCCCAGTCTGCCACCAACGACCCTGACTTACTTTTCAAGGAGGACAAAGCGCTGGTGCCCCCGAAGAGCGAGCGCGTGGCCGAGCTGCCCGAGCCCCCCGGGGGTGGCACCAGCATCACCAGGTAGGTGCCACAGGTGTAGATTGGGGTCTTCCTCAGCATCTTCAGGGGCAGCCCACAGCTCGTGTTGGCAGCTGCAACGTGCACCAGAGAAAGGTCACAAACTGCACTTCTGCAGGACAAGGCAGAGCTCTGCTCGGGGCTTCAAAGGAATCTGTATTTAGAAGGTTTGTTGAGAAGGTTCTACAGAATTCCAGAATGGTTTGGATCAAGATCATCCCATTCCAATCTTCACCCCTTCCATAAGACCAGGTTGCTCAGAGCTCCATGAACCTGGCCTTGAGCATTTCCAGGGATTGAGGCATCCATGATTTCTCTGTGGCCTCCCAACCTCACACATCCAATCCCCACAAGGCTACAAAGATTTCCATGGGTTATTCAACATTCAATCCCCACAAGGCTACAAAGAGTTTCATGGGCTTTCCAACTAACAGAAACAACTTCAAAATAAAATAAATAAAAAATTAGGGTATAACCAAAACTATTAAGAATTGTGTGGTGATAATTACATTGAAAGCATTTGGAGCCAAATGGTCTCCTCACATCCACAGATCACTTGAGATTCACTATGCATTTACTATTTTAAGTTCTCCTGCTCCTCATGAAACGTAGACAGCCCAAATGATCTCCTTCCTGCAACAGCTGATCAACACTTTTTGAGTGCTGACTCAAGAATTAGCCAAGAATAGCCACTTACTCTCCTTTTTCTGTAGCACTTGAGTTGTTAAATGGCAAAACACAACCTTTAAAATAGCTCTCTGAGCTAACTCCTTGCCAAATTCCCTGGAAGCAGAGCCATTTCATGTATAATTTATTTTTATGGAAATACTTTCAATTGTTTCAAATTGAAAAAAGAAAACTCATGTACTTGTGAAGGAAGAAGAGAAATAATTCAAGATAAACTGAATAAAATCTTCAGAGAAATCTAACAAAGCTCCAGATCATCCTGAAAGCCACCAGTGCAACTCAGTCAAGATTCCCTCATTAACTTTGGCTGTTTTCATAAAAGAAGACCCAAACATTGTGCAGATAACCTAAAAAAGAGCAAAATCACCTAAGATTTGTAATATTCCAGTGACTGGTGAAGCAATAATTCCATTTTCTAACCTGCAGGCCATTTTTACACACCAGTTAGAAGCCAAACTGAGCTGCAAGCAGAGAAATGCAATTACCAGATTTCCCAAACTAATGCAATAATGGAATTGGAAAATTCTTCCAATTTTCCATCCCTAAACTTCCTATTTTCCATCCCTAAAGTTTCCTCACAATCCTAATTCAGCAAAGGAACTCATAATTCCAGCATTAAGCAAATACTTATTTTGTGAGGATCTTCCAACTACGGATTTAGGGGAAAAAAGACAAAAATCACTTTTATTTTTTTTAAACCTGTGCTAAGAGGTCAGTAAGAAGCAGGATGGATGCTGTGTGAGTTAAGAAATGAAAAGTGAAGTGTTTCTGACCTGCCTGGTCCTCCTTGAGGGTGTTGGAGATGGTGGAGCCTGTGAGAGCAGCCAGGGTGGCCGAGGGGGAGGCGCGGTACCGGGACAGGCGGCTCAGCAGCATCTCATTGATGCTCTTGGCAGATTCCCCCTCTTTCCTCATCAGGATAATTCTTTCCTGCAGAGGATTTGCTATACAAATGCCATTTTCTACCTGGTAAAATGGGGGAAAAAATACTTTAGATGTTGGAATCCATAGGTCAGAGATCACCTGAATAATATCAGGCAGGAATATGAAGCGACTTGCAAAAACAAAGTTCTGAAAGCAAGATAGGAATATTTTTTTGTTTGTGATTTCATGGTTCAATAGAATAATTTAATAGAAGATATCTAACATCTTAGAAGATATCCTATTAAATATCTCAATTTATGCTTCTTCTTAAAGACAGAACTGCTTGTTGTAAACTTGAGTTTATTTAGGAAACTCTGCTTAAAAATATATAATCCTCTTGTATTTTCTTAGTGGTGTTTCACTTGCAAATCATTTGGCTCAATCATTTTTCAGGCAGAAAGTGAGAGCAATGATTTCTTCAGACTATGATGTTCAGGGGATGTTTTACTGCAGAATGCATCTCTTAATGAAGATGTGATTTAGAGCATTTGGGATTTTCCATGAGTTGTACTACTACAGCCTCCCAATTCCAGCTCCACCATCCCACTCCATCCTCCTCTGCTGAGCAGAAATGCAGACATAAAAACCACATTTTATGCTATAAGAGAATTCATATTGCTAAATATAATCATCCTCTGGAGATGGAATTGGACAGTTCACCTTCTGTTCTGTTCAGTTATTTCATATAAATCCACTCAGATCATACCCATAAATATGCAAACCTAATATGTCAATTAAAAAATGCTGATATTTAATTAAACTGGTTATGCTACCAACACCAGGCATAGAAAACACACGATTTGCTTACTATAATTTCAAAAATATCCATAAAGACAGAGTGGCCTTTGGGGGTTTTTTCATTGAGGCTTGCAGGAGACCAAATCCAGTAGAAAAAGGTTCCATCTGAAGAAAGATGCACGGTGGTCATAGTGCTGCCAACTGGGAAGTGATTTACTGGCATTGGGATTATCTGACATACCTATGAGACACAAAGCATCTTAACAGGTCAGATTGTGCAGTTTGGCCTTACAAGTATGAACAGTATGAAAAATAAATAGAGATCAAATGCAGTTAGTGAAGAAGAGGCTTAATATTGGACTTAGTAGTAGCATTACATTGATTTATTACCAACAGCTATTCTGTGATATTTGCCAAATATCCAAACCAGCTCACAGATCTCAAATTTAACCTATCTAAAAATAAAAGGATCATCTCCTCTCTAATGATGGAGAACAAACCCACAGTACCACAAGGAAAATACACATCCTATTGAGTCACCTACTTTCTGCAACTTCTCTTAAACATTGCTTGAAACTTGTGAAGAAAAAGGGAATTAAACACACTCAGTGTCAGGAAACACACTGGACATAAATGTGTGTATCCATCCTTAAAACCACAGGAGGAAAAACCCAAAGTAAACAAACTACCCCAGTTTTACAAAGTTGTTTATCTACAAATCACAACCAGATCTGAAACAGCATCTGAATTTTGGGACAGAGGGAGAACAAAGAGCTGTTCAAGAAGAACACATTATTGATTTAAATCAATTAAAAGTGCATTTTGCTGTTGTTTGACTGCTTTAAGAAGTGACCACACTGGAATCATGGAATATCCTGGGTGGGAAGGGACTCATAGGGTTCATTATCAAACCCTGGCCCTGCACAAGACACCCCCAACAACCCTACCCTGGGCATCCCTGGGAGCATTGACCAAATCCTCCTGGAGTTCTGGCAGCCTTGAGCATTCCCAGGGGAGCCTGGGCAGTGCCCAGCACCTTCTGGAGGAAGAACCTTCCCCTGATAGCCAACCTAAGCCTGTTCTGACACAGCTCCAGCTGCTCCCTGGGTCCTGTCCCTGTTCACAGAGATTGGAGCTGCCCCTCCTGAGGAAGCTGTGGGTTGGTCACCCCTCAGTCTCCTCCAGGCTGAACAAGCTCTACCAGTACCCCATAATACAGAACAGTGTAATTATAGATAAATACATGTATCATAGATAAATTATAGATAAATACATATATTTATACATAAGACACATTGAAACAGTAACATCTCCACCATAACTTCCACATTCACCACAGAGTCGCTTCAAGGCAGGGTTAGAAAAACGCAGTTTCACAAAACAAGAAACTTCAAGGATAAAAGCAATTAAAGCTAAAATGAGCATGATTCATTCAGCCTGCTTGTTCCTGTCCCCTTTACCTGCAGGGTATGTTGATCCACGAGCTGGAACAGGTAGTGAGGTTTGCTATCAAAGGACACGGGCCGATGGAGCAGTTTGCCGTTGCCAAAAGCCACCCAGCCCGTCTCCAGCTCCTCGTTCCGGCAGTACACAAACCCCCTGCAAAAAACCCACCAGGATGTTCAAACTCCATCAACCCTGCCCTGCTCCTCTGGGTTTGATTTCAAATAACAACCACAATGCAACCACAGCGCTGAACTTTGACTGAACTTATTCAAGTCAGCAGTTTTTGTTGTGAAAGGCTTTAAGCGTAAAAAGCCTCGTGGTTTTCAAGCAATGAAGAAGCAAGGAGGTGCAGTGAGTCACAGCTGCACTAATTACTTAATGAATGACATAATTAGCAAACAAACACTCACAAATTCAGCTATAAATAAGAAGTCACAGAACTGGTCTGTAGTATATTCCTCTCAGCAGAGAATCAAGCAACATACTAGACATTAAAAAATAAAACTGAATTTAAAATTCTGCTGCTGTGGAGATTGAACTAACAGCCTCTACAGGTCCCTTCCACCTCAATTTGTTCATTAATTTTAGACAAAACACACTTGTGACAGTGTTCAGAGGATGAGGGAAGAGACAAGGATCTGACTCCATGTTTCAGAAGGCTGATTTATTATTTTATGATATATATTATATTAAAACTACTAAAAGAATAGAAGAACGGATTTCATCAGAAGGCTGGCTAAGAATAGAAGAAAAGGAATGAAATAACAAAGGCTTGTGTCTCATACAGAGTCCAAGCCAGCTGACTGTGACTGGCCATTAATTAGAAAACCACATGAGACCAATCACAGATCCACCTGTTGCATTCCACAGCAGCAGATAATCAATGTTTACATTTTGTTCCTGAGGCCTCTCAGATTCTCAGGAGGAAAAATCTTAGGGAAAGGATTTTTCAGAAAATATCACGGCTACACACACTCAATAAGAATTTCAGATGAGAAACTCAACACATTAAAACAGCATTTAATGAAAATTCACAATATCATGGAATCACAGGTTGGTTTGGGCTGGGAGGGACCTTAGAGATCATCTCCTTCCAAGCTCCATATCCCCCCAACATCCAGGAGAGGTGTCCCAAATCAGGAACCTTTGTGTTTCAGCAGCTGTGCAGAAGAGGCAGCACTGCAGTGTCCCTTACCTGAGGGTTCCATGCAGGCCTGAGCCCAGTTTGCTGATTCCCCTGCCCACAGAGTTGGTGGTGTACAGGTAGAGCCCATCGGCTGCGAGGCACCGGCCCAGGTCTGCATCTGCAGCAGGAGCAAGGACAGCAGAGAGCAGCTCTGTAACTCTGGAACATTCCAGCTGGGAATTCTCCCTGGGGGCTGCACCCCAGGGAAACCAGCACATGCTCATGGCAGGTCACTACCAACCCTTTTTTAATACTAAATTTATTATTTGGTGCTCTAAGAGCTGCTGGAACACAGGCACAGCCCAGCAGACCCAGTGGTTTTTTCACATCTTTAAGCCTCAGAGGTGCCCAGATGGTCTCACTCAGTGTGAGAGGGAAGAAGAATCTAATACTGAGCCTTGATCTCTTTTCTGCCAAACTCTGATTCTCCTAAAGCTGCTCAGATCCTTCCACTTCTGAACACTTCAATTAAGACAAAATGTATTTGAATCACAGAGCAGTAATTATTAATAATCAAGATGGGACACAAGTCCAGTCAATCTATTGAATTTCTCAGGATCTGGACACTCAGCTCAGGAAGGAAAAGTCCACTCACTCTCCTGCCTAAACACCTAAAAAGGGATCTCTCTAATAAATCTGCAGATAAAATAACAACTCAGATTTTTAAACTCCTATGGATTGCATTAAATGTCATCAAAGCTCGAACTAATATTTCAAAAACCATGTGAACTCTTATTTATTACAAAAATAGTAAGCAAACAAAGCAGTAAAAACTGAGAATGAATTCAGGAAAAGAAATACAAAAGAAAGCATAAAAAAAGACTTCAAACTCAACTAGGTAGAAACAAAAGCAGAGTAGGCAAGAGGGGAAAAACAAAACAATGAACTTGTACTTCTAAAAATAAACGTGCTGTGCCACTGATAGCTGGCTGGTGAACACAGGGATACTGCACAGGGCAGTGATTATGCTCTAACGAGGGGATAATATCCAAACTCTGTCTGACCCCTCTGAAACATTCCCACTGGAGTCAGGAAGGGTCACTGGATCAACTGCCTTGGACTGCTTCCCACAGCCTGACAGTTCAAACCAGCAGCTGCTCTCCAGCAACATTTTTTGAGCCCCAACTCTAAAGTTTTACTTTATTCATCTTTAAACAATTATTAGCACTTAAAGTATCCTGTTCTCTGCTGGTGGTGACAGGGATGCAATAATTCACCTTTGTTCTCACTGCTGGCACCAGTGTTGGCATCAGGGGCAGGTAACATGTCCTCAAAGCCCCAGGACACGATGTGCTTCCCTCCAAGCAGGCAGGAGGGGGATCCAGGGCCTCCCTCCAAGAGCAACAACCTTTAAGCAGAAAATAAAATAAAATTTTATAAGGAACAGCGGTAGGAAAAATGAGTTAAATTAAAAGTTAAGCCCATGATGTATTTAAAGTAATTATTCTGTCAGAGTTCATAAGTCATTTAAAGGAATCATCAATATTTAATGAAAAAATAAAAACAAAACACCCAAAACCCAATCAATACTTTTAGGTTTGATTTTCTAATGTCTTCTGCACATGACTAAATCTTCCCTAAAGCTTTCGATAACTCTAAAGCCTTTTAATCACTTTTAAAGCCATTCCTCCCTACATGCACTTAACACATTTTCAGAGCTGCTGGAAAAGTTTACAAGGAGAAAAGTTCTACAAACCTGTAGAGAACATCAGCCACAGGCAGGGACCCCAGCTCAGTCTGTTTCTGTAATAGATGCACTGTATGAACAAAGGTTTTCAGCGACCCTCTAAAAGGACAAGAAAAACATGAATTAAAGATGTCTGCTGAAGGCAGACTGAACACACACAACAGCAGCCATGGAGAACACCCACAGCCACAATATGGCATCAGCTTCTCTTCTAACTGGCATCTCTTTCCTGCAGGATGTTCATTCTTTGGGGAGGAAGGGGAAGGAGGAAGAGAGGGGGACAGGCAGAGTGCTGGGGAAGCTCTGGCCTGAATTCCACCTTGTTATGGAAGGGGCTGAAGCCCCAGCAGGGAGGGAGAGCAGCTGGGTTATCAACAACACGTTCAGAAAGGCAATCCAGGCACCTGATAAAACACCTCAACCTTGCTCCTGGCAGCTCCTTCAGGACTTTTTGTAGCTGATTAATCACACTCAGATCTCCAGTGTAACCCAAGGACCTTCCTGGCTGAGACCAACTCTGAGCAAGGGCTGCTGCACTCCCAGCTGGAGATGCCTTTCCAAACTCAAACAGGACTCATCCATTTCTTACCAAGATTCTGATTTCCTTTCACCAAACCATGGAATATCCTGAGCTGGAAGGGACCACAGGGATCACCATCCAGCTCCTGGCCCTGCACAGACACCCCAACAATCCCAGGCTGTCCCTGAGAGCTTTGTCCAAGCACTGCTGGAGCTCTGGCAGCCTCAGGGCTGTGCCCATCCCTGGCGAGCCTGGGCAGTGCCAGCACCTTCCCCTCATCACAAACCCCCCTGGCACAGCTCCAGCTGCTCCCTGGTCCTGTCCCTGCACTGCCCCTCCCGAGGAACTTGTGCATTGGGATGAGCTCTCCCCTCACAACCCCAAATTTGGAAGATCCAGACCTCTTTAAAAATCTGTATTTTACAATTTCTGTTTTAAAGGTCAGGGCCATTTTCTGGCAGATGTGGTGTTTATTTCCAGGCATCACAGCCCACCTAAGCAGGAGAATTTGGCTGTGTCTCAGGTCAGTTATGAGCTGCTTTCTCCACAACAGGAGTGATCAGCTGAGGAGGTCCTTGCCCTGCACTCTGCTGAATCCAACCTTTTGCTGTCACTTGTGGTCACTCAGCTCCCAAACTTCCCTCCTCCACACCCAATCCCTGCTTTCCCCAGTGACATCTCAGCTCTTGGCTTTCACTGACAAACTTCAGCCTGGAGAAAATTGACATCAAACACATTAAAGCACCTCAATTAATTATTTAAAGCAATATTTACCCTGTGGTTTTATTTTTAGCACTAAGAAGCACCCAAGATTGCAACTAGGAATGTCAATAATGGTCTCATTTTCAAGGTTTTTTCTTCAACACATGACTTAGATATTTAAAGGAAAAGTGTGAGGCTTTCAGAGGTGAACAAAGCACAATGGGATATTTCAATTCTCTAAGCAATGCAAGGCAGACTTGCAAAGAAAATAAAAGATCAACCTGAAGTTCAAAAGCTCTACTTGAAATTTAGTTCAGCTGCAACAGAACATCCCATATTTCCTGCAAATTGACATCTTGGGAAAAAAAAAAAGAAATGAGATTGTGTTTATCAAATCCAATTTCTCTGAGCTATGTTCAAGTACATTGCCTTTCAGATAAGGCAGTTGTCAGGACAGAATAATTTGCCACAAACCATAAATTTCTCATTGACTTCATTAAAACAAGTGCACTAGAAATTAAGTAGGTTTCATCTGAATAAACCTTTTCCTAAAGCAAATCATGCCATATCCTGGGAACTCCAACATCTTAAATCAGAGTTAAACTTCACAGACAAGGCTGTGACCTGGAGAAACATTGAAAACAGTATTTCCAAAAGGCTCCTTGTGACTTTAAAGCCACATTCATGGGGTTTTGCAGAGGTTTTGTATTTCCTCTCCCCAAGTCCCATTCTCTCAAAATAGTAGGTTTTGATTAACAGCAAATAGATCCAATTTGTCCTCAATCACTTGATGCCAAACCCATGCAGGACAAGGGGTATTTTAATCCACAATGGTTGAACTCTTCACTGGCAACAAAATTTAAAAAATACCTCCAGATATTTGAGAGACACCACTGAAATCAAATCTGAAAGGAATTGCCCTGAAACCTGGCAGTTCCACCTTCTCCAGCCAAAGAAAGGTGCAGGACAAAGGGAAAGGAGATAACTTTTGTCCCTGATAAACACACTTGGAGCCATTCCTAGAGCAGCTCCCTGCAGGAGAAGCAGCAATGTGCACACGAGGCATTGCTAACCCAGATCCCTCTGCCTTTGCATATGCTAAACACGTGCAAAAAGCAATGCTTAGCAGTTTCACCCTTTCCAACCCAATATTTAAATATCAGAAAGGCTGGTGCAAGCTAAAAATATCACCAGTGCAGTCAGATCATTTTTGATTCGTTTCAATGGAAAGAGAGAATGAACCAACCACAGCATTGCCCAGGGGTGCTGGAGTCACCTCCTGGAAGAGTTCAAAAATCATGGATTGCAATTTGGGGGTATGGTTAATGGTGAATCATGGCTCTGCCAAAGTTCCTTCATTCTCTATTTTGCCAGTAAACTTTTGTGTGCTGGTGACCCCTTAGAGAACATCTGGTTGGGATTTCACCTTACACCAAACCTCAAGAACCTCAGTGCAAGCCTTGAATTTAAGAACTCCAGGGTGTTACATCCAACCTTACCAATCCTGTTGTATTGCACTAAACAGTTTATTTAGTTGTTGTTTTGCACTGGGTGATTTGAAAGTTGTACTGAGTATGTTATGTCAGTGGATTGCCATTTTCCTTCTGCCATCACAAGGGACCCCTCACACTGCTGACTGCCCAAGTCTCCCCAAGTGAACACCAATTGATGGGACTTGCCTGAGCCATTGGTGAACACTGTGATGGCGTTTCTGATGGGAGTGTGACTTTTGAAAGATGTTGGGGCCAAACGTAAGGAATCTCTAAATAACTTGTGTTCAGGATAATGGATTGAAAGCTGGCCAGGACAGCTATCGGGAGAAATTTGCAAATTTTCATTTGTCTGTCATAGGAATTCCAATTTTTCCAAATCAAAAGGTAGATACATGCACCTCGGGTCACACCCTGCAAGGGCCCGCAGGTGGCAGCGACCTTTGATAATTAGTTTTGAAATTAATTCTTGTGGAGTCACAATAGTTTTTGGTGACTGGGGAGTGTAACATCAAATAAAGTAACCCAGTGCCACCCCAGGCCTGTGCTGCTGCTGTGGCCTTTTTGTTCTGCCTTGTGCCTCCACTGGTAGCTGCAAAAAGAGCTCCAAAGGAGGGGGACTGTCACCATCTAGCCAGGACGTGTGACAAGGGTCCACAGTGTAGTAGATAGGGTCAGGCACTCGGAAAATCTCACGATGTCACAGAAAGCAGCAAGATTCCTCTCCCCCTAATGCCTAGTGATAAAGAATCACCCAAGAATGTAGTCCCCCCAAACATTAGTAACTTTCAACTCCTTATTAACCAATTACAGTAAAGTAAGACCCCCTAACGTAGAAAAAAACCTTCCCAAATATAAAACCCGACGAGATGAAACAATAAAGGCCTTTGAACCGTCCACCATGTTAGTACTAGCATGTGTTCTTAACCCGAGTGACCCTAAAAAATTTGAGTCGCCGTGCCGTTTCCTCAGAACCAAGTCACCTTGCCTTGCATCAAAAAGCAACACCATAGCCAGCCAGAGTGGGCTCAAACAGCCCAAAAGGCGCAGATCTTACACGATCCCACAATTCTCTGTCATTCCAGCTCCCTTACCTTGCACAAGCCAAGGCAACCAGGGCAGCAGCAGCATTTTCCTTCTGCTTGTAGGGGATGTGCTGGCCGGAGGGCGCCGCGTCCTCGAGCCAGGAGCAGAGCAGGGCCTCGATGCCGTTGAGGCAGTCGGCCGGTTCCTTGGTCAGGCTCAGGGGCTGGCAGTCCCGCAGGCAGTTCAGCAGCACCTCAGCGGTGATGTTACACAGGGAAGGGTCCGTCCTGCTCTGCGACTGGATCAGCGGGAACACCAGCAGCAGCCCCATGCGGGAGGTGAAGGGAGCCTGCTCGGGCTGCTGTAACAGCCCCTGGCGCTTGAGCAGGGCCAGCGCCTCCTCGTCGCCGGAGCCGTCGCGGTCGTGCTGCTCCTCCAGGGCCAGCTGGCGCTGGGCGTTCCAGAGCCCGCGCAGCGCGTTCAGCCGGTACTCCAGCAGCCGCGCGTACGCGTTGCTCTGGTTGCCGCACACCGAGCGCAGGCGCTCCGCCAGCTCCGTCGGGTTCTTGGTCTCGAAGGTCAGGATCTGCAAAGGGGAAAGTTGGGTGTTTATAGAGGGTTTAAAGGGGGAAAAAAATAAAATTTCATATGGCTGTGGTGTGAGTTTTAGATGAGCTGTTCTCTGTGGCAGATGTAGGGATATTGTTTTTAATTTTTGGGTGAGCGGTGCTGTGTCCATCTTGGGATGAGGAGTGATGGCCATAAACTAAAGCACAAGGAATAAACTAAAACACATGGAATAAACTAAAACACATGGAATAAACTAAAACACATGGAATAAACTAAAACACAAGGAATAAACTAAAACACAAGGAATAAACTAAAACACATGGAATAAACTAAAGCACAAGGAATAAACTAAAAAACTAAAGCCCATGGAATCCCATGAACCTCTATCCATGGAGGATGGCAAGGACTTGGACAGCTGGCCAGGGACAGTGCGGAATCTCTCTCTCAGGACATTTCCCTGTGTCACCTGCTCCAGGTGACCCTGCCTTGGCAGGGGTTTGGACTGGGGAATCTCCAGAGATCCCTTCCCAAGATCCCTTCCCAAGATCCCTTCCCACCCCACTGCTGTGGGATTCTGTGAGCCTCCTACTGCTGACTCAGCATCCTCACCAAACCCAGGCCTGAGGATTTTTAAGCTTTCAATAAACAACACAGATTGTAAAGAAAAACACACACACAAAAGAGCAGCTTGGAAAACAAACATTCCACTCTCCTCTGGAGCTTTCTGTAATCGAGGCAATTTTGCTAAAAACTTGAAAAGAACTCCAAGGTTAGAGGGTCCCAGGGGTTTAGAGCCCTTCTATGAAAACTGAGAGGTCACAAATATTGTGTAACAAGAACATGCTTGTTCTAGTTTTGGAACTCTTCAAATAAACAAACAAACCAATGAACCAACCAGTCTATTCCAATCCACCCAGAGTTCTGTTACACTCTCTCCCTCCCCTGCTTTTTTCTCTCTTAAATTTTATCATCTTGCACTTAGCTACACCTTTCTCAAAATACTTCAAGTTGCTGCTGTAGTTAAAAACCCTAAAAGTCTCCTCCTCATCATTTCAGACAGAAGAAAGAGGCTTTTTTGGCACTTCTAAATAAAACTGGAAACCAAGCTGGAACAACAGAAAACAAATAAAGCATGACACAAAAATATATTTATGGTTTAATACCCATCCTAGGACTGGAAAATTCAGAATTTAAAGTAATTTACAGACAACTTTTCTCCTTCTAGCAAACAACAGTGGAGATCAGCAAAGTCACTGAAGCTGTGGCAAGCTCAAGGAAAGCCATGAGCCAAGCATTTTGTGATACTCTGGATCCAGTGTCCAAAGGGATTTGGTATCCAAAGGGCTTCTGGCCATGCTCCAAAGTGCCTCATTTCATCCCCCCTCAAACACAATTTCTGGCCCATCTTTATGCTGTAAAACTGTCCTTCTCTCATTTAATAAATAAATATAAACGTGGGAAGGGGAATGTGAGAGACAAAGCTGTCACAGGGAACGGCATCCAGGGCTGTTTGTTTTGTGGGGTTTTTAATTGCAGGCAGCAGTCATAGAGATCATGAAATAAATGTTCCTGGCTAATTGCAGCCTCCTGAACAGCTTGTTAAAATGCTGCAGGACAAATCACATCTGCCAGTGCTGCACAGCCCTGACTAAAGGCAAAGAAACAGCTTTGCAGGAGGACTTTGACCACTGGAGCCAGGAAAAGTTCACCTGAAAGGAATTCCCATCATAATTACACTTGAATGGATGTTGTATTGAGCTCCTTATACCTAATAAGCCTCCTTTAATTAACTTCTCCAAGAGATTATGAATATTAATTCCTAAACCACATATTACACATTTAAAATAACCACCTCCTGTTGTGTGTTCTGCTGCCTCAAAAATAAGTTTGTTTGCTGTTCTAGATGGAATCACTTTCTGCAACAGTTGGCTTTTGATTTTCTTGAGCTAAACTGGGTGGATTTTCCACTAAGTGACAGCAAGCTGCAGAAATGGAGGAAAAAGGGAATTAATTTTTGCATTTTCAGAGTTAAATACTGAAGAAAAGAGGTCTGTTTGTTAATAACAGAGATACCACAAAAGACAAGCTGGGATGTACTTGGTGTTGCATGTCTTGCTCCTCAAATCCCACAGTTTAACAGGAAAATGAATTTTTTTGCCTTTGATATGGCCCTACAGCTCTGAGTCTGTCTTGTGGCAATCAGGACGAGTCAGTGTCATCAGTTTTGCTGATGAAAAGACTTTTCCTGCTGAAGTTTTAGTTTCTCCCTGATCCCACAGTTCCCAATTTGCTTTAAAAGCATGCATGGTCTATCTGGGATTTTGCCTCAGTCTTTGCTAAGGGAAATGAGCACTAATTTGGGTAAATGATACAGGAAGTACATCAGCTTCAACAGATTCACAGGATCATTCCAAAGTGGGACTTCCAGACTTTTGATAATGCAGTTTTCATCATCTGATTTCCATACAAGGTTTATGGAACCAATGGAGAAAAACCTTTAATTATTCAGCATCATCTGAGGGTCTGAGCAGGAATCTGCACTTCCAGAAAACACGAGGATGTTGAAGAAAGGTGTGAGGTCATTGCAGCACAGGACACTTCAGCAAATTAAACTAAAGGCTGTTTTCCTCAAAAGCCTTTTTACTAGAGGTCAGCACTCCAGAAAGGAGCTGGAAAACCAAATGTCCCCAGTGAGGCTGGAACAAACCTCCCAGGGTTCAGACTCATCCCAGGGAACTGCTCTGGGAGCCAAACCCAGCCCTTCCCAGCCCAGCAGTGCCAGATCCATCAGTGCTTCCCTCTGGATCCATTAAAGACTCCACACAGGAATCCCAGCCCTTGCCAGGATATCTCCAGGCAAAGCTTGTCATCTTCCAAATATCTGAAGTCAAAACAAGTTAAAATAAAATACAAGAAACCCTCATCATGTTCTTTCACAAATTCTGATATAAACAACACAACTAGCAGTGTTATAAAAGGTAAAATTCCCTTTCCTGCTGCCTCAGGATTTCCACCTGAGCCCCAGCTCTGATTTGGGATTTGGGGTGCCTCGAGACTTCCTTGTGCAGCACCTGGGGAGGTGTCAGGGGCACCAAACCCACTGAAGCAGCCCCTGATCCATCACCCCCAACTCCAACCACTCCTGACTGACAAGGCTTGAGCAGAGTCAGAGAGGATGAAGAGGATGGAACAAACATCACTTTGCCATAGCACAAGTTATCCTGTAAGAAGCTACTTGCAAATCACTAAAAACATCATTAAATAGTTTAATTGTCACTATTTTAATTTTACAGTGTCTTATCCTTACACACCATTTCCTTGTTTGATCTTTAAATCAATTTTAATCAATATTTTAATTAGAAAATGGTAGAGCCAAAGTTCAATCACTCTAATTGGCTTCTTCAACATTGAGGAGCACAAAAGGAAACTGATTTTAGATGAACTATGGGGAGGTGCCATCCTCCCACTGTACCCAATATTTATCTTTTTACATCACCTCACCCAGGTAATTCTTCCCATCAAACAGAATTTTTGCCAAATCTGCTCCAGGAAGGAGTGGCTGATATTCTCTATTTTCAGGGCAACATGTTTCTCTGCTGACAGTAAACCCCAGACCAAGCCAATTAACACACACTAATATACATGGAGAGTTTTAGCCTGAGCTTTTATGACCCCATAAAGTAAATTTAAATGTGAGCTGTCACTACAAGGCAGCTTTCTCCTCTGGCTACAATTCCTGCCCCTTGTCCTCTCCCTGGTGCCTGGGGGGGGTTTGTATTTTGTATTTTAATTCTGCTACCCAGGAACTGAGGAGCAGGGAAGTTGTGCACAAAGAGAGGTTTTTATCCTGAACTTGCATATTGGAAAGGGAAGCCTCTAAATCTCCCCAACAACATTTAATTCTTTTTCTCCAGAGTTCAATGGGCTGAAGTTCACATGTGAAGATGAGGATGGTGGAACATTTATCAGGATCAATTATACCCCTATACCCCCCTGAGTATTAAATATGGATTATTCCCATCTCACAGGAGGTACAAATCTCAAAATTGGAAAATATCTTTAAAAGCAGCATGAAAAGATTTAATTCTATTACTCTGCCCACCCCATAACAGGTACAAGGTCATTCCTCTTGTACAGAATTAACAGAGGCAGCACCACTTGTTTTCTGGGCTCTTTTGTCTCTGGAAACACCAATAAAACAATGTAAAAAGAGTGAATTACAAAAAGTATGGATTATTCTGTAAGAGGAAGAGCCCAAGTGACAGTTTTAAAGGTACCCTGAAGATTGAAACACACATCCCAGCTGAGCCTGCTCCATAAACAACCCTGTGACCTTGTGTCCCACTGTGCTGAGCCCTCCTGCTCCTGGCATGGGCTGGGACATCAGCACGGAGCTGCCTTGGTGTAAAACCCACCTGAAATTCCTCTAAAACATTTCCCAGCCCCTCTCTAAAACATTTCCTAGCCCCTCTCTAAAGCAAAACCCACCTGAAATTCCTCTAAAACATTTCCTAGCCCCTCTCCAAGGTTTTTCCTTGCTACACCACATGCTAAATACACAAATATGTGTGAACATTTTCTCCCTGATGCTTTATCAGCTTTAGTGCTGCAGTTAAAAACTACAAGTCTCAAGGTTGTTCCAATTTTTTCTGCTCCAAGAAATTTTAACCTTATCCTCTTGTCCAAAGCCTCTGTGTGGAGCAGTGAAGGTTTTTAACCACTCAGCTAAAAGCAGAAACTATTTTCTTTTGTGAAAGCACTGGAAATCTCATTGCTCACAAATAAGCACTAAGACATTGCTATCTTTTACAATTTTATCCCAAATCATTTTTGTAACCATACAAATTTATGAAATATCTGAGATGAATTACAGAAAACAAACAAGCTGTAAATAAATAAAATGCTATAAAGTGTTGTTTCTTTGTTCATTAAAATATTTCTCTGGCTCTTACTCAAGCAGTAGATGAAAACAACTGCAAAAGGTAAAGAAAATCTTTGTAATTCAAACATCTGAGAGCGCAGATCACTGAATTAATAAGCTGCAATTGGTAACAAGATCTATATTTGGGAAACAGATTTGCAAAATCATCCTTGAGAAGTTTCCTCATGTTTCTCTCCAAGGTTACCTAAAACACAACTTCCAAACCCCAAAGTCAGAGGCCCAGGGGTCCATATGAGAGAAGTTTAATAAATTCCAGGTCCTGGCAGAGGATGAGGCTGCTCCAGGGCTGCCACACGCTGGATCAGCACTTTCCAGTCAGAGGTCACCACCCCAGGAAGGAGTCAATTGTTGATGGTGGCATCGGGGACCTGCAGCATGACAGAGGTGACGCTTGGAGGTGGCACAGAGGTCACAAGCAGAAAGGTTTGGGAAGCACTGACCCAGATAATTGCAGGCAACTGCTCCCTCCCGCAGCAATCAGGCAAAAGTGACAAAATGTTTTCTCCGGGCTGGGAGGAAAATGGGTGAAAACTTCCAAGTTTAGCAGAAACCTTCCAGTCTAAAGCATTTCATGGCAAACACAAATCAGTCACAGGAGTGGCACATGCTGAGAAAAGAGCACTGGACTCCACTCTTCACCCTCTCTGTGGAGACCCAGCCCAGGCCACGCTGGGGGGAAGAGGAATGGCCACCACTTTTTCCTTACTTGTTTCATTTTTATTATTTTTTTTAACCTTCCACTCGATTAAAGGTAATTTTTTTTCAGCGCAGAGCCACACCTGCCCAGTGGCACCTCTGTCCTGCAGAACTGAGCTCAGCAAGAGTCCAAGCACCAGATGGGGACAGACAGACAGACAGACACGATCCCAACAGCTGCTGAGGGAGGGGCTGCACTCCCAGCTCCATGGGGATCCAGAGCAAGGCTCCCTGGGAGGCTCCATGGGGATCCAGAGCAGAGCAAGGCTCCCTGCCCAGGGATGGGGGGATTCTGGATGATCTTTAGGGTCCCTGCACCCCAAACCATCCTGGGGTTCTGGGGTGAGCTGCCAGATCAAATCTCCCTGCTTTGAGGGACCTCTCCTCCTCCTGACCACGCTCCTGGTGTTGCTCCAGGGAAGGTGCTTGGCTGGAAGATTCTGGAAGTGCTGCAGGTCCCTTTGGGCCACATGAAGAAACTTAAAGGGAACATTAAACCCTTCCTGTGCCAATGTCCCCCCTGGATGGGCACTGACCAAGCACAAGGTCATGGTAACACCTCCAGCTCTGTCTCAGGGCTGTCTCCAGGAAGGACAAGACTTTGCTCTTTCAGAGATTTCTCTGTGTGAAAGGTTTAAAAATAAAGGTCCAAAGGCTTCTGTAATCACTGACTAACCCAGGTCCCTCCTGACTAGAGGGTTTTAGTGGGAAGCCTGCACCAGGAGCAGCTGGTTCATGTGTAACATTACAAAATTCTATCAAATTTTTAAAAACCCAAATATTTTGTAAATATGCTGAAACAATCTAAGAAGTTGGCGCACATCATCACAGAAAAAAAAATAAAAACAAAGCAAAAATCTCCACACCCTTTAAAACTCAATATAATCTTCTCTTTCAACTTGTTCTAGGAATAAGGCTCGTGTAACACACCATTAAAGTATATATGTATAAATACAAGTGTATACAAATACACAAAAAGATAAAATCAAAGCTGCATGGGACTCAAAATAACAAAATCATAAGTTTCCATAAGCCTTTCCTGGCATAACAGCAGCACTGTAACATTTTTTCCTCTGCTTTTCTTTTTATAAATAGACAGAACCTTTGAACAGAAGGACAAAGGAAACACATCCAAACACACTGACATTAGTCACCAATACACTCTTTAAATGGATATTTAGGCAAAACAGACCAGAATGATAATTCTCCACCCAAAAAAAAAATCCATTAAAGTATTAAACATTATACATTTTTAATTAAGCACTTCAGCTCCTAATTCAGCCAGGCTTCTGACCACCACTGATGAAGCACAAGAAGTGAATTAAAGAAGTTTCCTAATCAAAGCAGCAGCTGCAGCATCTCCTACCCTTGGCCAATAGCACATCCCAAGAGATTTCTGTTTGGACCATTTTCAAAGATATTTATTACACTGCAAGTAGGAGTAGAAAGAGTGTAAATGAGCTCTTGTGTAGCAGTCGATTGCATGGCCACGCTTCAATCAGATGTGTGCACCTATTTCCACAAAATGGCTCCTCAAAGCCATTCCACATCACCAAAGGATCCCTTATTTCAATGAAAACAGCATTTCAAAAAGGCAGGGAAAAGTTATGAGCAAAATTGTTTACATCTGCACCATGTGAAATTTCATTTTGTGAAAATCCTTCCCCCTCAATACCAAAGTCTAAACCAATTTGCAGGTATCTGAAAATGAAACTGATCACTTGTGATCATCAATTCCATCAGTGGATGGAAATAAAAGGTTTTAATAAGCTGTGACTTAAGAATAAAGGTGAATAAAAGTCAAAATCAGTTCTTATCAAAAATAAGCACCACAGCAAAAAGTCATATTTAATTATTTATTTCCAAGTTTTGCACTGCAAACACAAACAGGAAAAGAATCTCTGGAGCAGAAAAAACGAGGTGAATCAGTGGCACTGGATTGCTGCAACACTTGTTATAATAAATGCCAAAGCACAAGGCACAGTAGCACCAATTCCATTCCTATCTCTCCCAAACAACTGGAGTTTCAGAACATTCCTAACACTAACAAAAAAATTCTCCAGAGCTGAAGTGTTTGTCAAGTGAAGCTGTGTGTCAAGTTTCAGGCTGGAACACACTTCTGGCCTGGCTGGCAAGATCTTAAAATAAGGTCTTGTTTGTTTTTTAAAGGATATCCTCCTTTCTTGTGATATAACATGAAAAATGCTGTGGGAGCACTTTATTTTTCTAGCACAGTTTTTAAACTCAATTCTTCTTCTAGAACCATGCCATGGAATCAAAATATTTTCTTGCATCCAAGCTGCACTGAATGCCAGAGCAGTTCTGATCACAAGGGAGAATCATTCCATGTTTATACACACAGAGATAAGTCAGCCACCTTAAAAAAATCTCCCTTTTCCCGTTCATGTGATATTTGCCAACATCCATTTCAGGGGAGCAGCTGATTTCTCCATGCCATTCCCCAGTGTCCCAACACACAGGACAGAAAACGCACATTCTGCAGAAAATACCTTTCCTTAGATAAGGCTGGGGGAAGTTTCCCCAAAGCCCAGTGAACAATAATGTTGTCAGCACTGCTCAGACAGCCCAGACAGCAGCCCTAAAGCCTCCCTAAAAATGGTTTTTCGGCCTAAAATGCCTGGGACTAAACAGAGGCCGGAATAAAGCTCCGGCTGGAGCGTCCCCTGTGCGCTGCCACCGCTCAGCTCCGGTGACAAAGCCCCTGTGTCATTGCGAGCCACACGGCCGGGGAGGAGGGTGGGGTGAAACAGGAGAAGGGAGGCACACAGGGGGGAAAAAAAAAAAATGCAGTCTACCAAATAGATGCAACCTATAATCCGTGACATTCAGTCCTTCAGCGGCTCCTCCTAAGATAAAACAGCTGCACCGCCTGCCTGCAGCCAGCAAACACCAGGGGCAGTTCTGGGAAGGTAAAAAGCTGGGATGAAAATCGGGGCTGCCCTCCTGGATCCTTAATAACAATCACTGTCAACAGCTGAATAAAACACCCGGGCACCCCTGAGCGTGTCGTTGTAAGGCTGATCAATTACAAACCGTCTAAAAGTAACAGCAAGAAAACGCAAAACCTTCAATAAAAATAAACGGGCCAAAGGCCACGCTGAAATCCGTGAGTGCGGCTCTGATTTCCAAGATTCAAAACAAGGAGGACGCACCAATACTTCACCCTCCATTTACATCAGCACCTCACCATCCTCCTGCCCAGCTCCACTTTCATTATTATCCGAAATAAATCAGATTGACTCCAGACAAGCAGAACGCCTCGACACCGGCTGGCTCCGGACTCCAGATCCCTCACCCGGCATCCGCACGCAGCATCCTCCATGCCGGCCCCCCATCCTCCCTCCCCGAGTCATCCTCCCTGCTCCCCCATCTCCCATCCCCCGTCCTCCTCGCCTCAGGCCTCCGCTGCCACCGTGCCCCTCTGCCGAGGGCATCCTCCCCTCAGCCCCGGCCCTGCCCCGTCCCTCCCCTCAGCTCGGGGGGCCGCCTCACCTCCAGCTCGGTGTCGCCGGGCTCGGCCACCCCAATGATCTCGCTGGGCAGCTCGGCCAGGTCGGTGACCCGGATCAGCCCGTCGTGCAGGAAGATGGTCTCCTCCTTCACCGACAGCCACTGCGCCGAGTCGGTGGCCGCGGCCGCCGAAGCGGCCGCCGGGGACCCCATGGCGCGGAGGGCGGGGGGGCTCCGCAGGGCTGAGGCGAGGCGGGTCCCGCTACCCGCCCATGGCGGGGGCAGGGCGGGGGCAGGCGCGTCCCCAGCGGCCTGAGCGCCGGACAGCCGGGGCGCGGCGGGCAGCAGCGAGGAGCGGCGCGTTGCCACCGCGGCGGCGGCGCTCCGGGGAGCTCCGGGAACCGCCGTGCCCGCCCGCAGCCCCGCGTCCCGCGCCCGCCTCACACACACCGCTGACAGCGCGACGCCATGTTGGGGGCTGAGGCGCGTCCGGCATGCACCGCGCGAGGAACAATACAGCCGGCCCCCTCCCAGCCCGCGGGGCCCCGCCCCGAGCGCCGGGCCCCGCCCCCAGCGCCGGAGCTCCGCCCCCCGGCCGCTCCCGCCGCTCCGCCCGCACCGGCGGCGATGCCGGCAGCGCCTCGCCCGCTCCGGAGCGTGTGCTCCGCTCGGTGCTCCGCCCGCACCGGGCACGGCGGATCGTCCGCACCGCGAGGAGGGTAGCAACAGCACCGGGAAGAGCGGGTCAGCGGCACCGGGCGCAGCGCCGCACCCGCACCGGGAGCGCTCCCCTCAGAGCTTCACCCCGCTCATATCGCACCTCAGCCGCGCCAGGGAGAGCGGATCGGAGCGCATAAACCGCACCGGGTGTTCTCCCCTCAGCGCCTCACCCGGGGAGCGGATCACCCGCGCTGGGTGTTCTCCCCTCAGCGCCTCATCCGCACCGGGTGCGCTCCCCTCAGCCCCTCGCTCATCCCTCAGGGGTTGCTCCCCTCAGCCCCTCGCTCATCCCTCAGGGGTTGCTCCCCTCAGGGCCTCACCTCACTCCCCTGGCACTGCCCGGGCTCTCACCCTCATGCAATGGCCGCTCCCTCAGCCCTTCTCCCTTCAGCTCCCTCCACCGAGAGCTGCTCCCTCAGTGCTGCTCTCCTCAGTTTCCCTCTCAACCTCTTGGATTCACTTACTGGGCCCCTCTGAAACTCCCCATTTCCCTCCAGGGCTGGTCCCCCTTGGTTCTCCCTCATGGTTGTTTTTCCTCTCCCATACCCCTGCTCACCCCTATTTTGTCTGTCCTCTCACAGAATTATTTCCCTTTCTCCTTTCCCCTTGCCCCGCTCTGTCACCATCTCACAGGAATCCTGTCACCTCTCAAGGAGCTTTTCCCAAAGAACTCATGAGCAAGCAGGTACGTCCCTTCAAATCTGTACCTCTGGATTTATGGATTCCAGAGGGTGTAAAGCAGAAGGGTTGCAACACCTCAGTGTGTGTGGAAAAAAGGGGATCCAGAGGAAAATTGATCCTTCTTTCTCAGCCTAATTTCACCCTCAGTTCCCTCGCCCTGAGCCTGTTCAGAGGCACAAAGTGTCAGAGGCAGCTGTACCTGGATGTTCAGCAAAGGACGTGCTGTGAGACAAATCATGTTAATGAGAGAGACGTGGTGATAAATGTTAAATAGTTTTAGTGGATAATTGCTGTGGAGATTCCCATTGCAAGTGTCTGCTTTTCATGGAACAGTGACTGTGCACAACTGAGCAGAGATAGGGCTCTATGCATTTATTTACCTGTTTGATCAGATTAAATTATTTAACATATTAGTGCATTATAACAAATGTGCTGTGCTATTGCAGGAAAAGCTTATTCAGAGCAGGAGTAAAATGAGATCTACCACCAGTGCTTTATATCCTATTAAATCTGGTTGGGGAAAAGCATATTTTTTCCATGTAATGGATGACCACTCAACATAGGACCTATGCAAAGCCCTTTTGTAGCCCTGATTCAGCAGTGTGAGCACTCACACCATTGTGTAGCTTGTTTTTGAGGCCAGTTCAGTTGACACAGGGTTCAGGTAAGTTCAAACAAGCAGTAAGTTAGAGATCTGTGTGATAGCTCTGTGCACTGTTTGCTAGGACATCCCTGCTCTTCATGTGCTGGAGAGTAAAAGAGTCTCCAGGCTTGGTTTATTCTAGAAATAGGTATTATTTGCCTCCGTGCAGCAGTAATTTTTGATCAGGGAGAGTGTGCAGAGCTGCTGTCGAGAGTTTTTATGAGGGAGAAGCTTCATGGGCATCTGTTATTTTTGGTCAAGACGTGACAGAGAGAACAACGGCTGCAGACAGACCCTGATCCTCCCGTGGGAGCCCTGGGAGGAGCCAGAAGAGAGGGAATGCTGAGATTGGAAGGTTTTATGGCAGGTGGGAGGTGGCAGCTGAGTTCTGGCAGGGGAGATAAGCCAGGCTCCCAAAGGTTCCTCGGAGCAAGGGGAAAACTCCTGGGGTTGGATTAGTCACAGCATTTCACGGGGAGACAGCCACTGGTGGCTTTGTTGTTGTTTTGTTCCCGGAGTGGGAGTTTGACATTGTTTCCATTCATCCACACGTGAAAGGAACAGAGGGAGAGAAACACAAAGTGTGTGTGCATTTTAGTGGGAGTAACATTCCAGCAAAAAAATCATTCCATCTTTAAATCTTGTGGTGCCATCATGGTGCTGGTGAGTACCTTCCACAAAATGAACACAAACAGCAGAGCTGGGAGTCAATGGGATGTTCCCTTCACAAGCAAGGAGAGGGAGAGGGACATCAGCAGAAGGGGTTTGCAGCGTTTCCCAGAGGTTTGGGTGTACCTGTTCTGTGTTTCACAGGCTGGGTAACCCAGGTGAAAATGCTGCAGCTCTTCCCAAGGCCTCCTGGGCTGCTTTATCCCACGGAGAATCCGTGTTTGGTGTGGCTGTGGATTCACTCCTGCCTTGGGATGCAAGCCAAGGCCTTTGGCAGCAATGAGGAGCTGACTCAGAGCCAGGAGAGGCTCTGGAAGCTTCCACAGCAGGTGAGGCACTGAAGGAGCTGTGTGGCCACGTTATTCCCCTGGCAGGGGCTGGGCTTTGTCCTTTGTCTGGGGAATGGTGACACTTTCTCCCAGGAAGGATCCTGATCCATGTGGGATCTGTGGGAGGTAACCTGAGCTGCCCCCTTGGCTCTGACCTGCACTTTGTGTTCAGCTTCCCAAGCTGAACAGAAGGGATATTCACCATTTTATAGTTATTGATTTGCTTGTTTGGAGTTCTTCTGAATTCTATTGACTTGACAATTCCACGTTAAAAAGCAGTTATTGAATGAAAACAATGGAATAAACCTGAGAAATGTACCCTGTCCTGCCTCACTGCAGGTAAATAACATAATTACTGCTGAATGAAATTTCCTGAATGATTTGAAGTGGCTGCCATTCAGGAATTGAGAATGTATAATCTATAAACTTTCATGGAATGAGAATTCCTACATGGGATTTTCAGCACTGGGGCTGCACTGGATGCAGCAAACCCCATTCCAGTTTGCCTGGAATGTGCTGCAGAAGATGTTGTGTAATGAAATGAAAAAAAAAAATCATATTTGTGTTCTGCCTGTCACCAGCAAATGTCAGCTTCAACGTGCAGTCAGAGGGGCACAGCAGAACTACAAAGAACTCTTGGAATACTTTATGGGATGACTTAAAAAATAGACCAGAATAACTTTGTGACACAGATCATCAAGCTGAAGGAACAAAACTCAACTTGTAAATAGGCTCCTACAGAAAACCACTGTTTTGCTTCCATTATTTTGCTTTTTTCCCCATTATTTTGGAGCAGATGTTGAGTGTTCTTTGATGTGCTGTGGTTGCCTCAGCCTCTGGTGGCAGGATTTTGGGATCAGCTCCTTCCTGTGCAGGTCTCCTGTGTCCTTGTGCTTCTCTGGACATCACAGATACTGAGATTTAGCAGAGGATGCTCATGGGCTGTGGGCAAAAATTCCCTCCTGTGAGCTGCAAATGGAAATTCCCTATTCCTGCTTGGAATTTGCCTGTTATGTAATGGGATTTAAAGCAGCATTGTCTCAGCCTTCAGTTAAATTTTACATTTACAGCTATTATAAGTGGGGAAAACTCTTTTCATCCCAAGGCTTTGCTGTGTATCTTTCTGTTCATTTAGAAATGACACTTTCAGTGACCATTGTGGCACTAAGAAATGTGTGAAAAAGAAAAACAAGCTGCTATTTTTATGTGATTTGCAGCCCCTGAATCCTGGCTCCTCTGCCTGGTACTTGTTATTTAGGGAGCCCAAATGCCATCATTAATAAGGCCACTACCCAAGGAATACTGGCATTTCTTGGCACATTATCTGGGATTAAAAAATACAGTTTCTCCAAGTAAAACATAGAAAGCACTGAATTGGGAAAAAAAAAATCAGTGTTTGACAGAGGAGAAGGAAGAAACTAGACAGTGAAATCAAATAATTCCAAACCTCAGAAATGTATTTTAATTGCAAATGGAAAGATTCACATTTTTCCTCATTTAGAAGAGCAATAATTGCTGAAGATTGCAAGGTGGGCTTGAGGGAGGAAGAACAAATGGATATTTTTGTTAAAATGAATAAGGGTTATAGGAAACAGAGTATGAATCACTACCTTGCAAAGATGGCCTTACTTAAATTGGACAGGAAACAAATGGAAATTGTGGAATCACAGAATCTGGGAATCCTGGAATGGTTTGGGTTGGAAGGGACCTCAAAGCCCATCCCCAGGGGCAGGGACACCTCCCACCATCCCAGGTGGCTCCAAACCCCGTCCCCAACCTGGCCCTGGACACTTCGGGGATGGGGCAGCCACAGCTGCTCTGTTCAGCCTCTTCCACTGCTGAATTCTCTTTACCTTTAGGGAGTTTCCCAATCCATTACTATTGCAATTTAACCCTTTGCATTTCCTTTTCCAGACACAGAGAACAGTTTGTTTTCCCTCTCCTGTTGTCCTCATCCACGAGGGCTGTGAGCAGAGCTCCTCCCTGCCATCCCTGCACTAAATCATCCCTGTCCTTTCAAACTTGGAAAGTTGGAAGTCTGATCTTTTCTTTGGGATTTCCTGCTCCCTTGAGGTGCTGGCATTTAACAGTGCTCTCCCAAATTTCAGGTTTAATTTTCTTACTCAAGCAGCCTTTTCTGGAGGTACCTAAATGCTGCCCATCGGTGAGAAAGTGTGGCTGGGAGCTGAGCAGATCCCTGAGTGGTTGTCCTGAATTTTTGAATCTTGAGTGTCTCAGAAGACTCATTATTGCTATCCAAAAATAGGTAGGTTTAAATACAGCTATTCTGTGCTGGTTTAAAATTCAACCTTTCTAAAAACTGGTGCAGTAACATGAGGGATAAATAAATGGAAAAAGAAGAATCTGGTACAATATTCTGCTCAATATTGTAAACACATAAACGTGACAAGGTGGCATCTCTGGCTTCATATTTACCTCATATTTTACTTGAAGTTTTATTTAAAACCTTGGGAAGAGAAAGTGTCATAAGCTGGTTTTCTCTTAGTTTTCTCTTAGCCCATCAAGAAATATTTGAGTGTCTACATTTGTATTTCCAGAATTTTCCCTGATTTCCCAAGTGAGTTGGCTGAAATACTGATCCTGCAATCCCTGTGTTTGAGGGATTCCCCCAAACAGGGATTGGTTCCAACACGGGAAATTCCTGTTCCTTCACCCTGAACAAGAGCTGTAATGGCCAAATCCCAGAACTGATATCCCTGGAAAAGTTCTCTCTCCCCACCCAGCCATGCACACATTGGCCAAAGCTGAGATTTGGGCACACAATATTTATTAACAATGTTCAATCCCAATCAGAATAAAAAGCTGAAATGTTGACATTTGCAATGTAACATTCCAGGGGGAAAAGAACATTTTGGAACAATCATTTGGACAAAAGTACATTTTGGGACAATCATTTGGGACAAAAATACAGTTAGGGACAATTTCCTTTTCCAGGTTGGAGAGGGCTTGGAGCAACCTGGGATAGTGGAGAGTCTCAACCAACAGGACACCACAGCAAAGAGGGAAACCAGGATTTTAAATGAGGATTTTAAAAGGGGTGGTGCTTGAACTTCCATCATCTTTTGTCTTTTACTGCAATTCCTAAATCAGATCCAAGAGTGTGAATTCCCAATTAGCAGCTTTGCACTGGCATTGCAGCACTACCAACCCCTTTTCCTGGCAAAGGAAGGCAGGGCAGTGAATCCCTGGCCTGAGCAAATGTTAGTCTGTGCTGATTTTCTCTTCAGTGGTGACAGGCATTCAAAACAAAGCTCAAACTGAAAGCCACTAATTGAGAGCTGAAGGCAAGCTGTGCAAAGTGGGATAAGTGCAATGGTTTTCCTCTGGGAAGAACAATTTTGCTCTCTGTGTGGTGCTGTCTTGCAGCTCTAAGTGCCCCCATCTCCAAAGGTGCTCTTCCCATGGAGCCTTCCTTCCTTGCTTGCAGCATTTCTCTTGTTCTTTACAGTGTCTCTTTCCTCTTTCTCCAGCCAAGAATCTGCTTTTAAAAGAAGAGTAATAACAATTATACAATAAAGAATCTGCTTTTAAAAGAAGAGTAATAACAATTACACAATAAAGTCCCAGGGAGTGAGCATGTTGACAGGATATAAATATGAGGGAAGCAAACAGAAGAGGCTGGAGATGTGTGCTGTGGTTTGGGATGCTGCTGATTTATGTGAGAGGTGCAGTCCTCTTGTGCTCTCTATCATCACTCACCTATTTTTTTCCTATTTTCCTTCCAGCCAGATGGCACAAACCAGGAAAGGCCAAATAATTAATCATTCCACATTTAGGCTGGACTGGCCCCTGGGTGAAGCCAGAGTGGTTGAGAATCTTTTCAGCTTCAGGAGAGTTTCTTTCTTTGTGGTAGAGGTGAGTTTATGGCGCTGCAGTCCTTATAAAATCCTGGTCCTGACAGGGAATAGGAATTGTTTTATAAACCTTCACTTTATGCTTAACAACAGCACAGTGTTTCTTTAAAAAGAACATCACAAGGAGCCTACAGAGAGCCAGGAAGAACTAAACTTCCACTAAAATAACCCCACAATCAATCAATTAACCAACAGGAGAAGCAGAGCAGTGCTGTCAGTCACCCAAAGCCACCAGATCACCCTTTGATGAGATTGTCATTTCCCAGGCAGGTGACACCAGCCCAGCCCTCCCTGCAGCACAGGGAGCACATTTTGTGTGCTGGGCCTGACAAACACATCCAAAAGCCATTTTCTAGGCTTGATTACCCAGTCTGCCCAGGCTTGGGGTGGTGGCAATTGAATGACATGAAAAGTTGAAGCTCAGGGTGACAGGATGGGAAGAGTGATAGAAATTCTAATGAGAATTATAAATCCCCAGGAGCAGCTGCACTGCCTGGCTCACACTGGGACACCCTTCTCAGGCACTTGTGAAATCAGCAGTTATTTCAAGGGAGCCCAAACCACACAATTTGTGCTGTTATTTGGATTATTTTAATTCTGTTTTTTATTCAAGCTGTCAGGCAGTTTGGGGATTAATGGGTTGTCTGTGTTAGAAGGCAGTTGCAGAATGATGTGAGACATTGCCTTGATGAAGTTCTGTTTAATTACAAAGCAGGCAAGTCTTTCCTGGAGTGCTGGATTAAACAAACCACACATTTTTATGCTCAGTGCTTTGACCAAAGCCAGGGTTTGAACAAAAAACAAAACCCAACCCTCTCAAAATTTCTCTTACATCAGCAGCCTCAAAAGGCAATTTTCCTTTTTCTCCCCCTGTTCTGGGCATGTTTGGCTTTTTTCTTTCCACAAACACAAAGCTCCAGGTTTCCAGTGGCCTTTTTGCACCTTGTCAGCCCCCAGGGAAGCTGATGTGGGTGATGTTCACTGTACAGGAGCTCTGCCATGTGCCTCTCCTTTGAGCAGGAGTTGCTGTGCTTTCAGTGCCCTCATTCCACAGGGACATTTGTTCAGGTTTGTGTTTTCTTGAAGGAAGAATTCTGGTTCCCCACCAATTTCTATGAAATTCCACAAAAGAGATTTTCCTTTCAGCTCAGCAGGACGCTCTCAGCAGAAATTTGAATGGTGCCATCATTTTGAGGGTGCATCACCTTTTTTAGGGCCTTATTCTGAAAAATGCCTTTCCTCCCTTGGGAACCAAGGGCTGCTTTTGTACATTTTATCTTGGGTTTTATTCCCTCTTGTCCAAATGGCCATTTTGAACAATAGCATCCCATGTGCAGCACGTGGTGATACTTGAAAGCCTTCATTTTAAAACCTAAAGCATCTGTCAGGCCAGTGGAAAACCTCTACATCCACTAGGACTGACAAAAGAGATGAAAATTAAATTGCTTCTTGTTTAAACTTTATTTTCTCCATCAGATTTAAGGGCATTCCTTGGGGTGGCTCTCTGCATCCTACACATTTGTTCCAATGGATTGAAGAAATCATTTTACCTTTGTGTGGTTTCTTGGTGTTCTTCTTTTGCCCTGTGCTGGGTGTCACAAGGCCAAAGTGCTCAGCAGATGTAAAATATGAGAATCTGGTTATGATCATCCTTAAAACCAATCTGCAGGCAAAGCACCAGGAACTGCTCATTGGGCAACTGCAGAAACACCCAATGGATCCAAAGTTTCTGAATCTTTGAGCTCTGCTGCCCTGGACAAATAAAACAGCCTCAATTCTGCAAAAAAATGACATCAAAACTGATAAATAGGACTATGAGAACATTTATTCTTTGTGCCACCTGTGCCAGTCTTCAAGACAGCACAACTTTTGTACTTTTTAGTCTGAAATGTTGATATGATCTCATAGAACAAGATCAGATTAATGGATCAGGTTCCCTCTCAGTGTCAGCCAAGCAGACACTGCTTATTCTTTTATGTACTTCAGAAAATGGACATAAATTTTCCATTTTCTCAAGTTGAAAACACTTCTTGAGACCAGACTGAGAAAGTATTTCTGCTTTCTGCAGTATGTGAGCACAGACCTCTCTGAAAATAAGTGACTTGCTCAGGATCACACAGAAAATCAATATTGCTGAGGAAAAACCATTGAATTTCTTTCATCTTAAGTCCTACTTTGACTACTGTGCTTCCTCTCTCCTCATCACTATTACAACTAATAAGTGTTTATGTCTGATGGAGTGTGAACCATGCTTAGGTCAGAGAAGCTGCTGGCTCTGTGTGCAATCCATCATGCAAAGTCATTTCCCCTGAGATAAACACTGAAATAATGGGGGAAAAATAGATAAAGGGGGCAAAAAAATCCAGCCAGCTGCCAAAAATGGGGGTTTTGACTGATAGCTGGGAGAGGGTTAAGACTGCTCTGATCTAAACACCCCAAATGAAAAAGCAACTAAATAAAGATAAATGTCCTGGCTGCACCCATGTCAAATTCCACATGCCAGCACCCCAGACCCACCCTCTGCAGTGACTCAGGCACTGCCTGGCTTTGCTCAGCCAGTGCCTTCCAGAACAAAACATAACAAGGGCTATTATGAATAAGATCCTTAGAAAAACAAGGATTTAATTGCTGTAATTGCTTAAGCAATGAGTTGTCAAGTGCTCAGTGCAGACTGTAATGCAGGAGAACTGGAGAAATGGAATTTATAGGGGAATAGTGGCTGGGAACCTCAGTTCCTCTTCCCAAATCAGGAGCTCTTTATGGTGTATCCATAGGATTGGAATTTATTTGATTATTTGAGTTTGTGGGGACATCCACAGTGAATTTCTTGGCAACAGTTCTGAACTCTGAGGAGAGGGAGGGCAGGGATCAGGTGGAAACAGGCTGGGAGAAAAAGGTTCAGCCTCTCCTTCATGAGAAGGCACATCCTACAGCACAGGTGAACTGAGCAGCCAATCCCTGGACATCTGGGAATTTGGCAGATTATCCTCACCACCTGGCCAAAAAGGTGTGGGAGTCGCATAAAGCACCTTCACCCTCCAGCAAGAGCATCCTCTCTTAATTGAGGTTAAACCCAAGAGTGTCACAGCTGAAATGCCACAGGTAAGTGTTCTCTACAAACCTGGCACTGGAAAGGATTTTATCTTTGTCTTGCAGATCAGCCTCAGTTTCTCCTGAGGATCCTGTCCCAGCAGGACTCTCATTCCAGAGGCAGTGGCTGCTCCCTGAGCCCTCTGTGGCAGCTGGACAGAGCCTCACTGGGCTGGAGCTGCAGCCACCAGGTCACTGCACAGCTGACAGGTAAAAATAGGTGCCTGGAGATAACAAGGCATCACATCTTATTATCAATTCCCTGGGAAAGCCAACATCCCTCTCTCTTTCCTCTCCAAAGGATGCTTTATTATAATTACATCTCACTTTATTAGGCAGCTGAAGCAAAGAGCACATTTGATGCTAATGAAGTGCTGCTGTGGTTGAGGCTGTCACTATTTTTGGAGCTGCACATCTCCAGCACTTTTCATTGGGTGATGGAGGCTTTGGATGTCTCTGGCTCCTTCTGTGGGGGCTGCCCAGGAAAAAGCAGTGACTCAGCGAGCCCAGCTGCAGAACTGCTCACATGGAATGGGAAATGCTGGGGCCAGCCAGAACACACACAAAGGCTCTTTATGTGCTGCAAGTTGTGCTCAGGTAGGGGCCAGCATTATCTGGATTAAAAAAATCCCTCTGTGCTGGTCACCTGCACAGGCCTCGTTTGTCCTGTTTTCCATCTCTCACCCTGCAGCTTTTCATAGAAGGCAAATTGCACAGAAATCAGGGAAAATATTTGGGAGGTTGGAGACAGACACATCACAGCTGATCACTGGCTGCCTCTCCTTTTGCAGTATGAGGGGTTTGCCATCTCCAATTCCTGCAGCAAAGCCCTCGGAGCAAGGCAGGATTTGGTGTTCCAATTTCTCTGCTCCCACATCCCTTGGTGTGACACTGGCATCCAGCTGGGCCAGTGACTCAGCCCAGGCACTGACAGGAGCAGAGATCCCTCCCTCCCTCCCTCCCCACCTTGCAGGGTGTGTTACTGTCACCACCTCATCACACAGGTGACAGGAACAGGGCAATGGCAGCCCTGCTCCAGACCAGCAGCTGTTGATAACCAGCTCCCATTTCCAAATCACTTCCTGACAGCACTGGCAGACACAGCCTCCCCTCCCAGCAAACAAGGTTAATGGTTCCTCCTGATCCACAAAGCAGGAATGTGTCACAGCAACCAGGAATTCCAAGAACACCATTGCATCTCCACACCCAACTGGTTTTGGGGCTGTTTTGTTACTGCAACTTCCCCACTACCCCAGGGAAGGGAATGACTGGAGCATTAACATGTCCTGCAGTTTTCCCTCAAGAGCACAAGGGTGTGACTGAATTTACAATAACATGTGCCCATACAAACTCTTCTGAGTCTCCTTGCTGGATGGGGATTTCCCCATTTTGCTGTTCCCACACACCATTTTTAAGTGAACTTTCTAAGCATATTTGGTTAAGGTTTTTCTTAGACCTATCTTAGGAGTAGCAGGGAGATGTCTACAACCCTTCTGTATCATTTTATAGCGGATTTATATCAACAGGCCATTCCCAGAATTGCAGGAGAAACTCCCTTTAACTTAAAAACCTGTGACTAATCCCATTAACCAGCAAAGCACACACAAGAGGAGATGTACCCAATAACAGACAAAATTCCAGTGTCAGGGAAAATAAGGAACACAGGGCAGAACACAGCACAGAGCAAGAGACTCCTCCCAGCCAGGCCAGGAATTGTGCACAGGGCACAGGCAGCTCACTGCCCCCCTCTGCTGAGCCTCACCGATACTTCACAGAGAATTCCAGGCTGGTCTGGCTTGGAAGGGACCTCACAGCTCACCCTGTCCCAACCCCTGCCACTCCACCATCCCAGGGTGCTCCAAACCTGGCCTTGGAGACTTCCAGGGATCGAGGGGCAGCCACAGCTGCTCTGGGCACCCTGTGTCAGGGACTCGCCACCCTCACAGGGAACAATTCCTTCCCAATATCCCATCTAACCCTGCCTCTGGCAGAGGGAAGCCAATCCCCATGTCCTGTCACTCCAGGCCTTGTCCCAAGTGCCTTTCCAGCTCTCCTGGAGCCTCTTTGGACATTGCAAAAGGCTTCAAGGTCTCCCTGGAGCCTTCCCTTCTGCAGCCTGACACCCCCCAGCTCTCCCAGCTGGTAATTAGCAACAGGAGGATGGTGGGAGTGCCCAGAGCTTTCACTTCAGACACTTTAACAGCACCAGACTGCAGCCCCTTGGTGCAAACCAGGTATTCCACAGGTGTCCAAGTTCTCCCACTGCCTCTGGAGCACTCCAAGCCCAATTCCCACTGAGCATGGCTTCCACCTCAGGGAGGGCTGCATTGCTCTCTTCCCCATCCTGTTTTCATGGAGCCTGGGTGAATTTGTTGAAATCTCTATTTCTCGTCAAGTCTAACCCCGTTGGCTACCTCAGCTCAGAATGACTGGGCAGACAGATGGTGCAGTTACATAAACCTGGATTCCTGCAGGATCTGGCTAAGGAAGAGCTCCAGAGTGCCAGACTTGGTGAACTGTACATCCCTGCTTTGTGTAGAGCATTGATTTCTGCTGAGTTCAACACAGCACTAACCTTCTCCACTCACTTTCAGACACTTCCATTCTGCAAAACTGTGGAGCATTCCCAGCATTTCCACTTCAAAATCAAAGCATAGCTCCTGAAATGCCTCTCAGAAGTTATTCAGTAGCTGAAGTTCAGCACAGAAATATTCTGTCTTCATTTTATCCTGCACTGAGTCCAGCCTTAGCTGCTATTCCAAAGCAAAATCTGTTCAGGATCCTTTCCCAGCTTATTCAGAGTTAAGAAAACTGAATTCCTGATTATGTTAAATAGTTAAAGAAATTCAACAACCACCCAAAACTACAACAGCCAAAACTCCTACACCCCAAACTTCTCCAAATTTTGATCACTACCCACAACCCCTCAGAGTTTCACCCAGCATCAACAAGCACTGCCAGAGCCGTACAACACCTGCTGTTGCACACTGCAATGAACACACCACAAATCCTTGCTTTTTTTTTTCCCTTGGGAGTTTAATGTGGTGCTTGCAGGAGGCTCAGAACACCAATTTGTGAGGATAAACTCCATTTGAGAGAGAGAACGTGGAGCGCAGGTACCCCCGGAGCTGAGGCACCTTCCTGATCCGCGCCAGGATCTGGGAATCCACGGCCTTCTGGTCTGTCTTGCGCTGCTCCGTCAGCTCATATTTCTGTAAAGCACAGAGAGCAACCTTAAAATCCTGGGAGAAACTGAAGGATTCTTTAGAGAGAGGAGGAAATTCAGGGCAAACCCTGAGTTTTGGGATTTAAAAAAAAAAAATCTTTCTCCCATTTGTTCTCGATAACGGGAAGGTGGCGGAGCACTGACACGCTCCTTGGAGCCAACACAGTGACAGCATTTCTTGGTCAAAAGACCTTTAACTCCTCCTCTGAGAAAAATCCCCAAATTTAAAAGGAGGTTACCTCATTTTAATGGCATCACCTCACTTTTTTAATGACCACTTAAAATCCACCATTTTTTTCCCTGCTAATTCCCCCTTTCCAGCCTGGCCTGGAGCACTGAGAAAGAAAGAACCACCCTGTCCCTTACCTCTTTCTCAGTGTCAAAGATCTCTCCTTCCTGGTGCTTGGGCTTCCTCAGCCTCTTCTTCTTGAAGTAGGAATCCGTGAGATGCTTGGGAATTTTCACCCCAGTGAGATCCACCTTTGTGGATGTGGCAATAACAAATTTCTGGTGGGCCCTGCGCAGAGGCACACGGTTGACAGCCAGGGGGCCTAAAGGCAGAGAAGACAAAAGAGAACAAGGTCAGCTTTTCTGGGGAAAATCACTGCCTTGAAGCTGAATTTCTGTAGTCTATGTGATGACCAATTCCTTCAGAGTTGCCTACAGATAATATCTTAACAGTCAAAGCCCTCTAGAAATACAAAAATCTCCTTTCTGAGCTCTTCCAGTCAGATACTCAAGCTTAATTATCTCCTCTCCACCTCCCTGCAAAGTCACAAATGGCAGAATCATTAAGGTTGGAAAAGATCTCAAAGATCATCAAGTCCCATTTTGACAGATCACCACACTGCCAACTCCAGCAGAGCACTGAGTGCCACATTCAGCTGTTCCTTGGACACCTCCAGGAGTGGTGACTCCACCACAAAACGTGATTTCACATTGATGTGGCAAACCAAACACATGCAGATCTGTTGTACTACTGACTCCAGAGACAAACTTGTACTTAAAAGACCCAAAGAACTCTCCCAAAACAAAAATACCGTGCTTAAATACAATTTTTTACCTGTAACAAGCAGAAGGCCAGTATCAAGCTGCTTCAGGAACACAACACGCTGTAAAGAAATGAGACAGGACATCAATCCTCAGGTCCCAGTGCTCCCACACCACAGCCAAACTGGGATTGTGCCTCTGTTACTGGTACAAGCACTGACAGTGCTCCAGGGGTGGGTCAGCTGTGCCACCTGAGGAGCTGCCACCTCTCCAGCCAAGTGTGACTCTTCATGAGCTTTTTCTCCCAAGGCTGAGCAAAGGAAATTACTCCAGTTTAACTCTTCCCCATCCCATGGCAACAGCCATCTGAGCACCCAAATCCTTTGTGTGAGTTACAGGCAGGAACTGGATAAACACCACAAGGACTCTGTAACCTCACACAGTCAAGAGCCATTCCCCTGTTGTGTTTTGCTTCATCTGGTCAAGGTTTCCTTCTCTGACAGCATTCTTTATGGAACCATGAACATCAAAGACAGAGAATTCAAGACAGGAATTCAAGATGGTGACAAGAATTCAGGATGGTCCATCCTGAGGATGGAGAACCCAATATAACAATCAATTATACCCTGATAATTAGATTAAGAATGAAAGTCTGTAGGACAAAGTTTTGTCTTTGCAGGAGCAGAAACAGGCACTGGCTTTGCTCTGCAGCAAAACTCTTTGCACTGTGTCCAAACAACTGGCTGAGCCTGTTTTACTTCCAGCTCTGCTCAGAACAACCTTAATTTACAAACATTTCACCCCTAAAGGCTGGACAAGGAGAACACCCAGACAGAAGTCACACATTTACACCCAGTGGCCCAGCTGGGAGACTGAGGGTGCCTGAAAGGCTGGCAGAGCCTGGGAGCAGGAGCAGTGCCCACCTTGCCGCGGTGCCGGCCGGTGAGCAGGATCAGCACCGTGCCGGGGGTGATGGACGAGCGCAGGCGCCGCTTGTGCTCGCAGAAAGGCTTCTTGCCATGGCTCAGCAGCTTCCTGGGAACGTCCTCCGTGGGGTAGTACCTGGGCTGGGAGCACAGGACAAACATCTTGTACCGCCTGGGTGTCTCACAGCACAGCAACTCCTCAAAAAGCGTCTCCCTATTTCCCTGAAGTTCAGCTTTCTGAAGGATTTCTGCTGCACATGGGCTTGGAAACACACTGGATATTTTGGAATATTTAGTGTCCAGCTCTGTATTTGTGCGTGTACTTCCACCATGGCACAGAAACACACAGGACAGAGAATTCCCACCTGAATTCCCACCACCTCCCACAAATGCTGGGTCCATACTCACAGAAAGCACAGCACAGGCTGAGGCCCCTATATTACCCCAAGCATAAGACTCCATCACCCAGCCTAAAGCCCCCTGCAGCAAACCACGAGCATCCCGGTGCTTTTCCGTACCATCTTCCGGATTTTAACCACCCGACTGCCTCCATTCTTGTCTCCACCCACTGGCTTAGTGATCGTGGCACGGGGCATCTCCTTCTTCTTCTTCTCTATCTGCAAGCAAAGAACGAGGAAAACTCAGCACATTTCAAACCAAAGGCACCACGATAAACCCCATTATTCCCCCCAGATCTCTCCACCCTACCTTTGTCTCTGGGGCCGTGTACTTGCGCTTGTACAGGGCTTTCCTGGCGTACATGGCAGAGCGGGAATACCTCCCGATGCCGCGGGCCAGCACGGGGTTACGGCTGGCATGGTATTTCTTCACCCTCTTCTTCTTGTCCCCAGCTGCTTTCTGGCTTGGCTTCTGCTCCGCCGGCTTCTTCTCCCCTCCCTTCTTCTTGGCCGGCTTCTTCTCACCTGGCTTCTTCTCCGGCGCCTTCTCGCCCGCCATCTGCGATCACGGACAGCAGGGTTTAGAGCTTGTTACAAAGCACACAAAATAAAAATAAAACAATCCAAACCATCCTTCACACCTTTCTAGTAGCTGTCAGCCACCTCCTCCGGGCGCAGCTGACTTAGCCCTGCTCCCTGTGCGCCTCTACACGGCTTAAGCTGCTCCTGCACGCTGGTTACAACAACTCCAGCGCACATCCAAGCGCTCCTCGGTGGGAAGCGCGAAGACACGGAAACACATCCCGAGCCTGCAGCCGCCTCTGTCCCGGCACCGCTGAGCTGCCCGGCCCTGCCCCAGCGGTCTCCCCCGTCCAGCCCCAGCCCAGCTCCCGGGAAGCTCCGGAGCGGCCTCCACATCCCGCCGCGGCCTGGCCCGCTCGGACCGGCGACACTCCCGTTCCTCCCCACCCCCGCGCCCATCCGGGCCCATCCGCCGCTCCCCGAGGTTCCCGGGCCGCGCCTGTGACCGCAGCGGGGCCACCGGCGGGCGGATGGCGGCGGATGGAGCGCGATGGGCCCGGCGCCGATAGCGGCAGCTCCGCCATCCTCACCTTCCGGGGGAGCAAAAGGAACTCACATCCGGGTGCGCGGGCTAAGGACAGCGCGGCGTCTGACGTCAGCGCGCCGCGCGGGGCACCATGGGACTTGTAGTCCGGGACCGTCCGCGCTGCCCGGGGCAGCCCCGGGTCACCAGCGAGGGGGACACCGGACCCCGCGCCCGCTCCGGGGGCTGCGGGACCCCCGGCTCGGACAGCGGCCCCGCCGCGCCACCGCCGCTTAACTCGCGTCCGCTCGGGGCTCGGCGGGCTCCGCGCCCTGCCCCGTGTACGGACGAGGCTCCGATACCACCGCGCTCCGGTGCCGGGGGTCCCGCAGCCCCCCGGGCTGAGCGGCGGCGCGGGGCGGGGCGCGGCGCGGGGCGATGACGGCGCGGGCGGTGACGCGGGGCGGGCCGCGCCGCGCTCGCGGGCCCGAGGCCGCCGTTGTTCGCGCTCCCCGCAGCGCCCGAAGGCCGCGGCCCCGCCGGGACCCCCATGTGAGCGGCGGGCGGCGCGGGGGGGCCGGCGCACCGCGACCCGCCGGGGCCACGGGGGAAGATGACATCGCGGAGGTGAGGCGGGAGCGGCGGCCGCGCCGGCGGGGAGGGCGGCGGGCAGGGGCCGCGGCTGCCGGGGCTGCGGGGACGGGGCTGCTCCCGGCGCGCGGGCAGGAGCCCCGGGAGCCGCCCCGGCAGCGCCCACCGCGCCGTTCCCGCGGGGATGTCCCGGCTCCCGGAGCCCCCTCCCGCCTGTTCCCGGGGGACGTTCCCCTCCCGCAGCCCCCACCCCGCTCGTTCCTGAGGGATGTCCCCGCTCCCCGATCCCGCTCCCCGCCCGTTCCCGGGGGTGCAGGGATCGGGGGGCTTCGAGTGTCTCGTTGGCACCGGAGCTGCCCCGGTGCCCCCGGTTTGGGGGGGTTCCCGTGAGTGTCCCCGTGGAGCCCGAGGGGTGGATTGTTGGTGACTGGGACCTGCTCGGTGCCGGGTTCGTGTTCCATCGAGGGCCAGCAGCGCTGATTTACCGACCCTAAAACACGGCCCGGCTACAAAAGGAGTGTCCCTGAGCTCCCCACACCTGCGCTCTTAATCACTTATCAGCGTTCGCTCTAATTTCAAACCCTTGTGGCACTGCTAGAGCACGACGGCAAACAGCCAAACCCGTTTCTTTGTTGTAGCTTCTCGCTGTCCTTAATGGATTTTGATATTTGTACCCGGTGTCCTTTTGGGTGAGCTTTGGGCTTTAGAGGAATTATTGTCATAGGAAATGCTATAAATGTATTTATCTTTTTTAACCAACCTGTTCTGAGAATCCCGGAATGGTTTGGGTTGGAAGGATCATAAAGTTCATCCCATTCCACCCCCTGCCATGGGCAGGGACACCTTGCACTATCCCAGGTTGCTCCAACCTGACCTTGGACACTTCAGGGATGGGGCCGCCACAATTTCAATTGATTCACCTCTATAAGTAATATCTATTAAATTGTAATTTCTCCAAGGGTAAGTTGTCCTCTCTTTTCTCCTCAAGATGGTGAATTGGGGTGAATTGTTTTAAATCCATGGTCATTTATAGTAGGATTTGGGGTTTTTTGAGCTGTATGGAGAGTTTTTTGGCTATGTTGTGCTCTCTGGATGTCCCTCCTCACACTGGGAGCAAGGTTACAAGTTACCTTTTGGCTGCACTGTGAGCTTCTTCCTTGCCAGAATAATTACTGTGAGTCTGCTCAGAGCCCTAAACTGTAACTTGTGAGGGAGACTGAAAAAAGCTGGGAAATATCAACTGATGAGCCTATAAATAGGAGTAATTAAAGTACCCGTCAGCACATCCCCAGTGCTGGGGCTGTGACAGCTGAGACAGAACTGATTTCATCTCTCCTTTGCTCTTGCAAAGGTGATTAAAAACCCCAATCACTGCATGGAAAATTGTATCGATTTATTTCTTTTGGTTTGGTAAGAGAGAAATGTGCTGGCAGTGTGTGACTTAGGGAGCACAGATCCTGCTGGACCATGACAACAAAAAAGGGATAACTGTGGATTTTCCACCGTGGATTTTTTTTTTTTTTTTCCCCATCAGAAGTTTCCTTGCTTTGCTGATACCCCCTTGATTTTGAGCCCCTTATTTCCCACCTTGCTGTGGGCTCATTATGGGCTGGCAGTGATGCATTCCAAGCCCCTGAGTGGGAATTGCTGCGGGAGGGATGGTGAGGAGCAGCTCTGCCAAGGGCGTGGGTTTGGGTGACTCCTGGGATTGTATTTACTGCCCTTGGCCGGGGCACCGACTCTGCACCTGCTGCCACGGCCATGGGCAGGGAAAAGAGCACAAAAAAGCCCAAAATGCATTCCATCCCTATAAAAGGAAGCGTGAGAGCAGGTCCTGGCTGTCCCCTCCCCGTTTGGAAGGGCTGCAGCCCCAAGGTTGGGAGCACAAGGGATAGCAGCACTTCAAGGAGGATCCTCCTGGCGGCCGGAACCGCTGGCAGGGATCCCTGACACCCCCATTCTGCTATTTGGGGTGCCTGACAAATGCAGCTTCCTACTCAAAGCCAAAAATACGGAGCTGAGGGAGCGGGAGGACGAGGTGCCAGCAGAGCCACAGTTACATAAAGTGCAAGAAACCCTCCCAGGTGTAGCTTGGCTCTGCTGCATTGGGCTTTTGGCATCTTTGTGTGGATGTGGGAGAGAGATTTTGGGCCATCTATAGGGTTTTTGAACCGTCTGTTGTGTGTTTAAGCTCTCCTTTAAATGCTGGTTAAATAAAAGGTTATTTGTAGTTATCTCTGTACATAAATTATTATTTTTCCTTTGCTGTAACAGCTCATGCACAGCTTAAGGTTCAGGGTGGGATACAGAAGATATTTCACTGGTTGGTGTTTATGGAATGTCAATATAATAAATCTGGAGAAGCAATCCCAACAATTTCTCCTCTATCTGTTTAAGACAGTTTTTTGCTATAAACTTCAAAATTTCTTCTCTGTCTATTTAGACAGTTTTTGCCATAAACTCCAAAATTTACCAAGGTTTCTCTTGAACCCTGTGCATATTTAAAAAGCTTGCAAAGTGTTCAAATTATTACTGCACATTTTTTGTTTTGTTTTGCTTTTTGTTTTTTTTTTTTTCCATTTTGTTTTTGTTTTTTCCCAATGGAAGTAAAATTTTGGGAGTGAAAATGTGGTAAATATGTGATCACCTTCTCCAGGCAACCTGCTGTGGGCTGAAATGTGTTATTTAATGTTCACTTCATGCCAGATACTGATGTTTGTGCAGTTTCTCTTGTGAGAACTTTCCTTGACCTTTGAATAATTGTTAGATAAATGTAACATTATTCTTTAGTTCATTCCCATTTGCTGTGATAATTTGGAAGTATTTTTGAATGGTTTTTTCCATGTGCATAAATTTGATATTTTCTGTGTTGTTCTTCAGGGAAAGATGGGGACTATTCACTAGATTTTCATGGTGCAAGTAGAATGTTTTTAACTAGGGGGAAAAAATATTCGCAAGAAGATTCACACAATTTATTTCTGAAAAGGATCCTAATGAATGACTTGCTAGGGATTTGGATTTTCTAGAATCCTAAAACTCCAGAATATTTCTGAAGAGAATGCTCTGGAGAAGGCTTTGGTGGGAATATTGGCAACTCTTCAGTAGAGAAGGAATTGCTGCAACAATTGAAATAATAACCCTAAATTTAGACCTGTGCTCTCATATTTTGCTGATTTAGCAATTTAGCCTGAAATGCTGACTGGATCAGGAAGGATCAGGAATGCTGTTCCATTTTTCTGGATATAACATTCCTCTCTCTGTGATGAGCCTGGCTGTGGAGTTTTTTGGATATATTTTGTTGTACTTTGGAAAAACCCAGAGGTGAAGAGAGAGGAGCAGGCTGGGTTCTTTCAGCACACAACAATGAGGATTTAGCTCTGAAAATTAAAAGTGATTTTTAATTGCTGAGTGGAAAAGTGGCAGAGCTGAGGTTGGGGTGCTCACACCCAATAGTTTATTCTTAGAATTTTCTTTCTAAAATTCTCCCCAAACCTTTTTATGCACAACTCCCTCAGGGCTGCAATAAAAATGGGCAAATTCCAGATAAGAGCAGAGGCAGCGGTGACACCGAGTGCCTCCAAATAAGTCCCAAAGTCAATGCCAGAGGTGGGGACACGGAGCTGCTGGCCCCAGCCCAGCCCCAGCTCTGCCTGGGCTCTGGGATAGTCATTGAGAGCAGTTTGTGGGTGGTGAGGATCAATGGGAGATTCCTCTGGGGTTGTATTTAAACAGGACAGATCCGACCCCGGCTCCACATCCCTGCGAGGAAGAGCAGTGGGGTGTCCACGCAGGGAGTTCCTTCCTGACCCCCTCAGCTGTGCCCTAAACCATGAGGTTTTGTTTCAGTTTTTAACCTTCAAAATGTTGTCAAGTGTCACTTTGGATGTTTTGTTTTATTTTTAGGTATTTTTCCTGTTTGTCTTTCAGTTTCTTTGTGTGCTGTGTTTTGCTGGAGTAAGGAAATACCACTTCTGGTCTGTGTTTATGTTGTGTACCTTTGATATCATTTTAATCCAGGCACTCAGAGTGGGGATAAGTGTAATTCTTAGGCTTACAGAAAGTTGCAATATATAAAGTTGCAGTGTGAAACTAATAATGAAATTTTATTAATTTAGGTGCAAAACTCAGTTTGCAAGCTGTCACATTGCTCTCTGTGAGTTAACTCTGAGAACCTGCTGTTTATTTATTAACATTCTTTATTTTTAACCTCTTGTAGATGGTTTCATCCAAACATCACTGGGGTGGAGGCAGAAAACCTGCTGTTAACAAGAGGAGTCGATGGCAGCTTCTTGGCACGGCCCAGCAAAAGTAACCCAGGAGACTTCACACTCTCTGTTAGGTGAGTTTGGATCTTCCCAATCTTGCCCCAGGTTGGTGATGATCTTAATTTGCTGCTGTCCTGTGGAGAAATAGTGGATGAACTCCTTGAAAGAGGTGAAAGAATGCTCTGGTCACTTTTTAGTGTTGTTCACTTTTCCCTCTTCTGTTTCTCCCATTTTCCCTGAAGAACTTCTCAAAAACTTTTACTGAGCTCTAAATTGGAGGGGAGTGAATTCTGATTTTACAGCAGGACAAAAATGCTGAGGGGAAGCAGAAATAGGTTGATAGTAACATTGCTTTTAGCCCTTTACAAATCCATTTGATCACCAACTGGAAGGAGCCAGAGGTGTTGGGAATTAGTGATCCAGCAGGAAATCCAGACTCTCCTTGCACAGGAAAAGTCAGCAAGTTTTTAAGGGCAACTGTGGCTTTTTCAGCTTCCAAAATAGGCCTTCTGTGGCAGTTGTCCCCTGACACTGCGTGGTAGGGATGGGGGAAAGACAGCAAGAGGAAGTAGATAAAGGAAAAGGGAAAAGTGGGATTGGTGATAAGAGTTGTGCTGCTTGGATACTTGTGAGATAACAGCCCTTGTGGCACAGGAGGGGATTCCTGCTGGGAGCTGCTCTTCCTTAATATTAATTGAGACTGTGGCAGCAGGCAAAGGCAAATATTTCCTGAGGGAGAGACTTTGGGAGCTGGTGGGAATTCTGGAGAAAGGAGCAAACCAGCTCTGCTGGATCTCCAGAATGTTCAACTTTCACCCTCCACTTTGTGCTTGTGTGTGGAATTTTGTGTGGCTCTGAGGGGTTTCTGGTGGGGCTCCTGAGGCTGCAGGGTTTGTGCTGCCACTTCCAGCACAGAACTCTTCTCCTGTTCTCCCTGCCTGGTGGGCAGAGAAGCTGGAGCAGAGGAGCAGTAGCTCCATGCTGGAATTGTGAATATGGATCTCTCCACCTCAGGCATCACCAAATCTAAAAGTGATTGATTGATTGATTGATCAGCTGACTTGGGAAGGGTTTTTGTGTCCTCTCTTTCAAATCTCAGACGAACTGGAGCTGTGACCCACATCAAGATCCAGAACACAGGTGACTACTATGACCTCTATGGGGGAGAGAAGTTTGCCACGCTGGCTGAGCTGGTGCAGTACTACATGGAACACCATGGGCAGCTCAAGGAAAAGAATGGAGATGTCATAGAGCTGAAATATCCCCTCAACTGTGCTGATCCCACCTCAGAAAGGTCAGAGAAGTGTCCTTGTGCTGCTTAATAAATGCTGTGTTAATCCCTCTTCACACTCTGCCTCCCTCTGGGAAAAGGGTGGCCACAACTTTGGATTTGTTTCAGGGAGGTTTCTTGCAAAATAGATGAATAAATGTGGTTAAAGGTGAAGAATCCAAGCCTCAGAACCTGTTCCCTTCAGGATTCTTTCTTGGGTGGGACAGGACTGAAACAGAGGGCAAAATTCCCTTTATTTTTACTGGGAGAATGTTTAATCTGAGAAGTTCTGATGTTGTTGCTGCTGCAAGGAATTCCCAGGGATATTTCTGGGCATAACTTTTTGTGGTTTTCCTAGCAGTGGGTAGAAAGTGAGGGCTGCACAAATCCTCAGATTCCTCAAACTCCTCTTTTGAGGAGTGTGGTTAATAAGGAGAATTTGGGACTCTGGATTTGAGGAAATACCAGGGGTCAAAACTAAACCAGCAGATGCCTGTTTATTCCTTGAAGTGAAAAAATGAGGAAAAATAATCAAACAAGTTCTCTTAATGCCTTAACAGAGGTGGGGAGGATTGTTGTTTTTTTGGCCCTATTTCCTGAAGAATTGAGATTGCTGGGATTGCCCTCTCCAGTTCCTAATGGGATAGAAGGGTGGGGTCTCAAAACTATGAAGTTTCCACAAGTTCATCAGGGAAATTTCATGAAGGAAATAAAAGAATGAATGCCTTGACTGAGGGGAATGTTGGAGTGTAACCTGGTGTTTATTTGGATTGTTGTGAAGGATCGAAATCAAAGCTTCACTGGAAATGCCATGGAAATGCTTTGAAGTGTTCCTGTCCTCACTGATGTGCACCTGGACACTCCCAAAGCTTATTTTATTTATTATATTTACCAACTGAGGTTTTCCCTAGACCTGGCTGTTGCTGAGTGAACAGAAGGATTCAATTCCATAACAAACACCTGGAACAAATGGATTCAGCTGGAATGCTGAGCAGGGTTTCTCCCTCTATGTCCCTTCATTTCCAGGTGGTTTCACGGGCATCTCTCTGGGAGAGAAGCTGAGAAACTCCTGACAGAGAAAGGAAAACATGGCAGCTTCCTGGTGAGGGAGAGCCAGAGCCACCCTGGGGACTTTGTCCTTTCTGTGAGGACGGGGGATGACAAAGGAGAGAGCAACGACGGCAAATCCAAAGTGACACACGTCATGATCCACTGCCAGGTAGGAGCAGCAGGGACTCCATGGGCACAGGAGCTCTGGATCCACTCCTCTTTTCCCTGGGCTTGCTGCAGGTCATCCCTTTGATCAAAATGTCTCCTTTGATGGCATCAAAATTCCAATATTTTTTGGCTGACTGGCTCCTGTCAGGGCCTTCTGGCTCAAATCACACTTTGCTGCGCTCAGGGAGCCTTTGCAGTCTCCTGGATGGGTTTTATCAAAATAGGAGTGATTGGATAAATGGAGATCTATCCACAGATGTCTCTCTCCTGTCAGTTCAGGCAGTTACACCTGATGGATGATCAACAGTCTGTGAAAATGAGTGTTCACTCCAAGGAATGCCCTGAAATCTAAATCTTCTGTTTAGTATAAGGTAGTTCTTCACTGAAATATTACTAAATTACAGTTTTCATATTTAATCTGTCTCCATGGGCTGCTATTTAAAAAATAATCACGGATTTTAAAAAAAAGTGGATTTTTCTTATTCTCTTTTACTTCTATTGTGCCCGAAGGCAGTGCAATAACTAAATTGTATAAAAACACCTAAAATGCAGTAACAGAAGTAGTTTGGAGGTAGAAATGACCCACTGGGACTGTAAATGCTGAATTACCAGAATATGTTTATTTTTTCAAGAAAATCCCTCTGATTTGCAGTTAGCATTTATGCCTTTGAGGAAAATAATTTGGCATTTGCTTCCTTAAAATAGAGATGGTGCCAGGCAGTGCCAGCCTTTCAGGACCCAATCATACACTTAACTTTGGAAATTAATTCAAATCCCTAATTCCTGAATTCTCATCCTGTAGCTCCAGAGCTGCCTGAGCCCTGGTTCAGAGGGAATCAGCTCTCTAAAAAAAGCAGATAAACCGATTTTCAAGGAGATGGCAAAAAAGGAAATGTCCTGCAGTGTGTCTGTTTCTATTTATTAAAGTTCTATCCTTTAGCAGAAGGATTTCAGTAGAGCCTTCTGCCCATAATTTTGGAGGTTATTTCTGATGCAAGGCACAGCCTAGAGGTGCTGTGGCTGTGGTGGTGGGAAGTGCATTTATTTGGAGGAGCATTTGTCTTTTCAGGATCTCAAATATGACGTTGGTGGAGGGGAGAAGTTTGACTCTCTGACAGATCTGGTGGAGCATTACAAGAAGAACCCCATGGTGGAGACTTTGGGCACTGTGTTGCAGCTCAAGCAGGTGAGAAGGACAGGCCACCCCTGAGCTTTGCCATCTCCAGGATATTTGGTTGAAATGCAGCTTTTCCATATGCTCTGCAAGACTTTTTTTCTGAGGGAAAAAATGAGGAGTTGAACTTCATGAAATGGATGAAAAAGTCAATTTTTGTTAGGCTTGGGAAGGGATTGTGTTGTCTCTGATGTGCAGAATTTCCTGGTGTCATCCTGGTCTGTCAGAGTTGCAGGGCATGTCCAGAAATGAGACAATTTAATGCATTAAATAATTAAATGAATAATTAAATAAAAACCGTGACATTTTAAAACCAACTGTTCACCCTCCCCGTCCTCACTGCCCTTTGCTCGAATCCCAAAACACTGACATCCAAAAAAACGCCTGGATCCTAAAATCCCATTAAAATATCCTCGTCTTGGGGGATTTGTGTTTGAGTTGTCTTTCCATGGCTGTTCTTTGCTGAGCCTGTGCTGTTTGTGTCCCCCAGCCCCTGAACACCACCCGGATCAACGCTGCCGAGATCGAGAGCCGAGTCAGGGAGCTCAGCAAACTGGCAGAGACCACGGATAAAGTCAAGCAGGGCTTCTGGGAAGAGTTTGAGGTAATTCCTTACATTCCAAGGAGTGTTTCCTGCAGTGTTTCCTGCAGTTTTTCCTGCAGTGTTCACTCTCACACTGCCAAAGTTGGGTTCTGCCTTCCTGGTGTTTCCTCCTCTCCATCACCTCAGATCCCTGGTTTTGCTCCCATCTCCAGGGCTTTGCCAGCTCCACTCTCGTGGCTTGAGATATTTGCCTTTTTTCCCTGATTCTCAGAGTGCTTTTTATCCAGGATATCCTCCTGGATATCCTTCCCTGTTTGTCCCACCAGGACAATCCTTCCAATTCCTTCTGCTGTTTGGGAAGTTGGGAACCAAATTGTGTCCCATTTCTTTAGGGACACTTCCATTTCTCAGACCATCCATTGCCCTTGTGGCTTTTTGATGCTCCTTTTTTGGCATCTTAAAGCCATTGGGAAGTGGTAGAAAGTTCTGGGGTGAAACAACATGGATTATATGCATTCCTTGGACTTCTGGAGGTTTATTTTTGGTTTGTTGTGGTGTTTCATTTCTCTCTGTAGGAAAAATTCCAATTTTTTTCCAGAAGGAGTGTGTAGGGACAGGACAAGGAGAATGGCTTCAAACTAGAAGAGGTTTAGATGAGATATTGGGAAGAAATCCTTCCATAATCTGGAAGAAACTCTTCCCAGAGAAGCTGTGGGTGCCCAGTCCTTGGAAGTGTTAAAAGCCAGATTGGCTGGGGCTTGGAGCAACCTGAGATAGTGGAATGATTTGGGTTGTGAGGGACCTTAAATCCCATTCTACCCCACCCCTGCCATGGCCAGGGACACCTTTCCCTATCCCAGGTGGCTCCAAGCCCCATCCAGCCTGGTCTGGAGCACTCCAGGCTGGATAATGGACTGGTTTATACCTCACACACACAAAACCACCAGTGGAGTCTGGAATTCCACCAGCAGATGGCAACAGGAAACTGGGAAGTTCTCAAGGAGCTCCAGAGAGGCTGCTGTGAGAAACTTCCTGAATAGTGATGGATTTGCAAAGTGACCATCCTTGGAGAAACCTTCCTTGATCAGAAATATCCATTAGCTAAATGTGCTGGCCAGTGTGCTCTGATTATTGCCTGGAGAAGGAAAATTAATCAGTGAAAAGTGAAGGAATTAGCACAGAGGTGTGTGAGGGGCATGTCAGATGGTGAGGTGATGGCATTGGGAAATGAGAAAATGAGGATTGAGCTTTCTCCTTTCTCCTTCCAGAGAGAGGGGACAGTCCTTGATGCAGGGCTGCTGGATGGTCAGAATGGCCAGAATTCCATCTGGAGAGGGAAGGAAGTCAGCAGAGGTCATGTGTGTGGGAAGGGATTGTTGGTTTGGCAAAACACAACTGAACTATTAATTCACAGTTCTTTCCTGACCTCTGCTACACGTTAAAGGAATTTTTCTTGGAGTGGATTTCTCAATGTTTTCCTTACAGCAGGAAAAGTCTAGCAGGAAAAGCAAATAAATGAAGGATTTTACCTGTGGGACATTGCACTTCTTTTTCCCCCTTTGCTGCTGTCACTGAGGTCAGCACTAACCCTCATTTTTTTGGGATTGAAGCCCTCTCCTAGCAGTTTCAGTGCCCTGTTTTCCATTCCCTCAGGGAAGCTCCAGCTGTCCCCCATGGTGGCAGGAGGGGGGAGCACACTCCAGGCTGTCCATGGATCCCTGTCTGTGCTGCTCAGGAGCTGCCAGCCCAGATGGTGAATTTAAATTACTTGTCTCCAGGCAGGAATGAGCCTCTTGTCCCAGGAAGCACCAGACAGGGATGTTCACAGCCCTTGTAGTGTTTTTCCTTCTGAAAAATGGTTATTTCTGAGCTTAGTGCTGGGATGTTGTGGTGAGGTGGAGGAGAATATTCAGATTTATGGCTGTGTTGTTCCAGCTCTGAATGGGCTTGTTGGGATCACTGCTGCTCATGGATCTCTCCTCAGGGATGCTCCAAGCAATGATAATTAACTCTAGGAAGGAAGATGTGGTTTCCACACACATTTAATTGCTCCAATTCTTTAACTTGCTGGGAAAGTTTGGCTCTCAGACCTTTTGCCTGGAATTCCACAGGCTGGAATTTGGGGGCTGTTTCCTGCCCTTTGTCACAAGCTTGAAACTTTTCATCTCTTAAATTTCTTTTGCTTTCCCTGCCTTTAGGATCAGCCTAATTATCCAAGGTCATCAAGTGAGGGAGTATCAGACTGAGACAGGAGTGAGCAAATGTGCCAGTTAAATAAACAGTAAGAGTCTGGAGGGTGGGAATGCTGAGGGGAGCAGCTCCCAAAACCTGAATGTTCCTTTAACTGGGACCAGAACTGCTTTGAGGATGAAAACTTGGAGCAGAGCATGGGGATCCTGGTGCCTCCAGCTCCAGGGAGCTTTGGGAGTGGGGAGATTTGCCATGAGCAGCCTGGCTGTGCAAGTATGGAATTGCTGCTGTCCCTGGGACATTGTGTTCCAGAAATCCCCGCTGCAGCTTGTTCCTTCACTGGGATAATTCACAGATAAATAAATTATGGATAAATAAATTATGGATAGCCCACCAGCTAATGCCCCTCTCCTCCCTTTTCTCTGGGATTGCTGTGGGCATGGGCCAGTCCATCCTGCTTTTTCTGAGCCCCCCTGTCTGTGCTCTCCCCTCAGACCTTGCAGCAGCAGGAATGCAAACTCCTCTACAGCCGTAAGGAAGGGCAGCGCCAGGAAAACAAGAACAAAAATAGATACAAAAACATTTTACCCTGTAAGTATCGACCCTTCCTTGCCATTTAACGTTACTCTGGTTTATTTTCCTCATTAGTACAGGGTTAATTAAGTGCCACTGGCCTTTGGCTTCTCTTTAATGATAATTTCCCCTCTTATCAGGATTATCCAGTGATTTCCAATTTGGGTTCACACATTTGCACTTTGTAGATATTTGTAATATTGGTTTTTATCTTCATTTAAAAGCCTCATATCCCTCAACTCAACAGGCTGGAATACTTAAATTTAAGAGGATTAATTTGGGGGCCAGAACTGGCACATGCAAATCCCAAGGCTTTGCCTTGACTTGGTGTTTGAGTGTTCCTGAATTCCCAGACATGGACATGTTTTGGTCCAGCTGGTCACAGCCACTTGTCTAAAGGAAGCAAAACAGGCAATTTGGAATATTCTGATCACTTATTTACTAAGTTTGATAATTAATTCATAGCTGCTGCGTGTTCACAACTGTGGAATGCAAGTGCTTGACATCCATGTGTGTTTTTGCAGTTGATCACACCAGAGTTGTTCTCCACGATGGTGATCCCAATGAACCTGTTTCAGACTATATCAATGCTAATATTATTATGGTGAGTGTATTTGAGTGTATTCCCACCTCCTCTTCCCTAAATCCAAGGGAATCTTGTCACACACAATCTGTTGAATTGCTGGTTTGATTTTTTTCCCTCTAGCCTGAGTTTGAAACCAAGTGCAACAACTCAAAGCCAAAAAAAAGTTACATTGCTACCCAAGGCTGCCTGCAGAACACAGTGAATGATTTCTGGAGGATGGTGTTCCAGGAGAATTCCAGAGTTATTGTCATGACCACGAAAGAAGTGGAAAGAGGAAAGGTAAAACCAGACATGTGGGAAAGGCCCTTGTACATTTGAGTACAAGTAGGAGCTGATCTGACAGGGATAAATTGATTTATGACTGGAATCAGGCACAGGATTCCTTGGAATTCTGGAAAGTGCTGAGTGTCCTTTTTTTATTGGTGTCTGTGGGAATTGGGGATGGACTCCTGTCACATCAAGCCTCCCTTTCTTAAGGTTTGCCTGCAGAAATTTCAGCTGCTGGATGTGAATCTCTGTATTTCAGACTTAGGGAAGGAGGCACTGGGATGGGAGATGTGGCCAAGCAGGAGTTCTGGGTGCTTGAAGGGAAAAATTCCCTGCTCCTGCAGCAAAAGTCTTGCCATTTATTTTATCTCATCAAGCCTGGATGGACCTCCCTAAAAAAGCAGAATTATAGGATTTTATTATTTCAAAACTGAACATAGAGATGTTGCTGCTTAGCTGGGAACTGCCCTGGCAGGATTTAATGCTCTGAAAGAGGAATTTTCCCTGCAATGGTGTATCCCAAAAATCCCCACTTCCCTTTGGAGCTCAGGAATCTTGTCTTGCTCCCTGGCCTCTGGCAAACCTGGGGATATTTTAATTTTTTTCTGGTTTCTAATGACACAAGGCAGGAAGGAATAGGAATAGTTGAACATTGATATCCTGGCAGCAGCCACACACAGCTTCCTGGGGTTTGTAAGGATTTATCTTTGGAATTTGTTGCTTCTGATCTTTTTTCTGTTTGATAAATACTGTCCCTTCTCTCCTTTTAAATTTCTCTGCTTCTTCCACACACTATTGTCCACGTTTTTACCTTTTTCCATGTTCTCATTATCTGTTCCTGAATAGAAAACTGTTGCTTTTTTAGGGGAGCATCATTTGTGGGACAAATCAAATTAAGAGCTGAAGTTTTTATGTGGGTGACTGATGATTGCAGGGGGTCCTCACTCCCAGGAACTTTGTGTGTGTGGGCTGGAGACAAATAACAGAAAATTTTACAGAATTCTCTCCCTAATTAAGGTGTCAAAGCTGCCACTGGTGCTGTTTGTTGCAGCCATTAGACTTTGTCTTGTGTATTTATTTTTTAAAGTCTTTGTAAAGTTCTGCCACTTCATCACCCTGATAAAGGGGCAGGATTTGTCTTTCCTTCCTTTGAATTCACTGACAGAGGAGAAGCTCCCCATTCCCAGTGATAATCTTTGTTTTGGAAGAGGAGAAATAAATTATGGAGTTGATTTGAATACACCTTTCTTCCTTCAAGTTATTTATTATTTTTTAAGAACCTCCTGAATGGCCTTTGCTCCTCTGCAATTTCTCCATTTTTTTCCCCAAAGTTTGCTCATCCCTTTTGCTGGAGAAAACACTTTAATTCATCAGTGCTGCATTGCTTCTTCTTTCTGTACCCTTGATTGTTTTGTGATGCCTATTTCACTTCTTACAGAATTGCAAATGCCAGTCCTGGTATCAAATCAAAGCTTTTTTATCTCAGGCCAAGCTCTTTGCAGGAAGAGAGAACCTTTGCAGCAGAGCTGCCTCCATAGCCTGAGGAAGGGAGGAACTGTGGAACATCCCAGCCCTTCATCAAGTCCTGGATGTGCTTTAAAGTGCAGAAGCAGCAAATCCTTAGAAATTAAAGGAGTTTTGGGCTTTTGGAGGCAGTTCAGCAACCCAGCCCTGCAGAGTAAAGCTTATTTTAACATCATGTTGCTGCTCAGAGCTCTGCATTGAAAGCTGCAAAGTTATTTCTGCTGGCACCCCCCAAAAATCAGTGTATTTGCTTCAGTTTCAGAGTATTTGCTTGTTTCTCCCCTTGTGACAGGGAAAAAAGGGCAAAAATAGCAGGAAAGCATCTTGTTGCCTACGTGGGCATGTGTTCAGCCATCTTCTCTGCCTTGGGCTGGCAGAAGGAGCTTCCCTGTGCTGTGTTTTTTCCTGAATATTCAGGATAACTGCAAATAGACCCTATTGCTCTGTAGGATTTGGTGTTTGCTCTGTGTTTGCCCCTGCAGTAATTTCTGCTTTGATGCTGCATTCCCAGGAGTTGCTCTTTCCTGACCTGTCACAGGAGCCAAATCCAAGTGCTGATAGGTGAATCCATTCCTCAGTGGATGGAATTTATTCCTGGGCAGAGATAATCCTGATGGAGCAGCAACACACCAAAAACTCTGCATTTTAGAACCTACAGACCTATGAACTGCTCCCTTTGCAGGGGCCTGAGCTCTCTTTGGTGATGGAACCAGAGCTGGGTCAGCCCTTCCTGCTGCAAGCCATGGAAAAGCAAATATCCAAGTTTAATTTCCACTGGGAATGATTTATACCTTTGACCTTTCTTCTTATGCAGCCTGTAGGGCTGTGGGGCTGAATTCTGGTGGAATCTTGAGATCTGTGACAGGGGGTACAAAAAGCATGATTTTAATACCCAGGCACAAAATATCCCAAAATATGCTAAGAGGAGAGGTGACCTGTACCTGTCTGAAATTATCCAGTGGCTGTTATGGAGAGGAGAAACTCCCCATTAAAATATTCTTCACCTCATCAGCTGATTGTCCTCTGTGGGCTCTGAAACAAAACCTTCAGGGTTGAATTAATCAGTTTGCAATACAACTTTTTTTTTTTTTCCTGCCTGATTGTTCCTTTTCTTTTTGTTGTTTTTTTTCCTTTATAATGTGAAATCTTGCAGAGTAAGTGTGTGAAGTACTGGCCAGATGAATATTCCCTGAAGGAGTACGGGGTGATGCGTGTCCGGAACGTGAAGGAGAGTGCAGCCCATGACTACACCCTGAGGGAGCTGAAACTTTCCAAAGTTGGCCAGGTGAGAACAAAAACAGCTCTGTCCTTTTAGCCCAGCTTGTGCATCACCAAAGGAAAAATGTCAGGATTAGCCCATTTCTCTGGAATCAATAAAAGCACTCGGAGGTGAATAAATGGAGCCCTGCCTTTCTTTGAAGCTCCACGTTCAGTTCATCCATCTTTCTCTTTTTGCCCTTGGGATAATTGAAAATTCTCCTACCTAAGCAGCTTTTGGCAGGAGAGGAGCTGCTGCAGAGCTTGCAGGGAATCAGGGAGGAGGGAAAATGCTTTTAACTGAGGGCACTTCAATCCAGCCTGGCATTCGCTCCCTCATGGAAATGGTTGCACTGAAAGGAAAAGTTGTGTGTGGAAAATTCACTTAAGGGAAGGGATAAAAAGGGTGAGAAAACTGTGTGGAAATGGCAATTCCTGTTAAGGAACAGTTTGGATCAGGGAGGAGAAGCAGAGCAGGGGAATTGGGGATGGATTCCTGTCACATCAAGCCTCCCTTTCTTAAGGTTTGCCTGCTGAAATTTCAGCTGCTGGATGTGAATCTCTGTATTTCAAACTTATGGGAGATGTGGCCAAGCAGGAATTCTGGGTGCTTGAGGGGAAAAATTCCCTGCTCCTGCAGCAAAAGTCTTGCCATTTATTTTCTCTCATCAAGCCTGTATGAACCTCCCTAAAAAAAGCAGAACTATGGGATTTTATTCTTACAGGACTGAACATATAGATGCTGCTGCTTAGCTGGGAACTGCCCTGGCAGGATTTAATGCTGTCAAGAGGAATTTTCCCTGCAATGGTGTATCCCAAAAAATCTGGGGAGTACAGGAATCTTGTCTTGCTCCCTGGCCTCTGGGATATTTTAGTTTGGGGGATTTATTTAGCTTTAGGGATTTAATGACAGATGTGCCAGGCCAGGGAGAGCCCTGCCTTGTTCCTTCCCTTGGGATTTGTGGAGCTGTGCTCAGGCTGGATTTGGGGGATCCCTCTGTGCTCCATGAGGACTGGGCTGTGTTTTGAGCAGCAGTTTTGTGTCCCTGTGCTGCAGGGCTGTGTTTTGAGCAGCAGTTTTGTGTCCCTGTGCTGCAGGGGAACACGGAGAGGACGGTGTGGCAGTACCACTTCCGCACCTGGCCCGACCACGGCGTCCCCAGCGACCCCGGGGGCGTCCTGGACTTCCTGGAGGAGGTGCACCACAAGCAGGAGAGCATCCCTGATGCAGGACCTGTCGTGGTCCACTGCAGGTGAGGCTCCTGCCGCTCCTCCTTTTGGCCCAGGGAGATGAGACTTTAAAAAGAACAACTTCCCCTGGGAGTTGCTCAAAATTCTCTGTTTTCTGTCTGTACAATGTCGCATCCTGGGTGGGTGGCACAGGGTCCCCTTGGGAAGGGATTTCAGGCTCTGAACCTTTGGATAAATGAAAATTTCTGCTGTTGGATGAGAAGATGGGATCAGTCTTGGCTGGGGCATTTCAAGTGCAGGATCATGGGAATTCTGGCATCTCATCCCACCTGTGAGGGTTCTGTCCATTTTGGGTGTTCTCACCTTGTAAATGGTATCATTTTTAGGCGGAGAAATGTTAGATCTGACCTTACAGTTTTTTTCTGATTTATAAACACTGAGGGACAGAAGTGCTGATTTCTGTGCCTTCCCTGGGGTCTCTGGTTTGACTCTGGCTGTAATTTGGAAGCCCCTAGCTATAATTTGCAAGCCTCCTGTCTCCTAATGCCAGAATTCCTTTACCTGAGGTTTTGCTGTGCATTCAGAAAGATCAAAACAATAACATTCCTTTTTTTTTCCCCTTCTTCTAGTGCTGGGATTGGTCGAACAGGAACTTTCATTGTCATTGACATCCTCATTGACATCATCCGAGAGAAAGGTACCTTTAACCCTTTGATTGCCCTGCCCTTACCCCTTTGATTTCCCTGCCTGCTCCTGGATCCACCCCGGAACGCTGACAGAGGATTCAGGTGAGCTCCACCCTCACCTTGGTTCTTTTCCTGCTCTCCCCAATGCCGTGGATGTGCCCAGGGGTGGACTGTGACATCGATGTCCCCAAGACCATCCAGATGGTGAGGTCCCAGCGCTCAGGGATGGTGCAGACAGAGGCCCAGTACAGGTTCATTTACATGGCAGTGCAGCACTACATCGAGACCCTCCAGCGCAGGATCGAGGAGGAGCAGGTGGGTCCACCCCAAAGGATCCCAGCAGGGAGCAGCAGTGCTGGGGATTGTGTTCTAGGAAGGCTGAAGGTGTGAATTGTCTCCTGTATTTTAGTTCATTGTGCTTAAGAAATAATTAAATTGGTAGGTGGGATCCTCTCCTTAAGATATCAAGTGGAATACTCTCCTTAAATTTGGTGGAATCCTCTCCTTTCATTATCGGATGGGATCCTCTCCTTAAATTATCAAGTGGAATCCTGTCCTTAAATTATCAGGTGGAATCTTCTCCTTAAATTATCAGGTGGAATCCTTTCCTTAAAATATCAGGTGGAATCCTCTCCTTAAATGTGGTGGTATCCTCTCCTTACATTATTGGGTAGATTCCTCTCCTTGAATTATCAAATGGAATCCTCTTCTTAAATTATCAGGTAAAATCATCTTAAAACATTGTGTGGAATCCTCTCCCTAAATTGTCAAGTGGAATCCACTCCTTAAATTATCAGATGAAATCTTCTTAAAACATTGTGTGGAATCCTCTCCTTAAATCAACTGGAATCCATTCCCTAAATTATCAGGTGGAATCCTCTCCTTAAATCAATTATAATCCACTCCTTAAATTATCAGGTGGAATCCTCTCCTTACATTATTGAGTGCAACCCTGCCCTTAAATTACTGAGTGGAATTTTCTCTTCAAAATATTAGGTGGAATTCTCTCCTTAATTTAAGTGGAATTCTCTCCTACCCTCCCTGTCCCCATATCTCAAATTTCCTTCCTGTTATCAAATTTCCTGTGGAGGAAGAATAAAAGATAAGGGTCTGTTAATTAAAGCAGAACCTCGTGCTCTTTGTGTTTCAAAGAGATTTCAGAGCTTGTTCCCTGCATTCCTAAAAGGGAAAAATCAAATGCTGATCACTCCAATTCCAGTTTTTGGAGTTTATTGGTAGGAAATCAGTTTGTTGGAGTGGAAAACGAAAGGGTGAGTGTGGTGGTCCAACAAAAAGCACTTTCAGGAGTGTGGAGGGATCAGAAATGTTTGGGAATAAGTGGTGAGAGCCACAGAGACCTTCCCCTGCCCCTTCCTGCTCAGGGAATTCCTTGCACTCCAGTTCTGGGGGGTTTTACAGCAGTTTCCTGGTTTTGTGATAAAGAGCTGATGTTTTCTCCTTGTCCCTGCTGCTCCCTGCCCTGACCTCAGAGCAGTTGGGATTTGTACCTTTTGCTTTCTATGCTAATTAGTCCAGATTTTTCCTCTTTTTAGTATCTTTTTCCCTGCTGGGGACTTTCCAACACTTACTGAGTTAGTTCCTCTTTATCAGCTGGTTCCTACAAAATGTCCTTGTGGTCCATCCCACAAATCCTGCATTCCCTGTGTCCACCAATCCATCCATCCCACAAATCCTGCATTCCTTGTGTCCAGCAATCCATCCATCCCACAAATCCTGCATTCCCTGTGTCCACCAATCCATCCATCCCAAAAAATCCTGCATTCCTTGTGTCCATCAATCCATCCATCCCACAAATCCTGCATTCCTTGTGTCCAGCAATCCATCCATCCCACAAATCCTGCATTCCTTGTGTCCACCAATCCATCCATCCCACAAATCCTGCATTCCTTGTGTCCAGCAATCCATCCATCCCACAAATCCTGCATTCCTTGTGTCCACCAATCCATCCATCCCACAAATCCTGCATTCCTTGTGTCCACCAATCCATCCATCCCACAAATCCTACCTTCCATGTGTCCACCAGTCCATCTTTCTCTCCCAGACTTTGTTCGATGAAGCGAATCCAGGTTTGCTCAACAAATCTTTTCCCAAGCTGTGTTCCCACAAAGTGCTCAGGACAGCTTTGTCATAAATCCTGGCTAAGAGGGGTTTAGGAATCAGCAGAAGGAGCTGAGGGAGTTTCAGGAGTCCATCCTGGAAAAGCTTCAATCCCAGGAATGTTCTTAATGGGAATTCAGGGGCCAGAACTCCCCAGAGGCTCCGCCAGCTTCTGCTGTGAGATTGGGTCAGCCCTCAGGACTTGTTGCAGCGTTAAAAAACCCCAAATAAACCCACAAACCCCTCCCCAAACCTCAAATTCTCTGCAAAACTTCGATTTCCACCTTGCAGGTTTCAGTGTTTGCAGGCATTGTGGATGCCTGGGAAGAGGAAAAATCCATCTCCCGTTTCTTTCCCAGTGTGGTTCCCTGGCAGGATCTGGAGCTGGGTGCCAGCACAATTGGCTGCAGCCTGGAGCATATGTGCACAGTCCAAATAACAGCTTGGCTGCTTTTTATATCAAACCTAATGGGCTCAGATATTATTTTATTAGAGCTCCTGCAAACAATGGTGTTGCTCTGTTGGCCCCAGCTCCGAGCTGGAAATGAGGTCAGTGGGAAGCCCACTGGCTGCTCAAGAATGAAATGGGGACTTTTCTGCCAAGGAGATGAGGGTTGAGTACGTTTCAGAGGGTTGGTCTCTCCTGCTGGAGATGGTGGGATGGGGGAAGATGGGGATTTTCAGGTTTAGGTGTGCTCAGTGATGTGTTCACTGCAGGATGAGCTCTCTCCTCACAGATAAACCTAAAAACACCCATGGGTATCTCCTTGTGGAATTGCTGCACTTTCTCAATGATTGGTTGCTGGGATTAACCCCAAACCTGGCTTTTTGTTGTGTGTTTTGCTTCACAGAAGAGCAAGAGGAAAGGTCACGAGTACACAAACATTAAATATTCCTTATCGGACCAGACGGGCGGGGATCAGAGCCCTCTCCCCCCCTGCACCCCAACCCCAACGTGTCCAGAGTAAGTCCAGCCCTGCCCTCAGTTTTTGAGCTGTTCTGTCTCATCTTCAGAGGCCTCAAACGAGGCTGAGTTACCCCAGAACCTGCCCTGTTGTGCTGGGCTTGCCTCTGAAAATAAATCAAGTGAAATTAATTGTCTCTGAATTATGGGGTGTGTATTATAGGACATTTGTGTATTTTTGGTGGGACTCTAAATCCTGATTTCATTTCAGAATGAGAGAAGATAGTGCTAGAGTATATGAAAATGTGGGGCTGATGCAGCAGCAGAAGAGTTTCAGATGAGAAGATGTTCAGAGCCTTCCCAGCCAAGGCAGGTGTGTATGGCCAGAGGAGGGGCTGTGTCCATTCTGGGCATTTTTGGGAGAAAGTGCCCCCAAAAATGCCCAGAATGCTTGGAATTGATCCCCACAGGGTGCCTGAGTTCCAAAAGCTAATTTAAATTTAACTTTAATGACTTTTATACACAATCTCATCTTTACTGCCAAAGCACCCACACAGTTTCTAAGCCAGGCTTGAGACTTTGAGTTGAGTTTAAACTTTATTGAGTTTAAAATCAACTCAAACACCTGCTGGGTTTTTGTCCTCAATAATTCTTCTTTTTTGTTTTCCTTTCCCAGACATGAAAATGGTTTTTAAAAAGGTCAAGAATGAGATGGAAGAAGCTTCACGTGAGCAGTGAACTCTGAGGGCTTGGTACCTTTTTATTTACGGTTTTAATCCTTCAGTAGGCAAAACTTCAGAGCATCTAAAGATTGTTTTTATCTCTTCTCTCCAATTTCCAATTGCTCATTTTCCAAATAAAAGGAAATCCTTTCTACAAGGTAGACAATTACTTTGTAGAGTCAGTTTTGAATCCTGCAAACTGTTGGACTGTCATCCATTTGTTTTTTTAAATAGTATTTTGGTTTCACAGTATGGCTGTTAGTGGGGTTTTGTTTTTTTTTTTCCTTATTTGAGCAGTTGTGGGGTTTTTGGGGGGCACTGGGTGGGGGGTGGGTGGTGGGAGAGCAATGCCATGGATAAATCCATGCCATGAAATGTAAAATACTGATGGGAACAATGTGGATTGTTGGAAAACAGTGGATCACCAGCGTGGATAGAACCAAGTGCATGATCAAATTAGTCCTGATACATTTCAAACTCAGACTGAGCTTCCTGGGGTGAGCAGTTCTTGAGATGAAGGTGCTTTTTTTGTGATAATTGGTGGCTTTGATTCCAATTTTGCTGTGTGGCTGGATGGGCTATTTTGGAGGCATTTATGCAAAGTTGTTTTTTACATCAAACAAAGTTTCTTTTCCGTGATCTGTGCCCAGAATAGGAATTCCTTGTGTCCTTCAGGAGACTCAGTGACCTGGGGGTGCTTTGTGAGGACACTCTGTGGTGACTTTGTGCTCAATTAAGTGAGACTGAACCGGCAGAATTCAGGTGTTAATTAAGAATTGCAGGATGTTAAACCCAGTGAAACCAGTAACCGAAGCGGAAGCTGTGCAGGAGCCTCCTGGATTTTTTTTTTTTTAGGGAAGGAAGGATCCCAGGATTCCTGGTGGGACAGGGGCAGCAAGGCCACACTGGGGGCACTGTCCCACCCCAAGTGCCTTTGGGAGCTGCCTGCACCTTCCTGTCCCAGTGCATGGAAAACCCCCTGGCACCACTTGTAGGGAGACAGAGCCTCTTCCAGAGACTCCCCAAGGAAGATCTGGTGAGCTTCCATGTAATTCCTTCCCCTGGCTCTCTCCTGGACCAGCAGCTCCCCTTGGAGCTGTGGATGGCAGGAGTGGGGTCTGGTGTCTCCCCAGCACCTTGTCCCTGATTTTGGGGACATTCTGGGACTTCAGTGACATTGAGGAGTGATTCCCATCCCCACACAGGATGCCTGACCTTCCTGTGTGGCTGGAATGGCATTATTGGCCTTGCTTTGCTGGTGGAATCCTGCTGGAGCCTGGAATGTAATTAATTAATGCAGCTTTGGGAGAGGTGGAGTGGGAGATGCCATCACTGGTCCTGAGTGCTTTGCAAATCCCGATATTTGAGCAGTTTGTTTGGCCTGAGTGAAGGTGCTTCGTTAATATTAAGCAGAATTTTGTTCCTTGGCCTCTTGTCCTTTTTGTCTTTGAGGGCTTTGGGACTTGATTTTTTGGAACTCCTGTCACCAGCACACCATAAATGTGTTTGACTGGCACAGCCTTATGCTCTAGCCCTGAATCCTTGTGCCCTTCCTAGATGGTAATAGATGATGGAAGAGAGAAATGTGGTGATTTGGTGGAGAGAATCCTGTTCTCCATCCCCTGCCAGCCTGTCCCTGTTCCCAGCTGAGCAGGGATCACTTGGAAGTGTTGACATTTGCATGGAGTAATTAAATATTTGCCTCAAACTCTGTGCAAAGTCAAATTCTGCCCTTCAGAGTTTGGAGCAAGGTGAGGGACACACCCAGGTGGGGTTTGGAGCTGCTCTGCTCCAAGCTGGAGCGGAAAAGTCAGGAGAGAGGAGGGAAGGATCCTGAGGGAATCTCAACTCTGTGCACTCAGTTCATGTGAAGTGTCTTAAAAGCTGGGCCTGTGCAAGCAGCAGTCAGCACAGTGTGGCCTCCTGAGCTCGTTCAGAGCCTGCCTCTGCAGGGTTTTACTTGGAATTGTTCTCCTTGGGAGCAGGGAGCTCTTGTGCAGAATGTGTGGGGGAATGTCAGTGAGGGGGTTGTGACTAAAGGGATGAATTCTCCTTTCTGAACCTGGTTTGGGTCCTGGTGGGCACCAAAGGGGAGCCCCTGCACCCTAAAATCTGTCCCCAGAGACAGGGAGGGTTCTGAAAGCGTCTCCTGCATTAATTCCAGCATTAATTCTCCCAAATAACTTTGGGGTTCTGGCAGGTGAACAACAAAGAGAACCATCCTTTGGCTCAGGGGAGATCGTGAATGTGGTTCAGGGATTCCCAAGTTTAGGGAATTCAGTGGGAAGCTGTGCTGGCTGAGCTTGTTCTGGAGCAGGGCTGGAAAAGGGATCCCAGGGGAAATTTCCCCCAACTCCCAAGGCACAATGATTGATGCCAGTGTGAATTTGCTGCAGACTTCATTTACTGAATGTTTTAGAGAAATACACTTTAATTTCAGCTAACTCCTGTTAGGCCTGATTGGTTCTATTAATCCTGACCAAACTGTCCTTTTTTCCTCCTAAAAGATGTGTTTGAGACCTGATTAACCAGGACACAGCTAACAAAGGTATCCAACCTGTTCCCTTTTTTGTTGTTGTTGTAGGGCTGAGGAAATTTGCAGCTGGGACTAAGATGTGTTGTCAGGGTTAGATTTTCTACCCATAACTCCATTATTTCAAATTAATTGTTCATTTCTCCTTTTTCAATAGTGAAAGGTAATGAATAATTTCAAGCCTGTTTATTTATGACATTACTGTGATTTTTTTTTTATTGCAGTACTAAAGACTAATGAAAAAGGATCTTATTAGGTGGAATAGGCCTTGCATTTATTTTTTTTTTCCTGCAATGTATGAAGTATTGTACCAGAGTATTAAATGAAATGTAATATTTTATTGCAAAATTTCTATCCTTTAGAAGGAATACATTTAGGATGTCATCAATTTGATGTGAATCATGTAAATGTTGAGAAATGAGCTGTTTATTCTACATCTGGTGTTTCAAAAAGATTTCACCTCTTGCCTTTTGCCCACAGTCTGTAGCCCATTTACAGTTGTCAAAATGTGACATTAAATAATAGTTCCTGTATAGAAATAGTGGTGGTTGTCCATTGTTTTCTGGGCTGGTATTTATGGGGTTTAATTCAGTTGCAGTGGGTTTGGTTTGTTTTGTTTTTTTTTTTTTTTTTTTTAATTGCTGCCAAGCTGTGTTGTCAGAAATAAACCATATCTGTAAACAGCAGAAATTCCATTAAAAAAAAAAAGGGAAAAAAAAGAAATTCAAAATAGAAAAAAATAAAAAAAGAAATAAAAATCATTTTCTTACCATGATTTGTCAGTCCCTGTGTTCTCCAGCTGCAGGCACCAAGGATGGGATATTGAGAAGAAGAAATTCTTGCCAATTTCTTGGGAATTCTTTCCCAATTTCTTGGGTGAGTGGGGAGGGACTGGGATAGAATTCTCAGAGAAGCTGTGGCTGCCCCATCCCTGGAGGAGCCCAAGGCCAGGTTGGACACGAACACCCTGGGATGGAGCTGGATGATCCTTAAGCTCCTTTCCAACCCAAACCATTCCAGAATTTTGTGATTCCTGCTCAAAGCTGGATGGGGCTTGGCCTCTCCTCTTGCTCTTTGTGTAGGATCAATTGGAATTGGGAAGGAAGGAAGGACAATCCTGTTCTTTTCTCTCCACATCCCACTCATCACAGCCAGCTCTCCTGGGATGAGGGAGAGGAGATTTTGCTCCCACTCCTGCTGCTCCTTCCTTCCATCTTCAGCTCTTGCTCTGTTTGTTTTTGTGGCTCTGCTGTTTCCGAGGTCTTTTCATTCAAGGAGAGGTCTGTGCTTGCAGCAGGAGCTGGTTTCTGTCCCAGGCTCCTCTGCCAGCTGCTCCTGCCACATTTCAAAGCTCTCAGCATCCCTGATCCCTCACACTTGGAGCCACACGCTTCCCAAAGTGTCACGTCCCCAGGGCCAGAGCAGAGGAGTGAACACTGCCCTGAGGTTTTCCATTTCTTACCTCCATCAATACTGGTTTGTCTGGTTTTCACCTCTCAGATCCATTGGGAATGCTCCCACTTGGGATGTCCTTGCTGTTGTTGATCCCAGAAATCAGCCTGCACGAAGGGGTTTGTATTCCAGGGAGATCCCACCGAGTGCTGCCTCTCCCTCCATCCCGCTTTAACAACAGACCTGAAACTTTCCAGGGAATAAATCAGCTCAGCCTGAGCAGTGCTGGTTGAACAGCAGCAGAATCTGGAGTAAAACAAGCTTTAATCTCATGGCAAAGGCCCATCCCAGGGATAATCCAGTGAAATGGCAGGAAGGAGGCAGAGCCCTGGAATCCAAACAGGGCCGGGAGCTCTGTGGAGCAGCAGCTGCCTCTAAGGCGATTATCCCACAGGGGAAGGTTGATTGATTTGTTTTTATGAACACATCCAACAGTTTGCATCCATCTCTGGGGGTTTTTATAATCCCTGCCAGGGCTGGGGAGGGAGGGAGAAAGGGAAGGAGGGGAGGGAGGGACTGTTCCAATCTGAGAACTTTGACGAAGATTGAAGGTGATGCTGCTGGGGTGACACTTGGTGTCTCCTGGCTTTGACTCCTGCTTTGTGGTGACACTTCCAGCCCTTCCTGCTTTGTGGTGACACTTCCAGCCCTTCCTGCTTTGAGGTGACACTTCCAGCCCCTCCTGCAGCTCCCAGCTCTCTGTGTCTCCCACGTAGGTGAGTACAAATCCATTTATTCTCCCGGCGTCCTCGGTGTTTGTACAAACTGAGGTGATCAGATACTGCTCAAGGACAAGTTTCTTATCTCCCTAAACCCTTGAAACTTTGGCTGACTCTTTCTCCAGGATGAATTCTTGCTCGCTTTGGGGTGGGGGAGTTCTGAGTCACGCAGGAAAGGGGAAGGTGTCCTTCAATCCTCATCTTTGCTGTGACCCAAGGAATTCTTTTCCCAGCCCAACTCCCTTGGCGGAGCTGGTGCAAACCAGGCTCTGTTTGCAGGGTGGCAATTCCTGTCTCATGTCCCTGGTGGTGCCTTTGGAGCCTTCCCATGCTCACTTTTGCTCAGGATCACCCTGGAGCTCCCTCAGCTCTTGTGTCTCAACTCCCGGAATCTTCCTTTGCCTTGAACAGGGGGGCCTGAGGCTCAGCTGTGTCTCTATTTTTTCCTCTTTGGTAAATCTTGGGCAGGATACCTTCAAAGGATCCTTAACATGCTGCTCTCTTCCCGTTTTCCCCACGGAGCCAGGCAGCAGAACAATCCCAAGATCAAAAGGTTTGATTTGAAAATCCCCAGCTCTCCCAAGGAATGCCTCAAGTGTTGGGAGGGCTGTGACATTTTTAGCACATCTCATCCTGACAGCTCCCTGCTTTTCCTGACTTTCTGCAGGTTTGTTCCTGATGGAGGAACAATCCTTGGATTTTTGGTGCTTTTCTCAGTCTCTTTATCTGTGTCATTGGGAATGGGAGGGGGAGGAACTCCCCCGTCTCTCTTGGGCTGGAAATCAGGCTGGGAAGTGCTGTGACTCCTTCTGTTCTTTTTATTTAACAGTGTTATGTCTGAGCTGGAGTTCAGGATTGTTTTCCTGGCTGGAATTTTTAATTTGCTGGCAGTCCCATGGATATTTCCTGCTGTGGATGACAGCTGAGGGACACAAAGTGCTGCATAAAAAACAGGAGAGGGAAATCCAGAAGAGTGCTAACTTTTCCGAACTCCTTGATCCCACTGTGCATTTGATGTTTTGTATTTGGGGAATGGCTGCTGGGGTGGGTGTGGGATGTTCTCCCATCCTTCAGGCTCCTGCCCATCACAAATTTGGGATCTTGCACCTTGATTTCCCATCCCTCAAGGCTGCTGAGCTGAGGGAAGGCAGCGCTTGGAGCATTCCTGCTGGATCTCTGCCATTCCCAGTTGCTGCTGCTGCCCCTGCTAAGGAGATTGGGCTAAACACTGCCTGGAACCAATCCCTGAGGATTCTCCCACGAGGATCTGCTGGAAGTGAACCTCATTGATCCCCAGAAGCTCATAGTTGTCCAAATCAGCAGTGGCTGCAGGAATTCCTGCTCTCTTTGGTCCATTTCCCAGGCTGAGATCTACCAGGAATGTCAGGCTGGGGAATTGCTCCTGGAATTCAGCTGAGTCCATCAAAGGGCCTTGAGTCGTGACTTCTATTGAAGGGATGAAACTTCAGAGGGAATTCCAGGCTGGTTTGGCTTGGGAAGGGACCCTACAGCTCATCCTGTCCCAATCCCTGCCATTTCCACCATCCCAGGCTGCTCCAAGCCCTGTCCAACCTGGCCTTGGGCACTTCCAGAGATCCAGGGGCAGCCACAGCTTCTCTGGGCACCCTGTGCCAGAGGTTTCTCACCACCCTCACAGGGTGGGATATTCCCAATATCCCATCTAAACCCTCTCTCTTTACCCCAATGAACACCATAAGAACCTGAGTGAGACATCAGGTGCTGGATTGATAAATCCACCCCTGGAAGATCCAATTTTGCAAGAAATGAGATTATTTTGGGCTATGTGGGCATCACCCACAGACTCCAGGGCAGCTCCCAGCAGCATCTCCCAAACCATCCCAAATCCAGGATCCCACTCCTTTGCAGCCCAGCCTCTCTCACACACACCTAGGTGTTAATTATTTCTGCTTTAAATGTGCAAAAATTGCTCTGAGTTGGTGTTCTCCATCCCTGCGTGCTCTGCCTGCCTTCCCCACGGCTGGAGTTGTGTTCTCCCAGCCTTTCCCTGGGGTTTAGCAGCTCTGCACCCTCCCAGAGCTCCTCAGGCCGGGGCTGATCCGCGCCGGAGCTGTTTTATCGCTATTAATAGTGATTTCCTCACGGAGGATTTTTCTGCTTCCGTGCACTTAGGGAAGGGAAGGCTGCTCTGAAATTCTCCCTGCCCATGAACGGTGCGGCAGCTCCGGGATAAACAGGCAGGATGGGGGGGAAAAAAGGCGTTGCCATGGCAACGCAGGGATTTCGGTGATTGGTCTCCATGGCGATCGTTGCTAAATTCTGAGAGGTTTTAAAAACGCTTTTTTGTTGTTGTTGTTGTTGGGTTTTTGGGGTTTTTTTTTGTTTTTTTTTGTTTTTGGGGAGCACACGCGGGGCTGTGGCCGCACACGTGCCGGCTCCTGCATCCCGCCGGGAATTCGGCAGGAGTGGGCACGTACTGGGAGGGTGTTTGGGTATTTTAAGGCCCTTTGGATGCTGTGTCATGTGGGATCCTGCCCTGCTGAGGATCCGAGCCCGTGGAAAGGGTGGGAGAGTGTTTGGGGTGTGGGGAGGACACCCAGGGCCGCCTCTGTGGGGTTATGGGTGGGAATAAATCACATGGGCTCCATTTCTCTTCATGGTGGTAAAAGCCCCTTCTTTATTCACACAACTCCTTTTTATGCAGTTTTGCAGACCTCCAATTGGTCAGGAGCTTTCTTGCTAATTAGTTTATTGGTTAATAACAAGTTGTTACCCTGTATTGATTGGTCACTCAAACTCTCGGTGTGTACATGCAGGAAAAGTTGTTTGTGAGAGATAATTTTAATTTTTCTATCCAACAATGTAAAAACAGTTATATAACTGTTATTAGATATTAAATAGCAGTTTATACAGGTGCAAGTTGGTTTTTTACCCAGGAATGGATTGTTATGTTAACGAGCTGCTCACACCAGGATTGCTTTCACATGGGAACTTGCAAAGTGCCACTTTGACAAGGCCAGCCACTGGTTTAGGAGAGCAGGTTTGATTTTATGAAGCCTTTCTTTATGATTTTTCTACCTTGCTGCGACACTTGTGGTGATGGGAGCTCCTCTGGATGGCCAAAATGTGGGGAATGGTGGTGAAATCAGGGGTGACCCTATCACTCTCTACAGCTCCCTGAAAAGTGATTTTGGTATGGTGGGGTTGGGCTCTTTCTCCAGGAACTGACAGAACCACAGTCTCAAGCTGCACCAAGGGAAATACAGGTTGGATATTAGGAAAAAGTTTTTTATGGAAAGAGTGATAAAGTTCTGGAATGTTCTGCCCGGGGAGGTGGTGGAGTCACCATCCCTGGGTGTGTTTAACAGAGCCTGGATGTGGCACTGGGGGCCAGGGTTGAACTGAGGTGCTGGGGCTGGGGTGGACTCGATGGTCTTTAAGGTCTCTTCCAACCCAGTGACTGTGTGAATTCTGTGATTCCACCCTGGGGGCTGTGTGGGATCACTGCTGAGACACCAGGGACGAATTCTGTGCCTGAGCAGAGCCCAGTGAGCCTCGCTGGGCCCGTTAGTGCCGCCTGGGTGACGCCAGCGGTGTCACTGCGGGGACACCCGGGGCCATGTCCCTGCCTGGGGTGACATCGAGTCCCTTTGTGTTCCAATGGAAACACATCGAGTCCCTTTGGAGCCACGTCCAATCCCTTTGTGTTCCAATGGAACCACTTTGAGTCCCTTTGGAACCACATCCAATCCCTTTGTGTTCCTGATGGAATCCCGACCTTGGCTTTCCATCTCCTGCCCAAAGCACCTGAGCTGCTCCCAGAGACAGGATCCCAGGAGAGTGACAGGATCCCAGGACAGTGACAGGATCCCAGGATGGATGGCTGAGCCCGGCTCGTGCCTGTGGCAGAATGCAGAAATCTCCATCCTTTCCCTGTCAGAGCTGCTTTTCCTTGGGAAACCTTCAGCTCTGGCATGTCCTGGGTGTCCCTGGGGGCTGACAAACAGTGACAATGGGGACTGGGTGTCCCTGGGGGCTGACAAACCCAGCATGAGCTGCTGATCACTGTTGTGTTTGCTGGGAATGCCCAAGGAAGGCAGGAATGATGATTCTGTCTCCATGTTCTCACAAGGCTAATTTATTACTTTATTATACTATATTATATTAAAGAATACTATACTATACTAAAGAATACAAAAAGGATACAGACAGAATGCTAAAAAGATAATAATGAAAACTTGTGACTCTCTCCAGAGTCCCGACACAGCTTGGCCCTGATTGGCCAAAGAGTGAAAACAACTCACAGCAGAACCCAATGAAACAATCTCCAAACATGTTCCACATGAGTAAAACAGAGGAGAAGCAAATGAGATAACAATTGTTTTCCCTTTTTCTGAGGCTTCTCAGATTCCCAGGAGAAAAATCCTGGGCAAAGGGATTTTTCCAGAGAGTGAATGGCGCAGATCACCGCAGTGGGCTTGGGAAAGGAGCTCTGGATGAGCTGATCTGCACAATTCCCCTTCCCAGCTGTGACAAAGCCCTGCTGTCCGGGCTGTCACGGGGATAATTGCTTGGCAATATGAATCAGGAAAGTGGCTTTCCCCCTGGAATCTTCTCCTGACATTTGGTTTAATTCCTGCTGACATCCCTTCCGTGGCAGCCCGATCTGAGCAGAGACCAACAGGTTACTCCAGGAGTAAAGTGGTTGTCAGCAGAGCCTTTGCTCTCTGCAAAGGGAAAAATCCCTCTTGGAGGAGCTGGAAATTGGGAGGAAGCAGCTCAAACCTGTTGGTATGAGGGGAGGTGGCTCTGGGATCCGTGGGATGGGATGGATGGGGATGGGACAGGAAGGAAAAGGGGTTGGGTGGTTTTGTATGGCTGTGCTTGGTGTCCCTGTGCTTTCCCATTCCCAAAAAAAGGCCTGGAGCAGGCAGGGTGCTCTCTGCATCCTCCTGGCACCCTTGGGATGGTCCTGGAGGGATGTGCAGCCCAGTGAGGATGAGGATGGGGATGGGATCAGCCTCTTCCCTGGATGAAATCCTGTGTGACAGCAGGGCCAGGGACCAGCACATCCAAGGGCTGGGAATGTGCCACAGTGCTGCCAGGAGAGGCATTGGGTTCCTGGAGTTTTAAGGAGCTTTGTGGAAGGCCCTGAACACACTGGGGGCTCTGGGAGGCAGGAGAACCCCTGGAGCCCCCCAGCCACTCCTGATGGTTCTGTTTTGGCACATTGGGATTTCCAGTGATATTCCCAGCTGGTGCTGGGATCTGCTGCTCCAGAGGGTCCCAGGGTAATTAGTGCCAGTGTGGGACCCTATTAATTGCAGCCATGGTCGTGTCTGGATTGATGGGATAATTGCTGGTATTTGGTGTAATGTTCTGATCACAGGAATGAACCTGCTCCGAGGGGGATCAGAGCTCATCCCTGCATCCTCCAGGACAGATCCTGCTGGGAGCCCTCCCCGTGGCTGCTGCTGGGTGGGAATCCCCTGCAGAGTGTCCCCTCCACACACTGATCCAGCAAATCCCTGGGAAGCTCAGGGAAGCTCGGGCTGTGCTGCTTTGCCCTGGGAGCAGCAAAGCCGCTGATCCGCGCCTTTGGGAAGGGCTGGGATCCGCGGGTCACTGCAGCTGGGTGAGCATCCCTGGGTGTCCTCCCGGGGCTGAGTCACCTCTGGAGGCTCCATCCAGCCTTGTCACAGCCTGGCTGGGTGTCCCTGGGCACCGGAGCTGCTGTGATCCATCCTTGGTGCGGGGCAGGGCGCGGATGGGCACAGCCTGGAGCTGAACCACGAGACCCTGTCCAGGTGTGGAACTCTCCAGGCAGGTGTGTTGGGTGTCGCAGACATTTTTTCACAGAAATCCTTTCTTTTTAGATTTCTGCATCTTCTGGAAGGCAGAGGCCTCAGAAGAGGATGTAAACAATTGTTATCAGCTGCTGTGGAATGCAATAGGATGCACCTATTTTGATTGGTGATTGGTTCATGTTCCCATGTTTATAATTAAGGGCCAATGACAAGTGCAAGCTAGGGACAGAGTCCCTGGACACAACTTTGTTATAGATTCTTTCTTTCTATTCTTAGCTTAGCAAGCATCTGCAAACTTCTCTCTTTATTCTATTTAGTGTAGTTATAATGTATTATATATCATATATCAATAAATCCAGCCTTCTGATCAAGAAACAAGATTCTCGTGCATCTCTCACCCTCAGCGACCCACTCAGGATGCTGTAATAGTTGGGAGCCCAAACAGTCATTCTGATAAAGCCAAGTGTTTTTGGCGCCTTCAGTGTGCTTCAAAGTTTTCAGTAATTTTCATTAGAATGGGCATAAAAAGGAGAAAGTGTCTTTTTTTAATAGAAATCTTTCGAACTATAGATCGTTGGGTTCCTTCCAAGTCTTATCTTCAACTCCTCTTATGAATTTTATAAGAAAACTGATAGATTTTGATGCTTTCTTCTCTTGAATGATCTCTATTTTTCCCTTATTTTCACAAGTCAGCACAGGAAAATCTTTTCTCCTAAGTAGTTGCATGGTTTTTTTTTTTTTTTTATTGCTGATACATTAAGATAGAAGAAGAAATCAGGTCTCATAGCCAATAAGGCTACATGGATAGCTGAACATCTCTTTGGGAGCTTCATCAGCATTCCTTTTTTACTATTGTCTGGAAAATAATTCAATTTTTTAGTGAATTTATTTGTTTTCATGATCCTTTATCAAAACTGCATCAGCAGCATCCCACATCACAGACCTTTCCACAGCTAACCCAGCTTTCTGATCAGTTCCATGTCTCTTTAGAAATAGGAAGTGCACTTCGTATTTTTACCTCCATACAAGCCTTCCATGTTTCCCCCATTGGCCGAGGTACTTGAGAAATTCAGACTTGCTAATACACCTGATACCAAAGATTTCCCTCTAATGGACAACCCTCCCTTTTAACTTTTAATTCTTATGGAATTTAGGGGGTTTTCTTCCCCATTGCTTCTTTCATCTTTCAACGCCTCATTTCATCTATCAGCAAACCTAAAATTTATCTGTAAAAGCAAATATCCTTTTCCATTCATCAATCAGTGGAACCCTTCCCTTTGTTTCTTTTATCTCCCAGTGCTGGTTTTATCCACAGCTTGTTTGGAAAGACAAATCCAATATTCCCTTTTGTGGGGAACAGCACAGGAATGTTGGATTCCCAACCTCGCGTCCAGAGGATTTTGGGGGAGCAGCAGCATCCCCATCCCTGATTTCCAGGAGCAATTCCAGGGCTGTGGGCACAGCTGGACAGCTGCTGACAAACGCATCCCACCAAATCCGCCCCTGGCCAGAGGTTTTGTGCTTTTGGATCCTCCCGAATGCCATTAGCGGGTCATTTTCGGGAGTAAATAAAAACCCCAATTCCTTTGAGAGGCTCCGAGCCGAGGGATTTGCTCTCAAACATTCACTCGCTTCGTTCCCCGCTTATTTTTCTTTTCTTTTGGAGTGGAAAAAAAGCAGGAAGAGGAGGAAGAAACGCCTCAGCCTTGGGGGCGAAGATGCACAATCCGCGATTGTCCTTGGGGATTTTAAAAATCCTTTAAAATTTCCCTTTCCATGCTCTCTCTTGAAGCCTCCGGTTCTTGGCTCTGTGGGGTGAGAGGTTCCCGGGCTGTTGGAAGGAAGAAAGGGAAAAACAGGCTGGAAAAGAAAGGAGAAATGGGGAAAAAAACGTAGACAGAGAAGAAAAAAAGAAGGGAGAGACAGAAGAAAGAGGGAAAAGGAAAAAAAAAAAGAGAATAAAAGGAAAAAAAAGAAGATAATAAAAAAAGGAAAGAACAGAAGAAAAGGGGAAAAAAAAGAAGAAAGGGAATAATAATAAGAAGGGGGTGAAAATTTGAATCCTATGATCTTAGAGAGGCCCTTTCCAACCTTAAGGATTCCTTGGAAAAGAACAAAGGGAAGAAAAAGGCGGGGGTGTAAAGGGAAAGAGAAGGGAAAATAGAGGAAGAAAGGGAAGATGAAAGAAAAACAGGAAGGAAAAAAGAAGAAAGGAAGAAAAAGAAGTCTCAGGCAGCAGAAAAACTCGATTTGCTTTCCCCTCTTGCTCCTTGTCTCATCTTCCTTTATTCTGGAATATTTCACAGCTTGTCCTGGAACGGGGGTTTGGGTTCAGTGGGAATTAAGGAAAAAAGAAAGGAAAATCCACAGGAATCTCTCCTTCCTTCGTGGATGCTGTGCAGCTCAGGGGGTGCCCAGTCCCTGCTGATCCCAAATCCTGGCAGGAAGGGAAAGGAAGGGAAGGGAAGGGAAGGGAAAGGAAAGGAAAGGAAAGGAAAGGAAAGGAAAGGAAAGGAAAGGAAAGGAAAGGAAAGGAAAGGAAAGGAAAGGAAAGGAAAGGAAAGGAAAGGAAAAGGAAAGGAAAGGAAAGGAAAGGAAAGGAAAGGAAAGGAAAGGAAAGGAAAGGAAAGGAAAGGAAAGGAAAGGAAAGGAAAGGAAAGGAAAGGAAAGCCCCAGTTCTCATCATTGAAGCCTGCAGCCATGCCCCTGTCCCCATCCCTAGTGGAATGTGTCCCTGCCCATGGCAGGGCTTGGAACCTGCTGATGTCTGAGGTCACTCCAGCCCAAACCACCCCAGGATTCCATGGTTCAGGGACTCCCAGGAATTCCTGGGATCACCCTTTGAGCTCAGCTCCATCCCAATGCTCATCCCAGCCACTGGAGCCATCCCAGGATGAAGGGAAGGGAAGGGAAGGGAAGGGAAGGGAAGGGAAGGGAAGGGAAGGGAAGGGAAGGGAAGGGAAGGGAAGGGAAGGGAAGGGAAGGGAAGGGAAGGGAAGGGAAGGGAAGGGAAGGGAAGGGAAGGGAAGGGAAGGCCGGGAATGGGGTCAGGAATTTCCCCGCTGCCGGAGGGGGTTTCTCCCCGTGCCCTGCAGGGAGGAGCGGCGGTGCTGGCAGCGATGGCGGGGAGGGATCGCTGCGCCACCCCTGATTTATCCACCCCTGATTTATCCATCCCCGCACTGCGGAGCCGCTCCGTCCTGTGCCTCCGGGGGCTGTGCAGAATTCCACGAACCCCTCCGGATTTCCATCCACCCCCCCGCCCTCCCCTCCCTTTCCCGGCTCTTAAATCCCTTGGAGCGGGGAAGCGCCCGGTGAATTTTAAATAAGCTCCGGGAGATGTGCATTAAAACCTAACGAGGCAGAATATCAATTATGCCGAGGGAAATGAGGGGAGGGGGAAATGGTGGCGTCGGGTTGGGGGTGCTGGTGAGAGACCGGGACCTGCTGAGCCCCAATCTCTGCCCTCAGGGGAGTCAGAATTAAACCCAAATCCTTCAATTCCCACCAGCAGGGTCAGGGATGAGCAGGGGGAGCTGGAATGGTTAAATCCTAAAGGGGAGAGGGGGAGCTGGAAGCTCAGAGAGGAGTTAAAATCTGGGTTTGCTGGAGATGCTCTGGTGCCTTGGGAAGGCAGGGATGTCGCTGAGCATCACCCTGCTCCCCAAAATTCCCTCATTTTCGGACACCTCAGTGCCAGTGGCTCAGGGAGGATCTGGCTGGGCTCTGTCCTGCAGGGGAATGCACCAAAATCCTGCTCCAAAATCCCCATCAGCTCTGATTGGGAACAGGAGGTGCCAATTTTTCCTTGTGAGTGCCAACTCGTCTGGGATTATCGATGTTCTCTCTGTCCTGGGGGGTTGGGAGCTCAGGAACACCTCACCCCCGAAATTTCAGCTGAACTCTTTGCTCTGAGCATCATTTTCCATCTAATAAGTTTAATTGTGCTGCTCATTTCTCCCCTGGAGCAATTAAAGCCCAAAATGCCAGAGCAGGGGTTTAATCTGTGTTTAATCTTTCATCAAAATGCCAGTCAGGAGCTGGCCACAAACTCCACGCGGCACTGTTGGATCCAGCTCTGGAAAATCCTCTGGTTTGGGGTCACCAGGCTCTGTTTGGGTGAATTTCTGACAGTTCTGGGTGGGAAACCTCTTTATCAGCCAATTTTGGTAGCACAGGACTGAATCACAGGAGTTGGGACAGCCAGGATGGTGCAGGGATATTATGGGAATAAATCCCACAGACCCAATTGTCTCCATGGTGGAAAAAGCCCCTTCTTTATCCCCACAACTCCTTTTTATACAGTTTTACAGTTTCCCTTTTTATACAATTTTACAGTTTCCCTTTTTATACAATTTTACAGTTTCCCTTTTTTTACAGCCCTCATGTGTGACTCCGATCGGTCAGGAGCTTTCTTGCCACTATTACCATATTCATTATTTCTTTTTATATCTTATTATTTCTAATTATGTCTTTCATACCGTATCAATTATTATTAACAGGTTGTTATTAATAGCAATTATTAATAACAAGCTGTTATTCTGCATTGATTGGTCACTCAAACCCTCGGTGTGTACAAGCAGAAAAAGTTGTTTGTGGGATATAGTTTTCATTTTTTTATTTCAACAGTTTATACAGGTGTAAGTTGTTATTATTTTACCCAGGAATGGATTGTTTTGTTAACAAAATGCTCAGGATTGCTTTCACGTGGGAACTTGCAAAGTGTCAGCTTGACTTGGGAGAAATGACAGGCCAGGCAGAGCAGGCCTGATTTTATAATTTTTCTTTATGATTTATAATTTTTCTTAATTATTTTTCTTTATTATTTTTCCCTCTGATGTTATAATTTTTCTTTATGATTTATAAGTTTTCTTAATTATTTTCCCCCCTGATTTTATAATTTTTCTTTGTAAATTTTCTTCATGATTTTTCCCTCTGATTTTATAATTTTTCTTTATGATTTTTCTGTATAATTTTTCTTTGTAATTTTTCTTTATGATTTTCCCCCCCTGATTTTATAATTTTTCTTTATGATTTATACTTTTTCTTTGTAATTTTTCTTTATTTTTTCCCCTGATTTCATAATTTTTCTTTATGATTTATAATTTTTCTTTATAATTTTTCTTTTTGCTTTTCCCCTCTCTTTTTATAATTTTCTTTATGATTTATAATTTTTCTTTGTAACTTTTCTTTATGATTTTTTCCTAATTTTTTATAATTTTTCTTTATGATTTTTAATTTTTCTTTATATTTTTTCTTTATGATTTATAATTTTTCTTTATAATTTTTCTTTATTACTTCCCCCCCTGGTTTTTTTAAATTTTTCTTTATGATTTATAATTTTTCTTTATCATTTTTCTTTGGGTTTTTTTCCCTCTGATTTTATAATTTTTCTTTATAATTTTTCTTTTTAATTTTTCTGTATTATTTTTCTGTATTATTTTTCTGTATTATTTTTCTGTATTTTTTTTTTTTAGTATTTTTCTTTAATATTTTTCTTTATAATTTTCCCTCCCTGATTTTATACCTTTTCTTTATGATTTTTCTGCCTTTCTGCAGGGATATCCCTGTTCCAGCTGCGCTCCTCAGCCCTTCCTGAGTGCTGGATCCCCCTGGGAATGCATCAAAACTCAGCTGGGAAGAAAAGGAAAAATGTGTTTTTAATCCACTTTGGGGAGTGAGCTGAGGCAGGAGAAGCACGATGTGGGTGGGAGAGGCCCAGCAGCATATTATAAATTATAATAAATTTATAATTTATTAAATTATAAATTGCATTTCCCAGCCCCATCCCAAACTTTTGTGTCAGTCAATTCACAGAGCCCGGCTCTGCAGCGGAGAAATCCAGGGCAGGTTTGTAAATGCTGCATTGCTGGCAGCCAAAACACAAATACAACCTGAACAGCTGCCAAATGGGAAAAAGCAGGGAGAAAAAAAATAAAAAAAAAAAAATCTCTGTGTCAGGATTTACAGGCCGGGAAAGGAACAGGCTCAGCCTGGGTGGCTGGGAAGGGGCTGGCACCGCTCCTGGCTTCCCTCCTGGGGCAGAGATTTGGGAAAAAGAAAAAGAGAAATGGTTTTCAGGCTGCCTGGAGCTCTGGAGAGGGTCTGGGAAGGGATTTGGGTCTCTGGGATGCTGCAGGCTCAGGGAGAGGCACATTTGGGAAAGTGGAGGGGTAAAAAGAGTGTGAAATTCCAGTTGTGGTGCAGGATTGGTGATTCCTGTCCTGGCTGGAGCATTGCTTGCTCTTTCCTTTCCTTCTTCCTTTCCTTCTTCCTTTCCTTCTTCCTTTCCTTTCCTTTCCTTTCCTTTCCTTTCCCTTTCCCTTTCCCTTTCCCTTTCCCTTTCCCTTTCCCTTTCCCTTTCCCTTTCCCTTTCCCTTTCCCTTTCCCTTTCCCTTTCCCTTTCCCTTTCCCTTTCCCTTTCCCTTTCCCTTTCCCTTTCCTTTTTCCCTTTCCTTTTTCCCTTTTCCTTTCCTCTCCTCTTTTCTCACAGTGTTTGTGCATTCAGGAATATTCCCATTTTCTCCTGGTGTTTGTGCATTCAGGAATATTTCCATTTTCCCCCGGTGTTTGTGCATTCAGGAATATCAAAGCCCAGAGGTTGTTTTTCCCTTTTAGCAGCACCGAGGTGACTCCACTGAAGATCAAAGCCACAGTTCTGGCATCTCTCAAACCTTCTCCCTCCCCTTGGAGGAGATGCAGGTGTTGGAGAGAATATTCATGGAGAGATGCTCCAGGATTAACCCTTCCAGGGCTGGGGAATTGCAGAGTTTGCTCTGTGAGGAGCCTCCTGCCTTTGCTGGAGCATCCCAGGATGTGCTGGGATATAAACTCATATCTGTTGAGTTTATTCCCAAAACAGGGCACTCTGGCAGCTCTGGATATCCCAACCAGCTCCCAAATCAGAGCCTTGTGCTGCGGGCCCAGCCACCTTCCCATTCTCCTGTGGGAATTTCGGCTGCTGCTGCTTTAATTCCTCAGAGCAGGGATCGATATCCTGCAGGAATTGCTGGGAGAAAAAACAAGGCAGAAAACAGCCCTGGAATGAGCTGGTTCCTGGTGAGGTGCTGAGCTGGGGTCCCAAATCCAGCTCCTGGATTATTCCTGGCCAGGCTGGATTGGCTCATGGGATGGATCATTCCATGCTGGGAACACTGAACAGCCAAACTCCTGAGGGCAGAATCGATCCCTGGGCTTGTCAAACACCTCCTGTGCCTGGGGAGGCTCTCCCATCCTGCTCATTCCCTTTGGGAATGGTGTGTGCTGCTGCAGCAGCTCCTGATCCAACAGGGAGATTTTCCCCATTCCATGGGGAAGTGAGATTTTCATGGACTCCTAGAACAGTTTGGGTTGGAAGGACCAAAAAGCTCATCCCATCCCATCCCATCCCATCCCATCCCATCCCATCCCATCCCATCCCATCCCATCCCATCCCACCATGGGCAGGGACACCTCTCACTATATAAATAGGGGGTATAATTCTTTTTTCATTATTTTGTTTTAATCCCAGGGTGCTCCAGCTTGGCCTGGGATGGAGCAGCCCCAGCTTGTCTGGGAGAGCAGAGCAGAATGCCCAGGGTGTGGGAAAAGGGACCCCCTAAAAATCAAGAGAGAAGAGAAATAACAACAAATTTGGGACCCCAAATCCCACCAGGGAGTGTCTGGATGGGATAACAACGGGATGGTGGCTTGGAGAAACCTCGGTGCCTCTCCCTGTGATCCATGTGCTGGGAAGGGGCGGAGGAGCCCGCCAGCTGAAATCCCCTTCTGGACGGGCTGATCCCTGTTCCGTGCGCTGCCAGAACGGCAGGATGGATATTCCTGGAGCCAGCAGACACCCGCCGTGCCGGGCTCGTCCTTCCCAGTGTAAAATTTCCATTTGGGAGCGGGATGAGAGCGGGGCGATGCTTCCCTGGAGCCGCCCCCTCTGCACGGGAGAGCGCTCCCGGGCTCTGGGAATGCAGCCTGGACACGGCTGGAGCTGGGAATTGATGCGGGTGGATCAAAAATAGGCCTGAGCTGCGAGCTGGGATCTCTTCCCATCAAATCTGCCACGTGGGGATCGTCCTTGGTCACCGGCTGGTGCCGCAGGGACGCGGGTTTGGGGACAGCAGCACCTCCAGGAGCCCGGGCACATCCTGGCGCTGGCGATTTTGGGATGCCCACCCCAGCATCCCAATCCCAGGATCGCAGCTCCCTGTCCATCCTGGGGCTGGCGATTTTGGGATGCCCACCCCAGCATCCCAAATCCCGGGATCGCAGCTCCCTGTCCATCCTGGGGCTGGCGATTTTGGGATGCCCACCCCAGCATCCCAAATCCCGGGATCGCAGCTCCCTGTCCCCATCCCTTCCCCGGGGCTGGCGGCTCCCCAGCCCGGGCACGGCAGCAGCCCCCGGCCGCGGGGATGGGGAGTGCAGAGAGGCTCTATTTTAAACCACCGCTGTGGGTTGGTGACCTAGAAAAGCAGCTCCGGGAGCAGGAGTGTGAAGTCCAACCTCCCCCGCTGCGAGCGGGGCCGCCGAGCACAGGGTGACCTAAATAAAGGCACGGAGAGGGGTCGGGGGTGCTGAACCCCTAAATTAAACCGTGGAGAGGTGTTTGGCGTGCTGCTTCCCCAGGTAAAATCAGGGAGGGGTGTCTGGGGTGCTGATTCTCTAAATGAAATCATGGAGAGGTGTTTGGGGTGCTGCTCCTCCAAATTAAACCATGGAGAGGTGTTGGGAATGCTGTTCCCCTAAACAGAACCATGGAAAGGTGTCTGGGGTGCTGCTCCCCCAAATTAAATCAGGGAGAGGTGTCTGGGGTGCTGATTCTCTAAATGAAACCATGGAGAGGTGTTTGGGGTGCTTCTCCCCTGAATTAAACCACGGAGAGGTGTTGGGAATGGTGCTCCCCTAAATTAAACCATGGATAGGTGTTTGGGGTGCTGCTTCCCCAAATAAAATCAGGGAGAGGGGTCGGGGGTGCTGCTCCCCCAAATTAAACCATGGAGTTGTTTTCGGAATGCTGTTCCCCTAAATTAAACCATGGAGAGGTGTTTGGGGTGCTGTTCCCCTAAATTAAACCATGGAGAGGGATCAGGAATGTTGCTCCCCTAAATAAAACCATGGAGAGGTATTTGGGGTGCTGCTCCCCTAAGTAAAATAATGGAGAAGTGTCAGGGGTGCTGCTCCCCCATATTAAACCGTGGACAGCTGTTGGGAGTACTGTTCCCCCAAATTAAACCATGGAGAGATGTTGGAAATGCTGTTCCCCTAAATGAAATAATGGAGAGGTGTTTGGGGTGCTGCTCCCCCAAATTAAACCATGGATTTAATTGTGTCAGGGGTGCTGCTCCCCCAGCCCCAGGTTTGCAGCTCAGCACCCTCCCAGCACCATCCCTGCGGGTTTCAGAGGGATAAGAGGAGTTTAAATTGATAAATTCCCGTGTTTGGGAAGGAGGCAGCAGGAGCAGCTCTGGGGGGTCCCTCCCTCTGGAGGTTATGGAATAAATCCATGGAATATTTCAGCAAAGCTGCTGCTCCTCGTGGAGGGGTGGGAGGGGAGATGAAGCTGAAGAGGAAGCTGCTTCCTCCCCTCTTTTTAAATGCGCTGTCAGGAGGAATTTCAATTATTTAAAGCTCACAGGTACGTGCTCCTTGCAGCCTCAGAAATGAAACAAGGCCCAGCTCTCCCCAGCCCCAAACCCAGGAAGGTTCTGGGCCGCTGCCTTCAGCTGAGTGCAAGACAGGCCAATTAATTAAATCAGTAAATAAGTTCTCCTAATCCCATTAACAAAAGAGGAGCCGGAGATTAAATCTTTGATGGCACTTGCTGCAAAATTAATGCAGGCAGCCTGTGAGGAAATGTATTCTTCCCCTCACCTCGGCAAGGATAACAGCGCAGTTTTATAGGGCAGGGCGTTATCAGGGATGGGAAATGGATGTAAAACCAGCAGAGAACTCATTAAAAGGGTGTAATGAGCTGCAGACACAACGAGCTGGGCCTGCTGAGCTCGGGGCTCTGCCAGATCCTGCCTGTGCCACCACTGGGAGGGGACATGGGGGTGCTGCTGAGGGGTTTGGGGTCCCTGTTTGGGGTTTTCTCAGCTTTGGGGTGAGGCAGGAAGTGCCAGGGAAGGGAAATTTTTCACCCAGGATGAGATGGAGCAGGGTGGGATGGTGGAACCTCCTCCCTGCAGAATTTCCCTGTGATTCCTGGCAGGTTGGGAGCAGGGGACTGACAGCCCAGGGGGAGGCACAGGAGGTGGTGAAAAACACCCTGGAAGCCTCCCGAGGTGCTGCTCCTCCTCAAGAGGAGAAAATCCCTTCCCCAGCCCTTGGAGCTTCCCTGCGGCGCCGCCGAACCGAGGGACAAGGGGGGAAATTCCTTTCTTCTTTTTCCATATTTTTGGGGTTTTTTTTAATCCCAGCACTTTCACTGGGGGGGATGAATCAAGGATGCCTCCTTAGGCTTGTGCCTGGTTTGGTGTTTTCTCAGGGTGGGATGGAGGGTTGGAGGTGTTGATGAAATGGGGGAGGATCCAGCTGTGTCCTTCAGAGAATTCCCAGCGATGGTTTTCTCCTGCTCCAGCCTAAATCTTGGCTTGGGCTTTTCTCTCCTGGAAAAAGGAGATGCAAACTCTGTGGTCCCCAAAGTTCTGGGACAGCATCACTGGATTCAGCTCCTGCTGCTCCCATCACTCCTTCTCCATTCTCCTCCTCATCTTTTCCCTGGAGGAGCTGCTCTGGGAGGCTGGGCATGGATTTGGGGGGCTGGATTGTGGATCCTTTCCCATCTTTCTTGTGTTTTTGAATTTAACTCTTTGGGGCTGCTCAGGGAGGGCCTGAAGTGCTCCTGATTTATTTTCCCAGTATTGGAATCAGTGACAGCAGAGTTATCCAGAGTTTTTGTGGGCCAGAGAATTTATCCATTGCCACCGGCACTCTTTTCATCCTTCAATGAATATATAAATAAGTATACAAATGAATATTTTAAAATAATATAAATAATAAAATAATTATAATATAAATAATATATATAAATTATAAAATAATTACATTATAAATTATAAAATATAAATGAACACAAAACCAAATAAATGAATATAAAATAAATATATACATGTATATAAAAATATAAAATATATGTATATACAAATATGTGTATATAAACACAAATATAAAATATATTTATATAAAAGTATAAAATATATGTATAAATGAATAAATGAATATAAAAATGAATATATAAATAAATATATAGCCCTCCCTGCTTTGATCCACTGGAGGATCTGCCAGACTGCCAAACTGTACTTCCAATTCCACAAAAAAAATTCCAACTGGCTCTTTTTATTTCTGAAGAGGGGCTAAAAAAAGGAGAGTGGAAGTGCCAGGGATTTAGAACAGACAAGTGCAGGTGTTGCTTTGTTTCCTTTCTGTAAAGCCACTTTTAGATCTGATTTTCAAATTGCTGCAGCTTTTTTTTCTCCAAGGAAGGTGTCAAGACAGATCAGCTTGAAAGTGCCTGTGCTGCTCTCCCCGAGTGTTTTGCATAAGTGAGGCAATTCTTTTTGCTAAATAAAAACACAGAGTTGGGCCTGGAAGAGGAGAAAATGTCCATCAAGGATCCAGCTGATGCCAATCAACACTCAGCCTTCAGTGCTGCAATCCTTGCCTGGCTGAAGGCAGGGAAAAGCTCCATCCTTCAAGGATTTCTCTCTCCAGGGATTTCTGTTTACATCCCCCCAAAAGCAGGGTTTCCACGAGGGAGGTTTAATTGCAGCTGGGGAAAAAAACCTTTTATGGGGAAAGTGGTGAAATGCAGCTGGAGGAATGAGGAACTTTGCTCCCCCGAGGTCTTGGCCAGAGGCAGCGTGGTCCTGGGGCTCAGGGGGTCTCTGGGATTTGGGAAGGGCTGCCAGGCTGTGGGATCTGCAGGAATCTGGGAGGGGCAGCAATTCCCACAGCTTTTGGGGGATGCTGCAGATGAGGAGACTGTGGGATCTTAAAGCTCATCCCGTTCCACCCCTCCATGGGCAGGGACTCCTTCCACCATCCCAGGGTGCTCCAAGCTCTGTCCAACCTGGCCTTGGGCACTTCAGGGATCCAGGAGCAGCCACAGCTTCTCTGGGCACCCTGTGCCTCACAGGGAGGAATTCCTTCCCAATATCCCATCCATCCATCCATTTTGGCAGTGGGAAGCCACTCCCTGTGTCCTGTCACTCCATCCCTCGTCCCAATCCCTCTCCAGCTCTCCTGGATCCCCTTGAGGCACTGGAAGGGGCTCTGAGCTCTCCCTGGAGCCTTCTCCTCTCCAGGTGAACATTCCCAGCTTTCCCAGCCTTGGGACCTTCTTTGTGTCCCTCTGGACCTGCTCCAGGGGCTCTGGGACCCCAGGGCTGGGGGTGGCTCTGCAGGGGAAGGGGGCTCACCTGGGAGGGGATGGGATGGGATGGGATGGGATGAAAGGGGGATGGAAGATGAGGGTGGGAGAGGGTTGTGGAGCAGAACGAATGGAAAACACAGGGAGGGGATGGGCTGGAGGAGAGGGCGAGCGCAGGGGGTCCCGCTGTCCCCCCAGGCCGGGGGGCAGTGCCAGAAGGGGCCGAGCGGCTGCGCCTGGGCGGGGGGCGGCTCCTGGGGGCGGCCCCGGCCGTGTCCCCTCCCGTGTCCCCTCCCGTGTCCCCTCCCCGCGCCCTCCGCAGTGCTGGAGCCGGAGCCGCGCAGCGCCAGCGCGGCCGAGCGCGGGGAGCGGCCCCGCAGCGCCGGGACCCCCCAAAACCCGGCACCCCCGGGACCCCCAAACCCGGGAGCCCGGCCCAGGTAAGGGGGGATCGGGGCTCCCCCATCGCCGCAGCGCGGGGGCATCTCCGGAGGTACCGCAGGGACGGGGATGGGGATGCGGCTCTGGGGCTCGGGGCGCTGCTCCGGGGGTGCTCCGAGCCCCGCAACCCGGCCCGGGGAAAGTTGCGGCATCCCGGAGCGCGGGGCGGGCGGGGGTGACACCGCCGGGGGTGGCAGCGGCCGGAGGGGTCCCCGGCGGGGTGTGGGGGTGGCAGCGCCCCTGGGAGCGGGTGGGGCGAGGCTCTGGGTGCTGCGGCTCGTCCGGGCAGTGTGCGGGCAACTTTGAGGCGCGTTGGGCATTTGCGGGGGTTGAAGCCCCCAAAATTGGGGTTTTTCCCCCGTTCCCGGAGCGTGCCCGGCGGTGGCACCAAGGCTGAGCCCCTTATCCCAGAATCCTGGCAGTGAGGGGATGGGGGGAGAGCCCTGACGCTGCTGCTGGGACATTTTGGGGGGCTCTGCTCCCTGTCGGGGCTCTGCAGGGGCATCAGGGTGGCCCGCGGGCTGTGGCAGGTGCTGCTCCTTTCCCAGGATGGACCCGAGTGATGCAAACGGCACCAAAAACCTTTCTGGAGTAGCCAGGAGGCAAAACCTCCTCGGGAATGAGGCTGAGGCTGCTGGAAGCTGTCGCTCCCAGCGATGCGTTCTTCCAGAAAAGGCACCTGATTGTGTCGCTTTGCTGGTGTCTTTCTAATAATTCTGGTTATAGGCTGGAGCAGCAATTTGTCTTTGTGTGGTGATGAACGCTCCTTGGTTTCCCTGCTCTGAGCAAAGGCGGCTGCCCCGGCCGTGGCTCTGCTCGGGGCTCGGGCCATGCCACGCTGCTCCCGGGATCCTGGGAATGTGTGTGGATCAGCCTGATCCCCCTCTTCCCATGAGGTTACAAGGAAAAAAAAAAAAAACCAAAAAACAAAAATCAAAATTAACAGATAAAGCTTCCAAACGCGGCCAGTTGGCTCCAGGGATGCAGAGACGAGAACAGATGAACCATTTGCTTTAATTACTGGTATCAAAAGCCCAGGCTGCAGCTTAAGCCTGAAAATAAATATTGTTAATGTTGTGACACTGGGCTCTGTTTGATGATGCATCACTCATCCGGGAGGGATCCGGCGAGCTGCGAGGCTGACTCAGACCCGCTCAGCCTTTCCGTGGGGAGCGCTCAGCCCCACTCGCGGCACCGGGAGTCGCTGTCGCATCCCGTGGGCGCCGGGCCGGGCATCCCGCGGCACCGGGAGCGCCGCAGAGCCTCGGGCAGCGCTGGGCGATGCGGTGGGAGCTGCTGGTGTCGCCTGCAGGGTGGGGATTAAGGGAATGCCAGCCCCACAGCCCTGGGTGTCACCTGCAGGGTGGGCATGCGGGGAATGCCAGCCCCACAGCCCTGAGTGTCACCTGCAGGGTGGACATGCCAGCCCCACAGCCCTGAGTGTCACCTGCAGGGTGGACATGCCAGCCCCACAGCCCTGAGTGTCACCTGCAGGGTGGGCATGCGGGGAATGCCAGCCCCACAGCCCTGAGTGTCACCTGCAGGTGGGGACCCGGGGAATGCCAGCCCCACAGCCCTGAGTGTCACCTGCAGGGTGGACATGCCAGCCCCACAGCCCTGAGTGTCCACCTGCAGGGTGGGCATGCAGGGAATGCCAGCCCCACAGCCCTGAGTGTCACCTGCAGGGTGGGCATGCAGGGAATGCCAGCCCCACAGCCCTGAGTGTCACCTGCAGGGTGGGCATGCCATCCCCACAGCCCTGAGTGTCACCTGCAGGGTGGGCATGCCATCCCCACAGCCCTGAGTGTCACTGCAGGGTGGGCATGCCAGCCCCACAGCCCTGAGTGTCACCTGCAGGGTGGGCATGCCAGCCCCACAGCCCTGAGTGTCACTGCAGGGTGGGCATGCGGGGAATGCCAGCCCCACAGCCCTGAGTGTCACCTGCAGGGTGGGCATGCAGGGAATGCCAGCCCCACAGCCCTGAGTGTCACCTGCAGGGTGGGCATGCAGGGAATGCCAGCCCTGCTCGGTGCCGGCTCCAGCTCCTCTCCCTGCTCCTTCACACACTTCTCTTTGCTCTCCTGGCCGTGGCAAAGGTTTTATTTTTTGCTGTGGATGCCCCTTTGCCAGCGAGGGTGACAGCCCGGAGCCCACTGAGGGCTCTGCGTGGGGTGAAACATTCCCGGTTTTGGAAAGGGTGAAGGGTGGGAAACTGCTGCGGGATGATGCGGGGTCTCACCCGGCTCTGTGCTCAAGTTTGGAGGGACCCGTGGTGGGCATGGCACCGCTCCTTGTCCCCCGTGTCCCCCGTGTCGCCACAGCAGCGGTGACCCCCGGGCCAGCCCCGGCTCGGTGCCCTCCGCAGCCCGGTGACGCTGTCACTGCAGTCACCGCTAATTAGCGCTGATGGTAATGAACCGCTCCAGGTGCTCCCAGCCGAGCCCAAAAGGGCTGGGAAGGAGGAAGGGAGGGAAGGAAGGAAGGGAGGGGGCTCGGCTCGCCCAGGCCGGGCTGATGAATTGCCCGCCTTCCCCAGGCCGGGGAGTGGCCGTGCTGGCTGATAAAGGGTCAGTGATAGGGGCAGCGATTCCTTGGCTGCAGTGGGGCTGTGCTGGCTGATAAAGGGTCAGGGGCAGCGATTCCCTGGCTGCGGTGGGGCTGTGTGGCTGATAAAGGGTCACTGATAGGGGCAGCCATTCCCTTCTCCATCCCCGGCAGGTTTGGATGCAGCTCTGTGGATCTGGGGTGCCGTGATGGGGGCTCCGTGAACCCAGGTACGGAGTGGGGTGTGGGGAGGAGAGAACGGGGATGAACCGGGAGAACGGGATGAACCGGGAGCCCGGAGTGTCCCGGGCTGGTGGCTTTGTGCTCCTCCCTGCCCGTGGCCCTTGGGGACGGCGACATTGCGGTGCTCAGGGGTCCCCCCCAGCAGTGGGACCCCTCCCCACAGCCCAGCCCCGCTGAGGCTCCTGCGGGTGACACCGCAGCCCTGCGCCACCCCTGCCGGGCACTGTCACCCTCCTGCGCCTGCCGCCACCCCCGAGCTCACCTGGATCTTCCCAGCCTTTCCCCAGGGCTGGTCCTGTCGCTGCCCCAGGGTCCCTGCTGGAATTCTGGCGGCTCTGGCCACTCTCCCTGTCCCTGGCACGGAGGGTGCGATGCCAGCTCGCCGTGCCCGAGCCCTGCAGGGATCTTCCCGTTGCTAAGCAGCTCCTGAGGAGCGATGGCAGCACCGGGTGGGCTCAGAGCTCACCTGGATCTGCCCGGGTGAGGTGGATACACCCAGCAGTGGGTTATTTATTTCATTTTTAATTTTTTTTTTTTTTTTGCCGTTGTCTTTCCTGTAATTAATCAAGGGGAGTAAATCCTTGTGACAGCATCCTAACAGTGTTTGGTTTGAGAGGGAGCTGCTGGAGGAAATGTCAACGTGCTGCTTAAACAAAATTGACTGAGCTGCTGCTCAGCTGCCTTTGGGACGAGGCTTTGTCTGGAGGATGAGCTGGGAATTCAGGGGGCGAGGAATAAAGGCAGTTCTCAGCACCTCGTGGGGGTTTGGAGGCAGCAGTGCCATCAGCCAAGCCACAAGGAGTTGGTGCTGCCCAAGACTCCCAGAGGCTGTGGTGTGGATTTAACCGGAGGGCGCTGGAGGCATCGCTTTGCTTTTCCTGTCTCTGCTCCCTCACCGTCACCTGTGGGCTGAGGCTGTCACACTGAGCTTTAATTAACTCATTAGCAGCACGCTGAGCAGGGGAGTTGTGGGGTTCCCTGCCAGGGTTTGGTGTGGAGCTCAAGGATGAGGTGAGCCCAGGGCTGTGGCTCTGGGTCTCTCCCAAAAGCTGCATCCCCAGGAGCCCTCAGCTCCCGTGGGACAATCGAGGGTCTGATTGATGTGGGGACACACGGGGTGTGCTGCCATGCCTGTGGCACCTCTGGGACTGTCCTGTCCCTTGCCCAGGTGTCTGGGAGGAGCTCCATTCCCAGCAGCTCCAGCCAGCTGAGCTCTGCCTCCCTCCTTCCCTGCTGCTTTTACAGCAGAGCCTGGCCTGTGGGCTGCTCCCTGAGCACCATCTGTGGGCAGACTGCCCAATTTTGCCCAAACTTTCTACAAGAATTTGCACATGATGACACCAATGCTGGAATTTTGGGGTTTGAGGGAGTTTGGGTGTGTGGGACCCTCTATGGCTGGGCTGCCCTCCTACCCCTCCCTGCTGATCCCCCTGCAGTGTTCCACAGCTGCTCCTGCAGCTATTTTGGGGAATATTTCCCAAATATTAGGTAAATCCAGCAGTGCCAAACCCTGCTTGGAGCAGAGGACAGTGGGGACCTGCTGCCTGTCCCTGCAGCCATGAGGGCGTTCCACAGGGAATGGTGAGGGGTGGGCAGTGGGAAAACTCCTTTTCCTGGGAAAGGACGAGCCTGGATGTGGGGTGTGGTGTCTGTGCCAGGTGTCTGGGCAGCATCTGGAATTCCCTGTGGTTTGCAGCCCTTCCTGGGTGCCAGGCATGGAGCAGGGCAGGATCTGGTGCTGGTGGACTCTGGAGATGGCTGGAAATGTCTCCAGGAGCTGGGAAGTGTTTCCAGCCCACCTTGGTGTTTTGGGATGTGTGCCCTGAGTGCTGGGGAGACAATTCCAGCTTTGGCATCTGCTCATCTGGGTGGGTCCTTGTCACCCCCAAATTGAGCCCCATTAATCAATTCCATCCTCATCCCCAATTTTTCCACCCCTGGCTCCAGCTGTGGATCATAAACCCACTCTGACACCAACGTGCAAACCCCGCCATCCCAACAGAGAATCAGTTTGGATCCATCCCACTTCCAAACCTCCTCCTTGCCGAGGACACCCAATAATCTCCCACCTGGCAGCAGAGCAGCAGCTTGGCTTGGTTGGTTGGGGTCTGGCTGCTGCTCCGTGTCCCAGGTGAGCGGACGATGCCCCAAAATCTGCATTTTTCCACCCGGATTAATCACATTGTCAATGGAAAAATTACCTCATCATTGGCACTGGCAGGTGGTGAGAGCAGCAGACTTATTCAATATTTAAGAAAGCTGCATTGCAGAGCTCAGGAGGCTGGAGGGAGAAATAGGTTGCCTGTGTCAGTGTCTGCTGCTGGAGACAATCTCTGCAGGCATCGGCTGGCAAGCGTGGAGCTGGCTGCACAAACCTCACCCTCACCCTGGCAGCGTGGGAAAGGTGGGATTTTCCCTCTTCCCCCCCGGTTTGGCATTCCCAGGTGGCTCCTCGGGGACGCTGGGCTCCCTGCAGGTGCCCAGCTGTGGGTGGTTCTGTGCCCTGCAGCTCCATGGGGTGGGATGGGCTCATTCCATGGACGTCCCCCTGCCTTCCCAGCCCTCCCACAGCTGCTGCAGGGTGAGTGGGACCTGCCGAGCCCTCACACTGCCCCTGCCAGGTTCTGGGTGCTGGCAGCGAGAGGGATCCACGGGAGGCATTCAATCCCCTTTTACCAAAGCACGGCCGAGTCCGGGGGCTCTGTCACACAGCAGCAATGGAGCTGCATGATTGGAGTCATGTGGCCCTTCCTCAAGGCCACAAATTAAGACCTCACTGCTATTCCTGGCTCTGCCCAGGACGTGCCACGCTGGCGCCGGCGGGAGCTGCCAGCATCCCTCGGAAAACCTCGGCGTGAGGCACCTCCTGCCATCCCCTCCCACACCAGGGCAGCAGATCCGGGACCCCTCGGGGTCAGCCGAGCCCTGGAAGGTCTTGGCACCCTGCTAGGTTTGGGATATTTCCATTTCATTAAGGAAACGCTGCTGCATCCCATCGATCCCCGCTTGGATGGCCACATCCTGCTGCTCAGGAGCCAGGGTTTGGCAGGGGAGGGGGGAAGAGCCACCCTGAGCTGTTGTTTTGTTCTTTCCCATGTGCTAAAAATGCTGGAAGAAGCATTAGGGCAAGCGGGGGTAGTTGCTGGAAGTAATGCAAAGTAGATTTTTCCAAATCTATTATTTATAGGTGGAGAAAGGGATTGTGTATTCCTCCAGGAGCAGCAAAAGCAGAACAGAACGCTCCTGGCCTCGCTCTTATGAGCACAAAGTTCCAGTTGGGCTAAAGAGTTTTCCTTCCTGATCCTTCTTGGCTAGGAAAAAACAGGGATTTTCCACTCTTTCCCCCTGTTGCAGGGTTGGGGTGGACATTGGTGACCTTGGGACAATTCCTTTCAACCTGCATCTCCCCAAAAACAGGAGAGTTCCTTTCCCACCTGCATCTCCCCAAAAACAGGAGAGTCCCTTTCCCACCTGCATCTCCCCAAAATGGGACAAATGGGAGAATTCCCCTTTCCCACCTGCATTCCCCAAAAAATGGGAGAATTCCCCTTTCCCACCTGCATCTCCCCAAAAACTGGACAGTCCCTTTCCCACCTGCGTCTCCCCAAAATGGGACAGTTCCTCTTTCCCACCTGCATTCCCCAAAAAATGGGAGAATTCCCCTTTCCCTCCTGCATCCCCCCAAAAATGGGACCGTTCCCCTTTCCCACCTGCATCTCTCCAAAATGTGACAAAGGGGACAGTTCCCCTTTTCCTCCTGCATCCCCCCAAAATTGGGTGCTGGCACCGCGGTGCTGCCCCTGCTCCCTGCTCAATCTCTGCCCACCCTGGGATGTTTCATTCCCAGCAGGAATTCTGTGCTGCAGTGCGGGTTCTGGAGGTGGTGGTGGGGACTTAAATGAACAATTTCCTTCGTTAAGTGACCTTGTTAATTGGAGCCTCCTGCTCTGGCACGGGAACAGGCGCTGTGTGAACCAGCAGAGCAATAATTACCCACGTGCTTCGCTTCTCCTGCTTTTCCAAAAATACTTTTTTTGCATCCCCCAAGTTTTCCATGGAGCCAAGGTGAGCCTCAAGCCTCCACAACTCCTCAGGGAGTGATGAGGAACCTGCAGAGCATTTTTTCCCTTTTTGGGTGTTGGGTGTTTTTTCCTGGCTTGGAGCTGGAACAGTTTTTGCAAGCTCCCGTTTTCCCTCATTTCCTTGGTATAATCCCCCAAATTTCTCTGCTGGAGTTTTGCTGGAGTTGCTTTGTGCCCTACAAAGGTTCATTTTACCAGTGTGGGCAGAGCTCTGGTCCTGCTGGGATGCTGATTTTAGGATCTGGTGGGATGAGGGGAACTGAGAGGTCTCTTCCAGGCAGGGAGGAATCCAAGGCAGCATCATCCCAGGGCAGCAGGATGGGAAGGAAAATTTTCCATGGGCTGGGAGCAGCCTCATTGTCCATGTCTGGTTTTTTGTGAGTTTTTTAGCTCTGCTGCAGGCAAATCTATCAAATCCTTGCTTTTCCCTCAGAAGAGATGATGGATGAATGGATCCATCCATCCCCATCCCCCTGCAGTGAGTAGGAGCAGTGGGTGGAGGGGCAAAACCCCTCCAAAAATTGGAATAAAGCAACAGTCAGGCTGTGGATTCGACATCCATTGGGATTTTAAGGAGAAGGGTTTGGAGAACCCTCTCTGGATGAGCCTTTGGGGAGGAGTGGACAGATACTCCTGTTTGAGTCCTGGTGCTGTGTTTTCCCTCCTGGATCTACTTGGCAAAAAACTTCAGTAAAACCAAAATGGGAAAGGAGGAGGTTTTGTTTTTCTAGAGGGAAAAAAAGGTGTTGTTTTGATGTTTTGGTTTTTTTTGGTTTTTTTTTTTTTTGTTTTTTTTTTTTCCAGAGGGTGGTGTGGGAAAGGACAGTGAGGAATGCTGGAATCTGGGGAGAAAGTTTCCTCGTTTGCAGCTGTTTCTCCGAAATGGATCCCCCTCTTCCCTCCTGGCTCTGAAGCCTCATAATTAATGTGAGGTTGGGCATTCATTAATTACATCCAGGCTGTGCTGCCCTCATGGGAAGGAGGTGACTGGAAGCTCTCAACACCCAGACTCAAGTGACATTCCTGCTCCAAACCCCCTTACAATCCCACAAACAAATCCTTTCCCAGCATGATTTTCAGGGATATTTTTTGCTGTTTTTTCCCTACAGCCTGGCTGGGAGCTCCATTCCCTCGCTGGCCCCTGGCAGCAGAGTGTCTGAAGTCCCTGCAGCGCCGGGTTGGTGACAGCCAGCAGGGCACTGCTGTCCCCAGGCTCTGGTGTGGCCGGCGATGACCGACGCGGTGCTGGGCGGCTCCTCTGACCGGTGGATGTGCCCCAGTGACAGGACCATGTCCCTCCGAGCCAGGTGACAGCAGGGACACTCCCAGCGAGGGTGGGGACACCAGGAGTTGGTTCAGTGCTGTGGCATGGGGGCGTTTTGCTGGGTTTGCTCCCTGAGCTGTGAGCGTGTTCACAGGGGTCTGAGGATGAGGGAAGAGATGAGGATCTGACTCCATGTTTCAGAAGGCTTGATTTATTATTTTATGATATATGTTACATTAAAACTATACTAAAAGAATAGAATAAAGGGTTTCATCAGAAGGCTGGCTGAGAATAGAAAAGCCAAGAATGATAACAAAGGTTTGTGGCTCGCCTCTCTGTCTGAGCCAGCTGACTGTGATCGGCCATTAATTAGAACCAACATGAGACCAATCACAGATGCACCTGTTGCATTCCACAGCAGCAGATAACCATTGTTCACATTCTGTTCTTGAGGCCTCTCAGCTTCTCAGGAGGAAAAAAATCCTAAAGAAAAGGATTTTTCATAAAAGACGTCTGTGATATTGAGCAGGGTGGAGGGGACAGAGCCGGGGTGTGCAGGGACATGGAGCTGTCCCTCTGTCCTGGCACCCTGCAAGGTGATGCCATGTCCACTCTGGAGCAGGATGGGGGCTGGGTTTGGTGCCTGGAGGTTTGGGGTTGCTCTTTGGGGGCATTGGGGCTCCATGGGGAGGGACCAGGAGTTGGGGACTGTCACTGGCTGGGCTCTCCTCATCCCTGCTCTCACCTAATCCTTGTTCCCTCTCCCTCCCTGTGCTTCCCAGCAGCGAGAAGGAGCAGTAAGTATCTTTTATTTTTCACTTATTCCTCTTTTCCTGCTGCTTTGATAGTCAGGAAAAAAACTGGGTTTGCATGTAAAAAAAAAAAAAAATTAAATTTGGGAAGTGTCGCACTAAGGATTTTAATGAACTTAAGGCTCAAGGCCATGTGGGTCTGTTAATCCAGAGAGGAAAAGAGCCAGGAAAGGTCTGTGGACGAGCAGGGAGGTGAGGAATGTTTGCCTTTTGCACCCCTGAGTGGCAGACGTGTCCCTGTCACCAGGTTAGCACTGCCTGACACCCAGGCTGGGAGGGAGAGAGGATCTTTGGGAATGGTGTTAGAGGGACAAACACTCCCATGTTTGGAGAAGTGTTCCCAAAAAAAAGCCACCCACTCCTGCAGAACCACCCCAGTCCCGTGGCTGCCAGCACTGGTGTTCCAGGAAAGGAAAGATGCTCCAAAGGAAATGTGGAAATAATGGGAATGGCTCTGAAAAGGGGTTTTCCCTCTGTATGAAACCAACATTTCCATATGAAAGCCCCTAAAAATGGAGATCAGAGCTCCCAGCTGTGGGTGCCGGCTCATTGCAGGCTGGATGGGATCTGGAGGACGGGGAGGTGGATTTGGGGTTTGGAGGATGGGGAGGTGGGCTGATTTTAGGGTCTGGAGGATGGAGAGGTGAGCTGGGTTTAGGTCTGGGGGATGGGAGAGCAGGGCTGATTTTGGGATTTGGAGGATGGGGAGGTGAGCTGGGTTTGGGTCTGGAGGATGGGAGAGCAGGGCTGATTTTGGGATTTGGAGGGATGGGGAGGTGGAGTGAGTTTAGGGTCTGGAGGATGGGGAGGTGGGCTGGGTTTGGAGTTTGTAGGATGGGGAGCAATGCTGATTTTGGGGTTTGGAGGATGGGGAGGTGAGCTGAATCTGGAGGATGGGGAGCTGGGCTGGGTTTGTGTTTTGGCACCTGGGCACAGCCAGGGGTGGGTTTGCAGGATGGGGAGCTGGGCTGGGTTTGCAGGATGGGGAGCTGGGCTGGGTCTGGGATCTGGAGCTTGGGTAGCTGGGCTGGGTTTGTGTTTCGGCGCCTGGACACATCCAGGTGTGGGCTGGATCCGTGTCTGGATCCCTGTCCCCGCTGTCCCCGCAGGCTCCCGGCGGGATGGGCGGCACAGCCCGAGCGGCAGCGCAAGGGCGAGGAGCTGACGGACGAGGAGAAGGAAATCATCAACCGGGTGATCGCCCGCGCCGAGAAGATGGAGGAGATGGAGCAGGAGCGCATCGGGTACAGCAGGCTGGCGACACCCGGGAGGGACACGGCGGGGACCCCGGGGTGGCTCCGCTTGGCTGCTCTGCTGGGCAGCAGCCTCTGCACTGCGGAGCCGCTCCTGGAGCAGCCTGCGGGGGATTTTGGGCTCTGGCCAGGAGGAACCAGGCAGGGAGGGAGCGGCTCTGAGTGCCTCGGGGGGCTGGAGCCTTCTGCTCCCATCCCAGGGATCACTGAGATTTTTTATCAGTGAAAAGGGATCGTTGATAGCAGCTCGCTGCTTGTGCAGTGCTGAGGCAGAGCCGGAGGAGTTTGAGTTCTGGGAGTGCTGTTGGAGGGGTGATGGATCCATCTTTGGGGTTCATCCCGCTCTGGAAGGAGCTGTGTGGTGCCCAGGGCTGTGATGCTCGGGTTTGCCAGGCAGGGAGGCAGCAGCGATGCTGGCACTCAGCTGGCCAGGCTGCTTCAGGGAGCTGCTCATGGAAAGCCTGATTTCCTGGGATTTTTCTCTTCTGGGATTTTTCTCTTCTGGGTCCTGGGGTTCCCAGAGCCACTGGTACTTCATTTTCCACCAGGGGCATTCCTGGTGCCCATGCACAGGCTGGGAAGTGCCCCTGTTTCCTTTCCTGCCAGGTGAAACGAGCTAAAGCCAAGGTGTCCATCCCCATCCATCCCCTTGCTCTGCTGGCAATGGTTTTCCAGAGGGGATCTCCCCGATCCCATTGGAATCTCCACAATCCTGTTTTCCTGACAGAGGAGCAGTCTCTTCTCACTGACTTTAAGCACCCACTGCTCCTTTTTATTTTTTTTCCTAGCAGGGAAAACCCACTCAGCCCCAGGCAGGAGCCACACTCCCCTCTGCTTTGGGAAGTGCCAAATTCCCTCTCACAGCTCAGGGACAGCTTGCTGCCCCTAAAATTTTGGGATGCTCCGGCTGTGGAGAGGCGCTGGATTCATTTCCTCGTGTTCAGAAATGCCAGGGTTTGACCATCCTGGGAAGGTTTTGCCTCTCCAGGGGCAGCTCTGCCTGCCTGGGCTCGGCTCCTGCCCCATGGATGCGCAGCTCCCTCGGGCTGGAGGCGCTCGGCATCACTTCCCACCTCGCTTTTTGGCAGAAGCCAGGTGAGAGCGGCTCTCTCTCTCTCATTGACGGTGATTCACACCCAACGAGAGCTCACAAACAGCTCTCCCTGGCGTTTCCCTTTTTGCAGCCCGCTGCAAAAGAAGGAGAGAAAAGAACCCCTTCCCAAGGCGCGATGCTCCTTGGATGAGCCGCAAATCATCTCGGGGAGGGATTTATTCCGTGCAGCTGTTTCCCAGCTCTTGCCTTCGCCGAGCTGGCGGAGGTTTGCTCATCCTCATTCATGAAAAGCCGGGCGGAGGGGCTGCTGGAGCCGGGAATTCTGGCGGATGTGCAGCTGATTCCCCGAGGAGGAGGAGGAGGAGGAGGCGTAGCGGGAGCCCTGCCAGCCCCTTTGTGTTTGTCGCCTTGCACAACAAGAGCTCTGTAGGATGTTCAGCCCCGGGAATGTGGGACAGCGGCTGGATCAGCCTCGCAGGGAATCGGGAATCATTCCCTTATCCAGGGTGGCTGCTTCTATTACAGAATAATCCGGGCTGGCCTCTGGCAGGGGGGCAGCGGTGCTGGCTGGCCCTCGGCTGGCCAGGCTTCTCGTGGAAAGCCTGATTTTTCTGGGGGGGATTTTCTGGGGTTTTTCTATTCCTGTAAAAGGAAAGTTAAATCCATTAAAACTCACCCAGAGAAACTGTGGCTCCCCCATTCCTGGAAGTGTCCAAAGCTGTGTTGGAGCAACCTGGGATGGTGGAAGGTGTCCCTGCCCATGGCAGGGGGTCCTTCCCAACCCAAACCATTCCATTATTCCACGAAAACACTGCTTTGGGTTAATATTAGGGATAGCTCACACGGAGTGAGATTCCAAAGGGGGAATTTGTGGTGAATACTTGGAGGTGACTCAATAAGTGGAGGGTGTTTGAGGGATTCATTTGAGCTTTACACCCAGTCCTTGAGGAATCCTGAATCCCACAACCAAGGCTGTGAATGAACCTCCTCATGCCTCAAATCCTCCCCAAATTTTTTTGCCCTCCATCTGCTGCATCCTCCACCCCCCCAGCCCCTTGTCTTGGGAAGAAATCGATGCCTCTCGTCGAGCTGTTGTTTGTGGAATCGGACTCGGTGTCAAACCCAGCTCAGATTAATCCTGTGCAAGGAGTATTTTTAGCTCTGAGGGTGGCTGGATCCTGTGGGAGACGTGAGCTGGGTGCTGATGAGGCCTGCAGGACAGGGACACTTGCTGTGGGGGGGAGCTTTCTGTGTCTCGTGGCGCAGGGAAGGACGAGAGGAGCTGGAAAATCATCCTGGACGTGACACAGCAGGAGCTGCTGGGTGACCAGGATCAGCCTTTGGGATCAGGGACGCGGGGCTGGGAGTTTTTAGGGAAAAGGGATCATCCACGTGGGCAGGGATGGATCTGTTCTTGTCCAGCTCTGTGCTCGGGGGTCTCTGTGGTGGCTCTGGTGACACTCTGGTGACAGTGCTGCAATTCCAGCTGCCATCCATGAGGATCCTGTGTTCCAGGAGCACCTGCAGGCACTAATTGACTCCGTTCTGCATCTCTAATTGGGGGCCATCAATAACCCAGCCGGGCTGCTCTGCTGCCTAATGAGCTCCAGCAGCTCCTGGCACTGAGGGAAGATCTGAAACCATCCCAAGGTGGGAATTGTCAGCTGGCTCTGGCCCTGTGGTTCCCTCTCCAAGCACAGTGGCCTGGCTGTGTCCCCCTGGGTGCCACCTTTGCTCTGCAGCAGGATTGGATTCCAGTTTCATTCGGCTGCTCATGGCCGGGATGACACAGGGACAATGCAGGAGCAGATGGGAGTCCCTGGGGATTAAATCATTAACCTCAGTGGCAGGGAAGCTGTCTGGGGACCACAGCCTGGGATCTTCATCCCTGTGTGCAGACAGCACAGGGATAAAATTCAGGCTCAGGGCAGGGGGGTTACTGCAGACAGCTGGGAGCATCTCCTGCGATGGCAATTTCTGCAGGAGATGAGGTTCAATGGTGACCAGGGGAAAGCTTGAAATTTTGTGGGGGTTTGGTTGAGCTTTCCCCTCCTAAAAACCCCTCCTCTCTTATTTCCAAAAATTCCCAGCCTGCTGTAGCACATCCAGCAAGCACCTGGATGAGCATGGGATGGGACACTTGGAATAACCCCAGTGGTGCTTTACCTTTAGCTCCCTGCCCACTTGGAGGCGAGGAAAATTGCTTCTCATTTCTCGTCCCAATTTTAATTATGCTTCCCTTAATCTGGAGCTTGGCTGCTTTTCTTGTCCCTTTCCCACCAGGAAAATGAGCCTTAATTTAATATTCATCCCTTTAAGGCACACGATTTCCCCATGGAGACGAGGCTGGGCTTCATTCTGGAGGCTCTTGGTGACCTCCTTTGTGTTTCTCTGGAGTTTTTTCCCCATGGATGTGGTGGCTGAGCCCATCCCTGCTGCACCGAGGAGCACGTGGATCTTGGTGTCCTGGATCAGGTCCCTCCTCGTGGATCAGGTCCTTCTCCCACCCTTTTTGCTGCATTAAAAGTCCTCCCTGCCCACAATTTAAAGCCCGTTAAGGACATCCTGGCCATTCATTTCTGCAGCGCTGATGAATATTTAAACGCAGCAAACTCCTGCTCTGTTGTTAAGCTTCATTTCCTGGGATCATCAGGGCTTCATTCTGGTCACTCTGTCCCCTTTCCCATCCCTCTCCTCCTGCTGCAATGCTGAGAGTTCCATGGGATCATCTTTTAGGTTGGAAAAGGCTTCTGGAGTCATGGGATCCAACCTCAAACCAGCCCTGCCAAAGCCACCATGGGTTCTGTCCCATCCAGAACCCAGCTTAAGGCGATCCCTCATCCCTGTGGGATCCTTTTCCTTCCAAAAATCATGGAAAATGTTTGGATGTGCCCCCGGGCCCTTCCCTGCCTGCTCCAGGGCTCTGGAATGGGGCAGGAGCACCCAGGGATGTCCCTCAGTGCCCACCTTCCCCATTCCAAACCACATTCCAGAGACTGGGCTGATTTCCATCACCAGGGCCCTGTTTCAAAGCTGATAAAGCTGCTCCCTTATCAGTGCCCAAACCCTGTAATCCCTGTTTTCCTGGCAGGTGAGGGATCTCTCCCATCCCTGGGCTGGGCTGAGCCAGCTCCCTGCCACTGGCTCCAATTAGTCTACTCCCAATTTTTCCCCCCCTATTTTAACAATTGGAAGGATATTTCCTGCTTTTTGAACTGCAGGTAATGGGGAGGAAGATGCTGCTGGAGCTGTGGAAGGCAAAGGTATGAGCTGGAGGCTGGTTGTGTGCAATAAAAGTGAGGAGGAAATGCTCTCCAGGGGAGAGAAAAGCTTTTGGGAAGGCAGAAATCTCATTCCTGGTGAGGGCAGGGCTTCCCTTGCTTATTAATGGGAGAATGGGATGGATTTGGATCTCTGGAGGGGCTGGATGGAGCTGGAAGCAAACCTGGGTTTTTTTAATCCAAATTTTAGCCTTTATCAAGATCTTCTCACCCCAAGGGTTTGGGCACAACCCCCCTTTTCTTCCTGCCAGGTTCACACCAGGACTTTAAATTGAACTTTTTCTCTCCCAGCAGCATTTGAGTCATAGGGAAAAGAAAAAAAAAAGAAAATAAAAAAAGCCCAATTTCTCCCTCTTGAATGGATGTTTTAATTAGGGAAATGTACTTGGCTTGCAAGTGGTGCCACAGGTGTGTCCTGGCTGCTGAGCTCTTCCAGTGGTTCAAAAATCCCACTTAAGGAGAAGCTCGTGGTAAATGAGAGCCTGGGAGAGATTTTTGCAGCTAAATAATGAACCTCTTGAAATGCAAAGGCTTTTTCCTCTTTTTTTGACTTTTTTTCCTCCCTCCCTTTGATTGTGCCATTTGTTCCAGTTTCTATAATAAGTTTGTTTGGGCTTGCAGATTTCCAACTGGAAGCTGCTTTGCTTGGAGCTGCTGCAGCTCAGCAGGAGGAACTGCAGGGGATTTGGTGTTTTTCATGAATAAAAGAGAGGTTTTTTTTTCCCCCAAAATGTTCCCCTTGGTGAGGTGGGGGATGATAAAAGCTGGCTGTTGTGAGGATCATGCACTCCATGAGATGTGGGCTGGGGTTAATTGCTTTAAATAACACTTGGGGAACAGCCAGCTTCCAGGTTTTATTTGGAATTGCTGGCTGGGTGTTTGTGGGGTGATGGATTCTCTGGGATTTCTGTGTTTGCCACGGGCTCTGGAGCTTGGGAAGGCACCAGGGGCTGGATGGTGGCTCCAGGGCTGGGTTATTCTCTGGGGAGGAATCACCCATGGATGTGAAGGGCAGGGATGGGACCACAAGTAAATCCCAGAATGGTTTGGGTTGGAAGGATGTCAAATCTCCTCTCATTCCATGGGCAGGGGTTGCTCCAGGGGTTGCATCCCACCCTGGAGCAGGGAGTTAGACTGGCAGGGGGCTTCTCCCTGAAGTGGGAAAGCACAAACCCCCCTGTCTGTGGTTCTGAGGGTGCTGTTTGTCAGCACCAGGATGAGAACCGCAATTGCTGCATTTCCAACCTCCGTGCTCCTGGCGCTGGCAGGAACCCGTGAACTCTCCCATCTGCTGTCTGGTGACACCAGAGCTGTGAAAACAGAGCCTGGTCCCCGCTGCTGGCTCTGTCTGGCTCTGCTGCTGCCCACCCAGCCCAGCTTCCAGCTGGGAACAGGCTGCAGGTTCATCTGGAAGTGGCAGGAGCCCAGCGGGATCAGCCCCCGCGTGGGGAGCAGTGGGAGATCCCTGGCTGGGTTTGGGCAGAGCTGAGGTGTTAACGTGGCTTTGCTTGGATAATTTGTGGAATTATGGATCCACATCCCTGAGTGTGGCTGGGCTTGGTGGCTTTGAGGTGCTCCTGTTGGCTGCAGCGAGGATTTTTGGGCTGTGATGGGCTGCACGTCCCAAAATGCTTCATTTTGGGAAAAAATTCCTCCCTGGGAGGGTGGTGAGGCCCTGGCACAGGTTGCCCATCCCTGGAACACCCTGGTCTAGTGGGAGGTGTCCCTGCCCATGGCAGGGGTGGAACTGGAAGATTTTAAGGCTCCTCCAAACCAAAACCATTCCATGCTCAGACAATTTCCCCTCCTCGTGCTGCTGTTCGTTTATTCACCTTTTCCCCATGGAATTCTGGCTGTCCAACCCCAACCCCAGAGGCATTTTTGTGTGCAGGGAACCTGTGGATGGTTTACGAGCATTCCGGAGGCCCTGGCAGCCGAGTCACCACAAATCTGAAGCTGTCACCCTTCATGGGATGTCTGTCACCCCTTTTCCATGCCAGCTGGTTTCCTTTTGCCGCGGCTCTGTCGGATTTGGGTCAGGCTGCCACGGGGGGCTGCTCCCTCCGGTGGGCTCGGGTCTCCTCCTCCCTTTCTCTGTTCCTTCCTCACTGAATGACATAAATAATGCAGCTTTTTTTCCCTTGCTATGCTATTTTTAGGGCCAGGATTCTGGGTTAGCTGAGCTCAGGACGCCGACGCTGCAGCTCCTTCCTGCTTCCCAAACTCCTTCAGCCAATGCTGCCTTCCCAAAACTTCCTCAGCTGATTTTGGTTTCTTGGTTTGTTTTTTTTTTTACCTTTGCAGGAACCAGGTGTGTTTTCACAGCCTGATCTCCAGTGGGCTTTCGTTTCATTGTAGGAATTGTCATCAAATATACGCAGCATTTTTTCCTCAAATAATAAGAAAATTTATTAATTAAAATTCAGTCCTCATCTGAGCCCTTCCAGGATCTCCTCCTTCAGCTCTTCATGGGCAGCTGCCTGGACTTAGTGGAAAGGCTTCCATTTGGGGACAAGTTGCTCCATGCAGAGCTGCTGCCTTGGATGGATTTTCCATGTCCATGGAGCTCCCTGCAAGTCGCTATTGTGCCATATACACCTGTTGGAATCTTCTTTCCCTCCGGGATGCGCTTTTGTCCCATAGCTGGAAAAGGGAGATGCTCCGTGGGGAGCAACACCTGGAAAAGGAACAACCAAACCCAAGGCAGTGGTCACCCCCAGGGAGCAGGGCCTGCCCCTGTATCCTGCCCTTTTCCTGGCATTCCCTGTGCCCTTCCTGACATCCCTGTCCCCTCTGCAGGCGCCTGATGACCCGGCTGGAGGACATGCGCCGCAGCGTGCTGGGCGACGGCGTCAACCGCTGCATCCTCTGCGGGGAGCAGCTGGGGACAAGGGGCTCTGCCTGTGTCGTCTGTGAGGACTGCAAGAAGGTGAGACCCCCCCCTCCAAGCCCCACAAACCCCCCCAGCTGGGGGGCACAGCTGATTTTGGGTGCCCATTTCCATGGCTCGCTGGCGGTTGCGCGGGCAGAGCTCTCCTTGCTGGTGTTGGGGACATTTTGGTGGCGCCGGTGTCACTCAGATCTTTGCTTCGCCCGCAGAATGTGTGCACCAAGTGCGGGGTGCAGACCACCAACAACAGGCCCCAGGCCATCTGGCTCTGCAAGATCTGCAGCGAGCAGCGGGAGGTGAGTGTGGCCCCTGCCCCCTCTGTCCCCACCCCACACCTCCAAGGCAGGCCCGACTCACCTCCCACGGGCCTCCAGTCTCACCCAGCGGCTGTTCGAGCATCGTTCTTACAGGATGGCTTTGTTTTCTACATAAAATGATGTTTTATTTCATGAAAACAGAGCTTCGGGGCTCCAAGGAGCTGTTGTGAGTTAATTGATTAATTAAATTAGCAAGATGGGCTGCAGGGTGGGGGTGTGGGGTCACTGGAGGAGGACCATGGTGGTATGAAGCCCTGAGAGGCCTGACCCTCTTCCCGCAGGTGTGGAAACGCTCCGGTGCCTGGTTCTTCAAGGGTTTGCCCAAGCAGATGCTGCCACAGCCGATGCCCATCAGCAAGAAGGGACCCCAGACCCCGAGCGAGCCCCGCCCGGCCGAGCCGCCCGCCCCCGACCCCAAAGTCCCCTCCCGGGCACCCACCCGAGGTAGGTGACAGCAGGGGCTGCCCCCCAGCACTGCCAGCGAGGCTCTGAGCTCCTTCCCATCCTCAGCAAAGGAAAATTGTGGGGGAAAAGCATCCAGAGCAGTCGTGTGGCTGCTGCCTGTGTCCTAAAGGGGATGGCAGTGTGCAGTTGGAGGTGTTTGATCCAGGTTTTATCCAGATGGGTGTGATGGTGGTCACAGGGGTCTCAGGCTGAGGGAAGAGACGAGGATCTGACTCCATATTTCAGAAGGCTTGATTTATTATTTTATGATGTATATTACATTAAAACTACACTAAAAGAAAAAGAAAAAGTTTCATCTCAGAAGGCTGGCTAAGCTAAGAATAGAATGGAATGAATAACAAACATGTGGCTCGGACAGAGAGAGAGTCAGCTGTGCCGTGATTGGCCATTAATTCCAAACATCCACATGAGACCAATCCCAGATGCACCTGTTGCATTCCACAGCAGCAGATAATCATTGTTTACATTTGGTTTCTGAGGCCTCTCAGCTTCTCAGAAAGAAAAAATCCTAAGGAAAGGATTTTTATTGAAAAGATGTCTGTGACAGATGGGGTTGCAGGACATCCTCAAACGAAGCAGCCCCGGGTGGGGATCAGGGCCCTGCTGAGAGCTTGGGCAGTGCCTGGGTTGGGATGTGGTGATGGGGAAGCCTTCAAAAAATAGGGAAATCTGGGAAAACAGTGGCAGGGCATCCTGGGATGGGGATGGGGGTGTGTGAGCCGCAGCTTCACCCCCTCTCGCTCTGTTTGTGCCCCCAAGGCCAGGCGGATGCCGAGGACACCGAGGGTAAGCACTGGCCTTTGTCCCCTCCCTGTGCTGAGCCCTGTGCTGAGCCCTGTGCCTGCCTCCTTCTCCTCCCAAGGTGTTTTCCTGCCCAGTTTCCCTGGGGATGCTGCAGCAGGATCGCTCCTTGCTGCTGCTGCCACCCACCCTGCGGGGGTCCGGGTTATTCCAGGGTTATTCCAGGGCTTCCCCACCTCCCGCACACGCCGGGGCTGAGCCGGAGCCGCCTCTGTGGGTGGTGGGTCCTGCTGGGAGGGGCAGGTGGGGTTTGGGTTTTTTTTTTCTGGTTATTTAACCAGAAATCCTTGGAAAACCTCCCAGGGAAAGTTGAGGAGGTTGGTGGGGGATGGAGCAGCCCAGCCTTGTGCTGTGCACAGCGCAGCAGTGGCTTGTTCTGGTTGTTCCTTGCACCCTCCGGCACTTCCAGTGGTGGAATCATTCAGTTTGGAAGAGCTCTCAAAGCTCATGGAGTTCAACCATTCCTCCAGCACTGCCAAGGCCACCACTGACCCATGTCCCCAAGGGCCACATCCACGGTGCTGTTAAATCCCCCCACAGGGATGGGGACTCCTGGGCAGTGGTGTCAGGGTTGGACAATCCTCCCAGTGAAGAAATTTTCCCGAATATCCAACCTAAACCTCCCCAGGCACAACTTGAGGCCGTTTCCTCTTGTCCTGTTGATTCTTGCCTGGGAGAAGAGCCCAAACCCCATGTGGGTCCCGTCCGGGAGATGTGGAGAGTGAGAAGTTCTCCCTGGGAGTTCATTTTGAGTAACAGCCCCCATTTTCACACTTCCACATGGGATGCCAAGGGGATTAGGATCCCTGATCCCCCTCCAACACCGTCTGCTCCTCATTTGGGCAATAATTAAATTGGGAGCAGTGCAGTGGCTGCAAATTCTTCTCTTCCTTGGCTCCATGGAAGAGGCAAAGAGGGGCTGAGGGGACAGTTCCCACCTGGAATGGTCCCCTCTATCCCATCCTTCCTTTAGCACAAGTTCTGATGCCCCAACTGATGATCTCCCTCTTCCCATGCAGCAGCAGTTGGGGGAAGCACTTAATTAAGACAATTTAATCACTCCCCTAGAAAACCTCCCAGCCCCAAGGGCAGCTTTTATTAATCCGGACTGCTCCTGGAGTCGGGAATGCTTTGCCAGCTCCGCCCGTCCCTCCTGGTGCTCAGCATGCTCCTGCCGTGCCCATGATCTTCCTACAGCTCCCTCGGAAAATTATTTATTGCACGGCTCTCTCTGCACCACGGGGCTCCTGCTCCTGGCTGCTCATGCCCCCCCTCTCCCTGCTCTTCAGCATTCCCGGTGTTTTTCCCCTCTCTCCCTCCTCCTTTTTTCCCCGCCACAATCTGTTGCTTTGTCCTCGCGCCCGGTGACCCTGAGAGCCCAGCCAAGGAGAAACAGCCCATTTATGTCACGGCAAAGATTTATCCCTGGCGTCTCCAGCAGCAGCCAGGTGAGCGCCGGGACCTTTTCCGTCACGTCCGCGGGGTCGCCATCCATCACCCCGGAGCGCCGGGCTGCGATGGATCCGCTGGGACTGCTGGTGATGGAAGGGAGAGGCACAGGCAGCTGCCACGGCTGTCTGCTTAACAAATGGGACATGATCGGCTGAAGGAAAATAGGATTCACCCCTCAAATGGAATGTGGAGCTGTGGTGCCATCAGGGGTTTGTTTGTGATGGGTGCTGAGGATGGTGATGGATGATGGATACCTCAGGCCTTGTTTTTCCGTGTCCTTGGGGATTTCCTGAGTGCAGGGTTGATGGTGCAGAGCCCTCCTGCTGCAGTGGCTGTACCCATTGTCCCCCTGTGCTGGTGTCTTGGGATGAGGGAAGAGACGAAGATCTGACTCCATGTTTCAGAAGGCTTGATTTATTATTTTATGGTATATATTACTATATACTAAACTATATTACTATATACTAATCTATACTAAAAGAATAGAAAAAAGGTTTCATCAGAAGGCTAGCTAAGAATTGAATAAGAAAGAATGATAACAAAGGTTTGTGGCTGGGCTCTCTGTCTGAGACAGCTGGACTGTGACTGGCCATTAATTAAAAACAACCAACATGAGACCAATCACAGATCCACCTGTTGCATCCCACAGCAGCAGATAATCAGTGTTTACATTCTGTTCCTGAGGCCTCCCAGCTTCTCGAGAGGAAAAATCCCAAGAAAAGGATTTTTCATAAAAGATGTCTGCGACATCCCCCTGCTGCTGGCACCCAGGCCAGGGATGGCATCTCGCTTTTCCGGCCTCACTGCTCCTTCCTCCCTCTCCCTGCAGGCACCGAGGGCACAGCGGCCGCCCGGGGGAGCCGCAGAGTGGCCGAGGGCCGGCCGGGTCCGTGTGGCAGCGAGGACACCGCTGGGGACAGCGACAGCCGGGACTACGCTGAGAGCGGCGTCAGCAGGAGCCCCGGTGAGAGTGATGCTGCTGCCGCATCCCTGGACGGACAGATGGATGGACACAACGCCGGGAGCCATCTGCGGGTGCTCTCTGCTGATTGTCCCCTGTCCTTGCAGGTGTGAAGAGAACCAACTCCGTGCAAGGCCAGCGGCCACCCCCGCCGGCCACCGCTGCAGCCACCGCTGGATCTGCCCCGGCAGCGGCAGCGCCCGCAGGTGGGATGGGGATGGGGATGGGATGGGGATGGGGATGTGATTGGGATGTGGGTGGGATTGGGATGGGATGGGATGGGATGGAAGTGTGGCCAATGGTTCTGTCCCTGGGGACACCCCACGGGCATCAGCACCAGGGGATGTCCCAGGTGCTGATGCCACCTCTGTCCCCAGCAGCAGCAGCAGCAGCAAGGCCAGGTCCCGGGGGTCCTGCCCGCTTCCCGGACAGACAAGGTAACCCCGGGCTGGCTGTGGGGTCTGGGGGGCACCGCGGGCTGGGCGCTAACAGGGTCCCCCCTTCCCGCAGCGAGCCCCCCAGAGCCGGCCCGTGGAGCTGCCAGGGAGGAGCGGGGAGGGGGCTTGGCTGCGCCCCCCGGCAGGGAGGACAGGCCGGGCTGGCAGCCCCCGGCCCCCAGCCAGCCCCAGCCTGCAGCCCCAGCTCCGCAGAGGCAGCAGCAGCCCCGAGAGGAGGAGGAGGAGGATGCCAACAGCTACGACTCGGATGAAGGCAGTATGTACCCGGGAAGGGAGGGAGATTCTTTGGGAAGTGTGGGATTTGGAGGAGGGTGGGTGTGACTCGGGTTGGTGTCTAGCAGGGAAAGTCCTTGGGGAATGATGGGTGGGAGTTTGATGGGGAGGATCACCCTGGGAACATCCTGGGTGAGAAGAGCTGCTGGGGTCGGGATCAGGTGCTTGGATTGGAGCAGCTGATGCCCTCTGTGCCCGCTCTTCATCCCTGGGATGAAGGAGCATGAGCCTGAGATGGTTTCCAGGGAGGCAAGAGAGGAGCCAGGTGCTGAGCCCAAGCTGGAGCATCTCCTCAGGGTCATCCAGGGTGGAATTGCTGTGGGAAGGGTTGGTAGGGTTACTCCTCCTTTGCCTGGAGTCAGCTCCAGAGCCCCAGGCTGCTCTCCCTGGGCTGTGCAGAGTTCCCAAATCCGCCTGGATTTGTGGTGCTTTGGCTGCTGCCAGCACAGTGTCACTGCATTAAACAGCTTTTACATTTGACCCGCAAATCTTTCTAATTATTACTAATCGGGGATGATTAAATGCAGTTATTGGCTGGGCTTTTAACGAGGTTGTTTCCTCCTCCTCTTCCCTCGCTGTCAGCCACGCTGGGAGCTCTGGAGTTCAGCCTGCTCTACGACCAGGACAACAGCTCCCTGCACTGCACCCTCATCAAGGCCAAGGCAAGAGCTCCTCTTTTCCCCCTCTTTTTCCTGATTTAAATCCATCTGGCTGCCAGTTTCTCTGGTGCAATGAGAAGGCAGCCATGTGGCCGCTGGCAGAGGCTGCTCCCTTGGGAGGCTCCAGGCACAGCTGCTCCTGGCTGGGGAGGGTTGGGGGACTTTTCCTTGTGTGGATCCAAGAGATCTGTGGGAGTGGTGATGCCCTGGAACAGTCCTCACAGAGAAACTGTGGCTGCCTCATCCCTGGGAGTGTCCCAGGCCAGGTTGGACAGGGTTTGGAGCAGCCTGGGATAGTGGAAGATGTTCCTGCTTGTGGCAGGGGTGGGATCTGGTGATATTTGAGGTCTCTTCCAACCCAAACCATTCTGTGATTCTACAATGCTGATTTTTCCAGGATAGGTTGGTTCAGCACATCCTGGCACCCACAGCTGCTCAGGGCAGAGGATCCTGGGTCACTGAACACATTTTCTCTCTGTGTTTTTCATGAGCAGGTTTTTCTCTTTGCTGAAGGAGGATTCACACTCTATGATTCCTTTATCATTTTTTAGGGCTTAAAACCAATGGATTCCAATGGCCTGGCTGATCCCTATGTGAAGCTGCACCTCCTGCCTGGAGCCAGCAAGGTGAGGCTCTGACAGGTTTGGTGCTGGGGATGGAGCAGAGGTTTCTCAAATCAGATCAGATTTTCCCTGTTGATTTCTCTGCTGGCTGCTGTTTTCCCTGGGGGTGTCTCTGAACAGGGAGGATGCTCCCAGATGCTCTCCCAGACCCGAGGAACAGCTCATCCTGCAGGCAGGAATCTGCTCAGGAATGGAAGGGAGCTCCAGAGGAGGCATTGCTGTTAATGCATCACAAAACATCTGCCCAAAAAATCTAATTATGCCCAGGGTTGGAATTATCCATTTGCTTGGAAGATGCAGCACGTTCTTTTTGGAGCTGTGGGGAGAGAACTGTGGGGGAAACTCTGTCTCCATCATGGAAATTCCTGGGAATGTCCCTCCCCAGCCCGGCTGAGCTGATCTGGGTGGGCAAATCTTGAGGAAGGAATGAGCACCAGCAGTGCTGGCTCTTTGCTTAGAGGGTGCAGCAGAGTTTTGCTCAGAGGAACCAGGAGTAAAACCAGGGGAAAACTGATAATAAAATCATTGGATTGATTTTACAGCCTTGCTTTATGCATGGGGTATTGGTATTGTTCAGAGGAAATTCAGGTGTGATGTTGGGAATTTGATTTCTGCTGCTCTCATTTGCTGATATTTATTTTAATTTTATTTTAAATTTTGAATGTGTGGCTGTGAAAGACACTCAAGGAAAGTAACAGCTCCTCAATCCCTCACTGTCCCCTCCTTTAGACCATGAGAGCTGTGGCCTGATACCCCACATCCTGCCCTGGGCACCTTTTCCCCTCTCCTTGAGGGAATAAACCCCAGGGAGTGACAAAATCCAGTCTCTCCTGGCCACCACATGTCACCAAATTCCCGATGCTTGTGCAAAATTCCACCTTGATCCTCCCTGAGAGCTCACCTGTGCCAGCTGTGATGGGGCACCCCTGCCAGGAGCTGGGATTTGGGCAGGGAGGAATCCTGGGGTATTGGTACCACCAACATTGTGGACAGGACGTGCCTTGGCTTGTCTGGCCCTTGGTGCTGAACCAAGCAGTGGCTCTGTGGTGTTTGACCCCACAGACACTTTGGGCTGGTGGGTGTGTGGTGTTTCACCCCAGTTTTGGCTGGCTGGGTGTGTGGTGTTTCACCCCACGGACACTTTGGGCTGGCTGGGTGTGTGGTGTTTCACCCCACAGACACTTTGGGCTGTGGGTGTGTGGTGTTTCACCCCACAGACACTTTTGGCTGTGGGGTGTGTGGTGTTTCACCCCACAGACACTTTGGGCTGGCTGGGTGTGTGGTGTTTCACCCCAGAGACACTTTGGGCTGGCTGGGTGTGTGATGTTTCACCCCACAGACACTTTGGGCTGGCTGGGTGTGTGGTGTTTCACCCCATAGACACTTTTGGCCAGCTGGGTGTGTGGTGTTTCACCCCACAGACACTTTGGGCTGGCTGGGTGTGTGGTGTTTCACCCCACGGACACTTTGGGCTGGCTGGGTGTGTGGTGTTTCACCCCACGGACACTTTGGGCTGGCTGGGTGTGTGGTGTTTCACCCCACAGACACTTTGGGCTGGCTGGGTGTGTGGTGTTTCACCCCACAGACACTTTTGGCTGTGGGGTGTGTGGTGTTTCACCCCACAGACACTTTGGGCTGGCTGGGTGTGTGGTGTTTCACCCCACAGACACTTTGGGCTGTGGGTGTGTGGTGTTTCACCCCACAGACACTTTTGCCTGGCTGGGTGCTGCACTGGGCTCGTGGGGACAAGTCCAGGCCTGCAGGAGCTCTGGTGGTGCTGGGATGGAGCTTCCCCCCATAATAGGGGCTGCTCCTCAGGTTTCCCTCTGTTGGAGAAGCTTTAAGGCGATGGTGAAGGAAAGGAGTCAGTTCTGATGGAGGGTTTGGATCCAGAGCTTTATTCTGGCCCACAGGCCTCTGAATGCAGCACCAGCTCCAACAGAACTCCTGGACCTTGTGTTTCCTTTTAACCTGGGGAGAGGGGCAGGGAGCCACCAAGCAGGGACAGGAGGGGAGGGACAAAGGGACAAAGGACACCTGGATGGCCAAATGCCCCCCAGAAGCAGAAGGCATCTTTTGAATCTGCCAATCCCTTCTGGAATTCCAGGGTTGACAGACCCTGGGAAGGGAAAGGAGAGTGCTGGGAGGGGAAAGGAGAGGTGACTGACACACCTGGGAGGGAATCTTCAGGGGAGAAACCCGGGGTTCTGGGGTAAACCCTGAACTCCCACTGATTCCCCTGTGTTTGTGCGACCCCACAGTCCAACAAGCTGAGGACGAAGACGCTGCGCAACACTCGGAACCCGGTGTGGAACGAGACCCTGGTGTACCACGGCATCACCGACGAGGACATGCAGAGGAAAACCCTCAGGCAAGGCCAGCAGGAGCCCGGGGGTGCCACGGGGTTGGGTTTGGGGTGTCCTCACCCACAGCACCACCCCCAGGAGTGCAGGGAGGGTTAGGGCTGTGAGAAATGCAGATTTGGGTTAAAATCAACGTGAGTTTGGTCATCTGGATGGTTGTTTGAAGACAGGAGAACTGGCATGTTGACCTTGTAATTTAATAGTAAATCATTGATTATGCTATCATTTTTATCATCATAGAGATGTGCGTCTCTGCTGATTTGACAATAACCCAGAAAAAAAAGTCTATATAAATATCTCTTAAAATTTATGGCTCTTTCCCCCCTCAGAAAACTTCCACCCCTTGATTTCTTGCCCCATCACAAAGCAAATATTAAAAATGTTGATTTTTTTTTTTTTTAATCAAGACAGAAATTTGGGGGTTGATGGCTGTTGTTCAGAGGAAATCCACATCAAGGGTGGGTTTGGGGGATTTTGTTTTGTTTTTCCCTCCCCCCAGCAGTGCCCCTGCAGGGATGGGTTTGGCTCTGGAGTCAGGCACTGCTCCAGCCTGGTTGATGTTCCCTTTCCCCTCTTCCCTCCAGGATCTCCGTGTGTGACGAGGACAAATTTGGCCACAACGAGTTCATTGGAGAAACCAGAGTTGCCTTGAAAAAACTCAAAGCCAACCAGAAGAAGAACTTCAACATCTGCCTGGAGAGAGTAATACCAGTGAGTGTCCGTGAAAATCCCTTCTGTTCCCATTGGAAATGGCACCTGAGGGATGCAGGGATGGGCTGGACGTGCCTGACTTCCCTGGCACCTTTAAGAGTTGCATTCCCACCTGTGCCTGGGCTGATGTGATATTCCAAGGCCAGGAGATGAGAGCCTGGTGGGAATCCATGGGAAGTGACTCCAGGGCCTGCTCCTGTTGGCATTGCCAGCCCTTGGGGATGGATGTCACTGTGGAGGAGGGCACAGGTTGCTTTGTCCTCCGTTGTATCCACTAGGATGGGGATTGATGGAGCAGATGGAGATTCCTGAGGCTCTTCCAGGAGCTGGGCTGCATGCATTCCCAGGGTGTTTTTTGCTGTGGGATGGTGCCTCTCCCAGTCATTCATGGCATTCTCCTTGTCCCTTTCCCACCCCAGACGAAGCGTGCCGGAACGACCGGTGCGTCCCGTGGGATGGCTCTGTACGAGGAGGAGGTGAGTCCTTGGAGCAGCACAAGCTCCACCCACGTCCTTTCCACCATCCCTTGTGTACAACCCCATTGTCCCCCTGTCCCAGCAATCCCACATTCCTTGATATCCATCCCATCCCTTCTCCTCCACGCCAAATTTTCCCTCCTGATGCAAGAGAGGTTCCTTGGCACAAGAGATGGCTTTGGAGGGAAGTAACTGAAAGAGACCAAGGGAGAAAGAGAAAAATTAGGAAAATGTAATGTTCAAAACCAGCTCTGACCTTAATGTTTTGTTTGCTGCACCTTCGTTCTGAATGGAATTATCAAATAGGCAGTAATAACCCACAATAAAAATAAATAAATAATTATATATATACACACACATAGGTGACATAAATTATAATTAAAACACGGTCTGACATAAATTATTATTAAAACACATAGGTGACATAAATTATAATTAAAACGCAGTCTGCTCTGTCTCATAGAACACCAAATTAATTTAAAACAAACAAAAAAAAAAACCTGACTGAAAACTTGACTCTGAAAACTGCACTCTGATCTGACAGAAGCTTGGCAAGGAGAAGTAAAAATTAAGGCAAAATATCTGCTCCCATGACATGAGTACTAGGTGTAATATTACTATTTTTACTACCTTAAGCCTAGGTTGGGGTCTAGAGGCGTCAACCAAGATCAGGGCCCCAGTCTGGTAGATGCTATAAAAAAAGATTACAAGTCCTTCCCACCAGGATTTTACAATCCATAGCTGTGATCTTAACTTACAGCAGGTCATTTCCAGCCCATGACATGGCTGAGGTTTCAAACAGATGAGCCAGAGAAGAGGTGTGAGGAAGCAAACTTTATTACCACATTTGACACCCACACCTGTGGTGGTGTTTGCAGGGGTCCCAGGACGAGGGAAGAGATGAGAATCTTGACTCCATATTTCAGAAGGCTGATTTATTATTTTATTATATATCTTATATTAAAAGAAAATTATATACTAAAACTATACTAAAAGAATAGAAAAAAGGATTTAATCAGAAGGCTTGAAAGGAAAAGAAATGGGATGATAATAAAATCTTGTGACTGACCAGAGTCCTGACACAGCTGGGCTGTGATTGGCCATTAATTAAAAACAACCACACGAGACCAATCACAGATGCACCTGTTGCATCCCACAGCAGCAGATAATCATTATTTACATTTCCTTTCCGAGGGCTCTCAGCTTTTAGGGAGAATAACATCCTAAGGAAAGGATTTTTCCATAAAACGCATCCGTGACCCGCTTTTGGCGGCTCCTCCCGCAGGTGGATCGCGGCGGGGACGTGGAGGAGCGCGGCAAGATCCTGGTGTCCCTGATGTACAGCACCCAGCAGGGCGGGCTCATCGTGGGCATCGTGCGCTGCGTGCACCTGGCGGCCATGGACGCCAACGGATACTCGGATCCCTTCGTCAAGCTGTGAGTCACCGGGGGCGGCTCTGGGCTGGAGCTGCCCGCTTTCCTTCCTCTGGAGCAAATTAAGGGAATTCGGGGCAAACCCGGTGTCACCGGTGTCATCCTGAGGGTCCTGCTGGAGCTTCACCTCTGGTGGTGTCCCCAGTGTGGGTGGTGTTGGCCCAGCCCTTGGGTCTGTGGCTCTCCAAGTGCCCAGATCTCTGTGGTTGCCTCATGGAGAATTCCAGAATTGTTAAAGGCTGGAAAAGACTTCAGGAGTCCAAGCTTTGACTGATCACCTTGTGTCTGCAAGCAGAGGGCACGTGGGGGATGTGGGATGGGTTTAGGGCTGGTGCCAGCTTCCAGTTTCCAGCTTCCAGTTTCCAGCTTCCAGTTTCCAGCTTCCAGTTTCCAGCTTCCAGTTTCCAACTTCCAGTTTCCAACTTCCCTGGGATCCATAGGTGTGGGATTCCCACCCGTGACTCACCAAGGGCGTGGTGGGACTCCTGGGACAGTGGAAGCTGGAGGAAAGGGAATCCTTCTCTCCAACTCTGACCAACCCTGGCTGCAGGACAGAGTTGGCTCCGTGTCCCTCTGTGCCCTGCTTGCTGCCCCATAAACCCACATGGCTCCTGGGAATCCTGTGGGGTTTCTAATCCAGCCTTGTGAGCTGCACCACAGAGAAATCCCTGTAGCCATTCCTGTTGTTTTCCTTTGCCTTCAGAAAAAACCTCTATTCTCGCTAAAACTCATTCAGTGACTCTCATGTTGAACATATTCTGCTCATCTTTTTGTAGCTCAGTAGAGCTGAGCAGCTTCCCTTCCCATTCTCTCTTAATATGTTGCATTTTCCATTTCCAGAAGCAGAAGATGGTGGCTTTATATTTTTAAATCAGTGATCTAATTAATCCCAGCCCTAAATTGAGTTCTGGATCTGCAGCCAGGCTGCACAGCCCCAGCCCCACACTTTTCCCACATCCTCTGGAAGGTGGGAGGAGAGACTGGCTCTAAATAAATCTCTTCCAGCCCAGAAGCTCACTTTTTAAGCTTATGAACTCCCACTGTTCTTGCACTTGAATTTTGAACTGTTTTCTCTTGCCCCTAGTTGGCTGAAACCTGACATGGGAAAAAAGGCCAAGCACAAGACACAGATAAAGAAGAAAACGCTGAATCCTGAATTTAATGAGGTATGGATGGATATTTTTTATATTATTAAATCAATTCACTGAGTGCTGTGTTGAGTGGAGGAGGTGGAAGACAAACTCCCCAAGCTTTGGCTCTTTGCTCAAGCTCCTTTCCCACTCCTGTGCCCAGGAATATTTTTGGGAATGACTTTGCCATGGCAGCACCACACACCCTGAAAGCTCCCTGCATCCCAGCTGGGGATGTGGGTGGGATCAGCATTCCTGGGGGTGGAAGCTGGAAATTCTCCACTGGTGCTGCTTTGATGGGACAGCTGGAAAGGGCTCACGTAGGTGCAAGGGGTGAGCTCAGCCCCTGGAAAAGAGGTGCCACAGGGAGGGAGAGTTTTTCCTTCATTAATTGCATTAATTACTGCAGCTTTTAGGGTGTGTTTTCCTTTCTGCAGGAGTTCTTCTATGACATCAAACACAGCGACCTGGCCAAGAAATCCCTGGACATTTCCGTCTGGGATTACGACATTGGGAAATCGAATGACTACATTGGTGAGCCTTGAGCTGGGAGGCTCTGCCCTCTGGGGCAGGGTTTGGTGCCTGGAATGGGGTTTGCTGGATGTCAGGGGGGTCCTGGGTCACCTGCCCTGGTGGGATGATGGAATCTGGTGGGTGCACCCCTACACGGCCCCGCCTCCAGCATCTTTTGGGCAGGAAAAGCATCTCCAGGTGTTTCCATTAGATTTTTGAGCCAGGAGAAGGAAAAAAAGTTGCAAGGTGTGAGGTGTGTGCCCATGGCAGGATTTCCTGGCACATCAGCCAGGAAATGGTTATGACTCCATGTTATGTGGTTATGACTCCATGAGGGGATAATCAATGCCACTTACTGGAGGTCACCAAATGTGGCAATGTTCTTCACTCAGGGTTCACTAAATGTTGAATTTGCAAGGCAATCTTGACATGGGAAGAGATGAGAATCTTGACTCCATGTTTCAGAAGGCTGATTTATTATTTTATTATATATATTAAAAGAAAATTATATATATATATAATTTCTATATATGTCTATACTAATAACAGTATATATGTATCTATATCTATACTAAAAGAATAGAAAGAAAGATTTCATCAGAAGGCTAGAAAAGAAAAGAAAAAATAATAATAAAATCTTGTCACTAACCAGAGAGTCTGAGGCAGCTGGACTGTAATTGGCCATTAATTAAAAACAATCACATAAGACCAAACAAAAATGCACCTGTTTCATTCCACAACAGTAGATAATTTTTATTTATGTTTTGTTTCTAAAGCCTCTGAGCTTCTCAAGAGAAAAAAATTCTTAGCAAAAAGATTTTTTTCATAAAATACATCCATGACAGCACCACCTGTGGATACAAACTCTGCTCTTCTCCCCTCTCCCCAGGCGGTTGCCAGCTGGGAATCACGGCCAAGGGCGAGCGCTTGAAACACTGGTACGAGTGCTTGAAGAACAAGGACAAGAAGATCGAGCGCTGGCACACCCTGCAGAACGAGAACCACGTGGCCAGTGATTAAAGGGAGCCTCTGCCCAGCCCTCCCTGCCCTCTGCCACACCCCTGTAGGTCCCCAATGTCCCCGATGTCCCTGGTGTCCCGTCTTCCAGCGCAGCCACGCCTTGCTACAGCCTCTGATCCCAGGGTCCTCCTCCTCTTCCTCCAAACCCCCTCCACTGGAAACTCCCCCAGATCTTTTCTATTCTCCTTTATTTATTTTCAGCTGGGGGAGGGAGGCTGTTGAGTTCTCCTGGTGTGTAATCTTGGCAAGCAATAGTTCCCTCCTGACTGTTCCCCCCTCTCTCTCCGTTCCCGTCGCGTTTCTGACGCTCCGTGTCCCTCCAGCCTCCGCTCCTCGCGTCTCCCCGTGGAGGAGATGGGAGTGCTGGGCTTGGGAGGGAGCATCAGCCTGTCCTCGCTTGTGTGATCTCAATACCTCAGTTGCAATAAGGAAAAAAAGCTCCTTGGCTTTGGTGTGGGTGTCACCGTTCGCCTGGTGTCCGTGTCGTCGTGGTTAGGCCAAAAAATCCGGTGTCACCGGAGTCATCCTGCGAGTCCTGCTTGAGCTTCACCTCTGCTCTGGCCCACCTGAGCAATGTTGTGGCACATCCTTTGCTGAGAAGATCCACCACCAACACCATGACAGCGACAAGGAGGGTTTAGGGAGCTCTGTGCTCGCAGGGGAGCAGGTTTGGGTTGGTTTTTGTCCTTTCGCCCAAGGAAATTGGGGGCTCCGCTGCTGCAGGAGCCCAGCTGTGTTTTAGGGTTGTGACTACCTCCTCCTCACCCCTGAGCTGTGTAGTAGTGACTGGCCGAGCCCTGAAGGGTCCTAGGTCCTCTCAGACCCCTCCTGCTCCCAAGGATTTTTGGTTCCTCAGGAGGGAAGCTGAGGGAGCTGCTCCTTCCCCCCAAACCCCTGATGTGTGCAAGGATTTTTGCTTTAAACCTCCACAACTCCTGGAATTAGCTGGAACAATCTGAGATCTTCCAAACTTGGGTTGTTTTGGTTTGGTTTCCTTTCATTTTTCCCAGTTTTCTGCACAAGAACCCCTCAGTCTGCACTTTAAGGGTGGCCTGCAGCTGTTGGATCTGGTCTGGACAGCAGGAGAGCACAGACTCTCTGCTGCTGCTGCTGCTGCTGCTGGGCTCTGGAACCTTTCCCTGGCTCTGGAACACCCCAGGCCCTGTGGATAGGAGCACACTAAGCACTAATGGAATATATGGATTTTTTTGTCACACTGAGCATGGTGTGTGAAACCTCCCCCCTGATCCCCCTGCACCCTCTGCTGCTGCTGCTGCTGCCCTCTCTTTGAGTTGGATGAATTCTGGTTTTCCTGGTATTTTCTTTATCTCCCCCCAGCCCTAGCAGAACTTGCTGAGGTGCCCTGAGTGTCCCCAGCCCTGGGTGACACAAACCCCAGCCTGGCACAGGTTTCCCTCCCTCCTTGGATCTCCAGGTGGGAAAAGCCAACCCAACCCATCCCAGAGGGTCCAGCCAGAACTGGGAATCCTCTTCCATCACCCCAGGTGATTTGATGGTTCTTGGGGTGGAATGGAAGAGGATACCTGGAAATTTTCCTCTTTTTCACGGAATTTTTGTGCCAGTCACGGTGGCATCCCTGAGCTAGGACCAGACTGAAACAATTCCATTTTTTTTTTTTTTTGGACTGTTCCCCTCTGCACCCCGTGCTGAAACCTCCCTGCTCCAGGCCCAGCTGAGCTGTGGGATGGTGGGATCCAGGATCAATGGTTGGATTCTCCCTTTTTCAACCTTAATGACTCCAAGCTGCCACCACCCTTTCCAGAGGGATGGACCTGGCCCAAAAAATTCCTGTTCATACCCAGAGCAGCCCTTGGGCACGGAGCTGTGCTGGGGAAATGTGTGGCTGAGGGTAAAAAAAACCTTTAAAAATCATTATTTAAGCAATTCCTTAATTTCTCCCAGTCCTGCAGCAGCCCAGCCTCCTTTGTATGTGCAGAACAACTCACTCGAGGTTACCCTTTTCCCATCCTGTATTCCCATTCCCTGTTCAGCCTGCTTTCTTTGGGAAAAGGATACTCAGATCATCTCTTTGCACCTCCAAAAATCAAGTGCAACTTGCCAATCTCCTCAGTAATGTGCAAAACCACAGCCCTGGTCTCTGCCCCCTCCTCTTCTCAGTTTTTCTGATGGTTATTCCTGCCCTGAATGAGTTCTTTTTGTTGTAAATAAAGCATGCACCTATGGATTGGGAATGGTGAAAAACAAACAAATGAAAAAAAAAGCAAAAAAAAGAAAATTAAAAGCCTCTTCTACTGCTGTTTGCATTCAGACTCGCATGCAGTGATTTTACAGCCAAATATCAGTTTACAACTGTTAAAGAGAAAAAGAAAACCTTACACAGGAATTAGAAATCCTCCAGTCTTCCGCTGCATGCAGCACAACATCCTCTCTTGATGTGGTATCTAATAAAGTGAGACTATTGGAAAAGAACAAAAAAAAAATTACAGATTTTTGGCTTCTTTCATTGCCTGTGGGAACAGGAACCTCGTGGGGTGGACAAAGGGGCTGGTTCTGGGAATTCCTGGTGGGTTGGGGCTGCTGGAATTGGGTTGGGCTGGAGATGTTGAGAAGTTTGGGGTGGTTGGGAGGGAGATCCTGGCTTGGGGTAACAGGAATTCCTGGGTTTGGGAATATCCTGGGTAAAGTAGTGCAGGTTTAAATCATCCATGGGGTCCCCTCGCTTGGTGCCTGGGAGTTAAAGCCCTGAGGAAAAGCAGGAATGGTGCTGGGAGAATTTTTTCCTTCCCAGTTCCCTCTCACCCCCAGTTTGGGGAACAGGAGCTTCTCCCTTGGGGAGTGGCAGCTCCAACCAAGAAAGGATTTACTTTTATTTATTTCCTTTTATTTCTATGCTTCTATTTCCTTTTATTTCTATCCTTCTATTTCCTTTTATCGGGGCATTTTTAGGCTCAATTCCCAGGGCAGGGCTGGTGGGTGTCATGGACATATTTTATAAAAAATCCCTTTGCCAGGACTTTTTTCTCCTGAGATGCTGAGAGGGCTCAGGAACGAAATGTAATCAATAATTATCTGCTGCTGTGGAATGCAACAGGTGCATCTGTGGTTGGTCTCATGTGGTTGTTTTTAATTAATGGCCAATCACAGTCCAGCTGTGTCAGCCACAAGATTTTATCATTCCATTCTTTTCCTTTGCTAGCCTTCTGATGAAATGCTTTTTCTTTCTTTAATGTAGTTTTAGTATATAATAAATAGTAAATAATAAATATTTTAGTAAATAATGAACAATAATAACTATAATAAAATACTTTTAGTATATAATAAATAAAAATATAATAAATGAATGAATAAATTATTAGTATATAATAAATAACACGAAATATATTTAATCTATTAATATTAATAGTAGTTTATTATAAATAATATTTAATTAATTTATAAATATTAATTTAATTTATAAATATTTATAATTAATATTTATTAATTTATATATATTTAATATATGAAATATATATTATATTATATTATATTATATTATATTATATTATATTATATTATATTATATTATATTAATAATATAATGTAGTATTATATTTATTATAATATAATATCTGAATAATATCTAAATATATAGATATATAAATATAAAAATATATAAATATATAAATAAAAATAATAAATCAGCCTTCTGAAACACGGAGTCAAGATTCTTGTCTCTTCCCTCGTCCTGAGACCCCTGCAAACACCGGGCCGGTGGCGATGCCCGGAGACGGCAGCAGATGTCACTGGAGCTCCAGGCACGGAGCGGGGAGGATGCGCCGCAAGGATGTCCCGATATTTTCAGGAATTCGGGAATTTTTGGGGCAATCGCTCCTCCTGCCGCTCAAACCTTCAGCGGCAGGGAAGAGTTGAGGCTTTGTCCTCTGGGAAAAAAACCTTCCCAGCAGCCTTAAAACTGAGCTTTAACTTCTTTTTATAGTTTTGTTTTCTGGCGTTGTGTTCTCCGCATTGATTTTTCATCCTCTTTTCCATTTCCAGCAGAGAAATCCCAGGAGAGGAATTCCAGTGCCACCCAAGACCTCCCAGCCAAGAAATCCAACCCAGGAGGTCCCAGCAGAGACCATCCAGCTGAAGAGATGGATTCCAGAGATGAAGATTGGGATAAGGATCCTCTGGGATGAAGGTGCTGTGGTGTTTGTGGATGAGGCAGAACCAACCATGGTTGTTGTGATTTCCTGCATGGGAAATTGTTCCAAAGAGGAATTCTGCTCAAATCCATGGGAATAAGAGAGGAACATTTATTCCCTCTAATTCCTGTTTCTCCTCCCATTTTCTTCTCAGCCTCTCCAGGAGGAATTGCAAATTTGGCTCGTTCAGGACCACCCTTTGAGTCTCCTGCTTCTGTAGGCCGCTCCCCAGTTTTAATTCCAGCTCAGCACATCAGAACCATTTTGCTCTCCCAGCCCCTTTCCTCCTGTGCTCGTTGGATTTGCACCTTTGGAGCAATCAAAATTTGGATTCTCATCCTGGTGCTGGCCAGGCCAGGCAGGAGCAGGAATTTGCAGTGGTTGGGAAATCAATTCCAGTTTGTTCTTCCTCTAGGAGCTGGGAAATGGGGATGGCAGCAGCACCTTCAGCAGCTGCCAGGGCCTGGGGCAGCTGATTGTTTCCTGTAGCATAATTCATTTAAAATTCTATTTTATGGAGCTCTCCTCATCTCCTGCCTGATCCTGGGGCATCAGGAGCAGGACATAAACCTTCCCTGGCTTCCCACCTCCTGGGAGGAAAAAATTAAAATAAATAAACCAAGCATTTCCTCTTCAACATTTCACTTAAAAAACAGAGGAGCTCAAATAAATAAATCCCTCCTCTATCCGCTTTTCCAAAAGCCAGCAGGGAGAAATCTCTTTATCTCCCAGGGCAGAGATAACAATGTAATTAGGAGCTGGGATCAATGGCTTTCATCTCATCAGCCTCCAATAAATGGTTCTGTTCCCACCCCTCCTCTGGGCTGCTGGCCACTGCAGTGCTGAGGGTCTTGCTGCCATCTGGAGAGGCTGTGAAGACTTTCCTGGGGGGAAAAAAAATCTGAGTTTTGGGATGTTTATTCCACAGGGGAATGTTGGATCTGGAGTGGGAGAGGCCAGTGGGGACCCCCAGGGGATGCTCAGCTCTTCCCGTGCCAGTGAAATTTGGAGCTGTGTTTGAGTGGTTTGAGAATTTCCTGACTTTTTTTTGGAAAGGAGAATCCAGACAGTAAATATCAGATTTTTTTTTTAATTTATTTTTTTATTGCAAGCAGCAGAATGGGAGTGTAACTTACGGCAGTTGGAGAGAGGAGTGGTGAGCAGCTGCCATAAATCCCAGATTCCAACAGACTCCACACTCCAAGCATGGGAAAATGGGAAGGGAGTTGGAAACGGAAAGGGAATCTGATTAAGCCCAGCTTAAATATTAACTGGGCACAACGGTGACTGGTTTGTACTGGGAGAGAGCCCAGGAGGGGGAGTCAGAGTGAGGGATGCACCTGGTGATGGGATGGGATGGGATGGGATGGGATGGGATGGGATCTCCAGCACACAGAATGTCTCAATGCCACTCTCCCACTTAACTGGGATGATTTGTGCACCTGCCCGTGCTGCCCAACGAGGATAGTGGTATTTCATTAGAAACAAGCACAAAAATCCAACATTTTCCACCCTGCTCCCATCATCCCCTGGCTTTGCTTCCATGATTTTGCTGTTTTCCAGCCAACCCCACTCCATCCCAGCCTGGCTGTGGTGCTGAGCTCACCTCAGCTGCTCCTGGGGATGCATTTCAAAGAGCAGGACAGAGGGAATGGGTTTAAACTGGGATGTTTAGCTGGGATGTTATTCCCAGCAGGGGTGGGAAGGGGATCAGTCCCTCTCCCACTCCCTGTCATGTGCATCCAGCCCTTCCCATCCTGCTGCTGAACCAAGAGCTGGAAAATTCCTTTTTGCTGGAATCCAGGTGGGTTATGATCATCTGGGAGTGGAAAATGGGCCTGGCAGGAGCAGGATGGGAGCTGGGGAGCAGCAGGTGCTGCACCCTCAGTGTGGGGACACAGCCACACCTCCTTTGGGGACATTTTGGGAATGCTGGGCAATAAAAGCAAGCCCCTTACCAAAGGTCAGGATGCCAGGATGCTGGACGGAGCAGCTGGAATGAGGCTGGAAAACTGAATTTTCTGCCTTCAGAGATCTGACCAGCTCCCTGAATCCATTAGGGCCGCAGAGATAACGGATTTCTCAGGTTTGCTGGGAAAAAAAAAATCCCCACAAAATCTCCTTTCAAAAGCTGCCTGAACAAAAAGGGAATAAAAGCTGTGACAGACAAAAAGGAGAAAAAAAGAAAATTTAATTTAGTTCGGGTCCAAGGGAATTGCCACTGAGAAGCCTTGGGGGTGTTTGCAAACAGGATGGGCCGAATTTGAGAGGGAAGGAGTCTGAGAAATTCGCGGGTGTCTCTGTCACTCCTCTTTGTCCCCTGATGAGGGTCAGCATCGTTAATTAGGGGCCAGCTGATCGGTATCACCCTGATAAGAGCCCTGTCATGGAAACCCTGAGTGCCACAGCCAAGATCTCCAGAGCCTCGGCAAAATCAGCGCTTTATCCAGCCTCCAACAAAGAGTATTTTCCTTTCAAAACCCGAGTTATTCAGCTCCGTGTGACTCCTGCTCCTTTGTAAAGGCAGGTGGCGCTTCCAGAGGGGGAATTCAGGCCCTGCCTTATCTCCAAAACTCTCCCAAAGGATGAGTTTCCAGGAGCTCTCACCTGGCTGGAGCTCACACCTTTCATCCCCAGCTGCTCCCAGGGTGTTTTCAATGTCTTGGCCTCGCAAATTGGCTGTGATGGAGCAGCTGGAAAGTTTTTTTCAGGTGAACAAGGCTTTGGAGACCTGCAGGAAAAGCGGGAATGAAAACCTGCTTGAGGGAAAAGCTGCTGTGCCAGGTGTAATCAAGGTAGGTTATACCCCTGGAAAATGCATTCCTTTCATCCCTGCAAGGGCTCAGGGTGGGGTTGGGGCAACCTGGGACAGTGGAAAACAACAGGAGGGAGGAATGGGGTGAATTTTAATTTCCCTTCCAACCCAAATTTTTTCCGGGGTGTGAAAAACGCATGTATTTTATGATTGGCTTTTGCAAATATTGAAATGAATATTATATATGTTGTGTTAGAAAGTGATGCTGTATTAACTCTCTTAAGTACTGCATTAAATATAGTTTTAGGTTATAAACAATGTTAAAATAGAAACGATGCTATGTAAGATGCTTTGTTTAACAGAAAGGGCTTGCAGTGAGATAGCAGCCACAGGACATCTGAATCTTTCAGAGAAAGAGAATTTATTGCCGTCTTAGCAGAAGAAATGAACTTATTCCCATCTCGAAGGCGCTGTTTGGATTCAGAGGAAGAAGTTGATGCTGACCAGACAGAATCCTGTGTTTGAATAGAATTTATGCATCATGCATGAGGTGTATGAATATGCAACAGGCTGTTGTTTCTAAGGGTTAATCCTCTGTTAACGGGGGTCCTTTTTTGCTGCCCAGAAAAAGGTACCTGGATGTCATTAACTCTTTGTATTTATTGTCTCATATTGTCCTAATTCAAATTGTCCAAATTATTATCACTCTAGTTGCATTACTATTTTAATAACCATTTTATTACTATTAAACGTTAAAAATTTTAAAAACAAGTGATTGGGGTTTTTCACCAAACCTGGGAAAAAATGGGAAATAAAGCCCAGCAGATCCTTGGGAAGGGCTCAGAGGAGCTGGCAGGCTCCGGTGCTCCAGGATAACCCTGGAGTGGGAATCTTATCGATCTCCTTTGTTTTACAAGCGCCGCTGACGTGATGATATTTGGCAGCGGCGTTAACGCTGAAACATGAGCCGCGCTCGGGCCTCGTTATCTTTAATTGTTTGAAAAATGACCCGGGCATGGCGTGGGTGCCCTGGAAATCATCCCGGGGCTGAGGGGGAGGGAATCTGCTGGTGGGACACAGGTGGGGGTCACTCTGCCTTTTCCCAACCCCTGCACGCCAATCACTTGTTTTTAAAATTTTGAAAGTTTAGTAGTAATAAAATGGTTGTAAAAAATAGTAATACAATTAGAGTGATAATGATTTGGACAAATGGAATTAGGACAATATGAGACAATAAATGCAAATACGGACATCCAGGCAGCTTTTTCTGGGCAGGTACCTTTCTGTCTTTTTCACGAGCCCGAAAAGGGACACACGTTAACAAAGGATTAACCCTTAAAAGCAACAGCCTGTTGCATATTCATACGCCTCATACCTGATGTGGAAATTCCATTCAAACACAGGATTCTGTCTGGTCAGCATCAACTTCTTCATCCGAATCCTAACAGCGCCTTTGAGGTGGGAAGAAGTTTGTTTCTTCTGAAACGATGGATGGATGGATGGATGGATGGATGGATGGATGGATGGATGGATGGATGGATGGATGGATGGATGGATGGATGGAGACCAAAACCATCTCCACACCTTGATAGATCTGATCCTGCACCAATGGAGCTGGGATTGGGAGCAGCAACTGGAATGCTGCACATTTATTTAAGGGATATCCAAGGGGGGATAATGGACTGATTATCCCGTGGTTCTGGTGTCCATCTCTCCTGATGGAGCTGCTGACGTTCCTGCTCCATTTTAGAGATGAGCCAGGCTGTGGGTAAAACAATTTGCTGAGAATCATTAACCTAATGATGGAGGTTTTGGATAAACAGCTGCTGAGCCTGGCCGGGGGGAGAATGAGCTTAATTGTGGCTCTGGAAAAAGACAAGAAAAAGAGATGGTGATGAGTGCTGGGGGGTTTGGGGGTATCAAGGCTGGGGTCTGCTCCCACCTTCCCCAATTCCAGCCCCATCCCTCTCCTTCCTGAAGGTGGAAAGGAGCGGGAATGAGATGGGAGCACCAGCATCCTGCCCAGCCACGGATTTATGGATAAAACCCCAGGAACATCCCAGCCCTGCTGCAGGGTCAAAGGGGAAACTGCAAAGCAGCTTAGGGACCTGGAGCTTTTCCTATTTTTGGAAATATTGGAGATGACGGGAAGTGGCACTGGGCAGGAGGAAGTTCAGAGTGAATATTCCCATTTATCCCAGACAAGCAGGTTTTCCAGGAAAGGAAATGTCACCAGCTCCATCTTTAGGTGTCGTTGCAATCTTTCTATTTTTATCAGAATTAACTTTGGAGCTCTAAATGCCAATAATTAAACCCAAACAGCCCCAGGATCAGGTGCCACCCCCTGTCCCCAAAGGGGCCCTGGCCCTATTATTTCAAATTGATGCAATTATTCTTCTGGCAGAGTAATAAGTTTCTGTTCTGCAGTACCCAGCGGACCCTAAAGCAGAACAAATGCTGTAATAAACCCAGGATGGGCCTTCCTGGAAGCCAGAATTTCGGGTTATTATGGAGAGGAGCAGGTTTGGGAATGTTTAATAAATGATTGCCTGGTATTTCTTGCTCACAGCCTACCTCTCTGATTAGTAAATGTTTTCTGCTCGCTGATTAACTTTGTTTATTTCTTAATTAGGTTCAGTGCCGGCTGTCTCGTGGTTCCCAAATAATTGTTTGATTAATGGGCCTGGATTTGCATTTTCATTAAGCCCCCCCCCCAATTAGCAGTGCCAGAACAGGCAGATCTGGGCCCTCAGAATGACAATTTTAGCCCATTAAGTAATAACTGTTCTATTGATCGGGGATAATGGAGCACAGGCAGTAAATCCATGGCTGAGCCACAGAATTCCCGGGGGAAGGTTGGGAATGCGCCCCAGCTCCCTCTGCCTCCACACGGTCATTAAGGGGTTAATTGGTTCCAGTTTGGGCATGGATTGGTGAGGGAGGGCTCCCAGTCAGGGAGTGGAATCACCAGTTTTCTGGAGGGGATGGGGAATGGGAATGGGGGGGGGAATATGGAATGGGATGTGATGAGAATGGAGAAATGGATGGGATGGGGAATGAGGGATGGGGAATGGGATGGGATAAAATGGGATGGGGATTATGATGGGGATTACAATGGGATGGAATGGGGAATGAGGGATGGGATGGGATGGGGATTAGGATGGGGATGAGAATGGAGAGATGGGATGGGGATAAGAATGGGATGGGAAATGGTGAATGAGGAGTGGGATGGGATGGGGATTAGGATGGGATGAAATGGGATGGGATAGGGAATGAGAAATGAGGAATAGGATAGGATGGGGATTAGGGTGGGGATGAGAATGGAGAGATGGGATGGGATGGGAAGGGGATGAGAAATGAGGAATGGGATGGGATGGTGAATGAGGAATGGGATGGGGATTAGGGTGGGGATGAGAATGGAGAGCTGGGATGAGGAATTAGGAATGGGGTGGGATTAGGATGGGATGAAATGGAATGGGATGGGGAATGAGAAATGAGGAATGGGATAGAATGGGAATTAGGATAGGGATGAGAATGGAGAAATGGGATGAGGAATGGGATGGGGTTAAGAATGGGATGGGGAATGGTGAATGAGGAGTGGGATGGGATGGGGATTAGGATGGAGATGAGAAGGGAGAAATGGATGGGATGGAGAATGGTGAATGGGGATAGAATGGGGGTGAGAAATGGGGCTGGGATGGAATTGAATGGGGAATGAGGGATGATAACAGAGTGGGGATGGGGATGAGGCCATAAACAGGAATAGTGGCAGGAACAGGGATGGGATCACAAGGACAAAGAGGAGCACACTGCCAAGGAGCCGCTTGGCTGCTCATCCCCAGGGAAGGGAGAGGAGTTCCTGCTCGTGTCAGCCTGAAATGTGTCTGGAGATGCTTCTCCAGTGGGGAGAGGAGACTCTGGGGGACAAACAACCCCTTTTCCATATTCCCAGGGGACATGCCAGGCTGTGGGGATGTCACTGTGGTGGGGATGTCACCCTGGCAGGGCTCTGTCACTCGTAGCACTCCAGAAGAGCCCGTTGCTATATTTGTTCTCACCACAACCGTGCCTTTTTCTCTTTTTTTTTTTTCCCTCCTTTTAAATACTGGATTCTGCTCTCCAAAAGTAGGACACAGCCATTCCACGTGCCTGCTCCAAAGCTCCATAATCTCCTGCCTTTGGCCAGGCTGGGGAATCGTTGTGCTGGGAGCTCTCTGGCCAGGAGCAGCTTTCCAGGTGCTCCAGGGCTCTAAATCCAGCAAGGAGAGGTTGCAGGGCATGGATCTCCCCAGGAACCCCTGGGATCTCCTCCTGTTTTGTGGGAGGATGGCTTGGGGGCCATCACACAGTGATGTGGCACTTCCTCCTTCCCACTGCCTTCATCCCGGCCCTGAGATGCTCCTCATCCTCAGAGCAAATCCCTCTGCCAGGAGCTGCCAAGCTGCAAAACGAGGCAAAAATTGGGATTTTGGAAGGTTTTCCTGAGTTTCCCCATTCCACATTGGAAGAAATCCGGATTTGCCTCGCTGCTCTCCAGCCTTTCCCCCTCTGGAGTGCAAAGCTGGAGGGTGAGGAGCAGCTCACAGCTCATTTATCAGCCAGAGCTGGGGGAAGAGCCAAAATCCTGTGGCAAAGCAGCTTTGCCTCTGGATTCACAGCTCCATGGAAGCGTGAGGATGATCCCAGTGCACACAGATGGTTCCTCTGCTCCCCCCCAGCCAAACACCTGCGCTGCCACCAGGGTTTGGGCACCTGCTCCAGCTGGGAACGTCCTGATCCACACCAAAAGCACCACCAAGGAGCAGCCACAGCCTCCAAAACTCCAAATGTTCACTGGAAAACTTCCAGCCCTGCCTTCCTGTCCACCCATGATTGAGGCTTTACGGAGCTGCCTCTTGCCCAGGTCAGGGCAGATCATCATCCCTGCCTCTGCTCTAGCCCTTCCAAACATCCATCACCCTTATCCCGGGGGTTTCATCATCCCTGAGGCTCCCAGGAGCTGCTGCAGGATTTATTTCCCTGCACCCAGGACATGCTGCCCTTCCAGGGTGGGTGCAGCTGGGGAACCCCTCGCTGATCCGAACCCCTCATCCCCCCCCAAAATTCCCTCCTCCAAAAGCCCTGAGTCTGCAGGGCAGGAAGAAATTCCAATTTGGTGATGCCACCAGTGGATTCTCCAGGCAGGACCTGGCACAGACTCATCATCCCAGTTCCTGCTGAGCTCCCAGGGCAGCTTGGAACAACAACAACAACACGTGAGAGACAAACCCAGATCCATGAATTAGTGGGAAGAGATGGAAATTTGATCCCTTTTTGAGTTTTAAAGGGAAGGTGCTGTGCCTGAGGGGGGCTGGGGGAATGGATGTGCCTCCCATCCTCATAGAGCACCAGGAATATTCAGGACACTCCTGATAGGAATCTCCATCTCATTTTGAATTCCACCAGCTCTGGAAAACAAAGCCCTGAGCCCAAAATCAGCAGCAGGCAGGGGCATGGATTGCAAAATGCCCATTGCTTGGGAATTCCTGCCTGGCTTAAGGAATGCTTTGCGTTTTGGGAGAGAATTGTGCTGCAGGGGGAAAGCAGGTGTGGTTTTACACTAAAAAAGGAGGGATTTAGATTGGATTTCAGGAAGAAATCCTTCCCTGGCAGGGTGGGCAGGCCCTGGCACAGGGTGCCCAGAGAAGCTGTGGCTGCCCCTGGGTCCCTGCAAGTGTCCCAGGCCAGGTTGGATGGAGCATCCCCTCCTGCCCTAAATCTTTCTTTCCTGACCCAAAATGCTTCTCCCGCCCCCCCCCCCCCCCCCACCCCGTGCCAGCAGCACGATCCCAACGTGTTGGTTTTTATAATTTATTAGCAGGACAATCTCATTTAGGCCCTGCTGACAAATGGGATGTTGTATTCCAGGAGTTTATCCCCGGGGAGCAAATAAACAAACACAGCGCTGGAAACCTCATGAATTTTTTAAAGAGCTTATCAAAACCTTTTTTTTTTTCTTCCCCTTTTCCCACAGGCACGGTGGCTGAAAGGGGAAATATCCCCTCCATCTGCATTCCCAGCACTTCTTTCCCCTCCAATCCCTTAATCCTCTTCTTTCCAGCTCTAATCCACACGGTTGCCTCTTTCTTGTTTGGTTTTTTATTAATTCCCCCCACTCCAAATAATCACAAAACCAACACCGAGACTCCAGAGCTCCGTGTCCAAGCTCCCGGCTCCGCGAGCATCCACAAAAGCCTGAGCATTACATCATCCCAATTCCTATTTTTTCCTCCTCTTTTTTACCCCAGAATGACCCCGGATTTGCATCCCCGGGGCGTTTTTTCGGATTGCAGGCAGCGGGAATTGGAAATCCATCACCGGGAGAGGCGCTCCCCCATGGGCACATCGCTGTCCCTGGAATCATAATGAGTTAATCAAGGAAAAGCGGGGCAGGAGAGGTGCGAGCCCTCGGGGAATTCGTGGGAGAGGCTCATGGAATTCCCAGGAAAAGCCTTCAGCAGCTCCAGGGGGACCACGGGGTGTTGGATTTTCCCGTTCCAAAGAGAGGATTCCCAAAATTCCCCCGCAGCCACCCCGTCCTTTCCTCGCATGGATCTCCTGCCTCCAACCCCTCCAGATCCCAAAATTTGTCCCTAAAAGCAATTCAAACCCATCGGGAAAACTGCTCAGCCCCCTTTTCAGTGATTCCAGCTTGTTCCTGCCCAGGCTGTACTGCTGGAAAATGAATGTGGGAAGGAAGAGCAGGAAAGGCCACCAGGAGTTCATTATTCCACAAATTTCCTGATTCCTTATTCCCTTTCCTGCCCCACATGGCTCCAGGTGGAGCAGAGGCACCGAGAGTGTAAAGTTTGCTGATTATTGACTTTTAATCAGCTGATAAATTGAGTTTTAATCCCTGATAACTCAGCCCAGCTCTCCAATCCGGGAAAACCAGGATTGCAGGGATATTCCGCCTGCATTTTCCACCCTGGGAGGTCAGCAGGGATATAAATCCACCAAGAAATGAAATGAGGCTCCTTATCCTGCCCTTCCCTGGATGTCATTACACTCATAATCCAGACCTGGAAGCACAAGCACAGCCTCATCCTTGGGAAGGAGGCAAAACCTCTGGAAAAGCAAAACCATAGGAAAAAGCAGGGACCAGCAGGAGAGAAATTCCCTTTCAGCTGCACCCTGCACCCCCCAGCTGAAAAAAATAAGTTGAATTTCCACTCCCAAAAGGCCCCAAGTGTGGCTTCAATCCCAAAATTAGTTTTCCCACACCCCCGGCTCGTTATGGAGCAGAGCACAACAGTAGCAGGCATCCCATTTAAATTGGAGATTCTGACCTTTCTGCTGAGGATCTTTCCAGCCATCTTGTTTCCAGCTTTTTTTATTTATTTTTTGTGTGTGTGCTGGCACTTCCTAATCCTCCAAATGAGATTGGATGCAGCTTTTTCAACATTAAAATGCACTGCATCCTCCTTTTCCAGAGCCCTCAGGTAATTAGAAGGTTTTTTAATGCCCACAAACGAGGGGTGCAGGGCTGGGGAGGAGGGGATTGTCACTCCAGTGTCCCCACAGGGGTGGGGACCCAGAATTTGCCCTTTTCCAGTGAAATCCACCCCGGTGCTGGGCACTGGGAGCCACTGGCTGCATTTCCCTGGATAAGGCTGGTGCCAGGAACCTCCACAATCACTTTTGGCTCAAAACCCAGCGTCCCTGACGTAGGGATTTATCTGGGGACACTTCAGGCCAATGTCAAAAGTCCCTTGTCAATAACCTCGATGGCTTTGGGATTAAAAAACCCCTGAAAACCCTGCAGGATTGGGTCCTTCTGGTACAGCATCTCTGGGAGCAGGGATTGGGAATCGCTTCCATTGCACCATAGTCTGTAAGGGCCATTCTCCTTTTCCATAAGGAAAATAGATTTGCCGTCCCAGGAGGGTCCTGGGAAGCCAAACTTTATTCCAACAGATGGTGATCCCATCAGAAGAGGGATCTGGAATTGCATCTGGAATTGCAAACACCCCCTGAAGAGCTGCAGAGGGAGGGGATATCCCTGTTTTTAGGAAATACAAGGAAGAATCGCCGGGTTTGGGGAGAATATGGATGAGTTTGTAAAGCCCTTGGGCAATGGGATCCACTGGCCCAGCTCATGGGGGGTCTCACCTCGCCCCATTCCCGCAATTCCCAGAGTTTATCCAGAGGGAGGGAGTGCTGCGTGGCCAAACACAATCCCGGGAGGATTAAAACAGCACAATCCAGCTCCTCATCCCCAGGCTGGCCCTGAGGCAGCGTTCCCTGAGCATTCCCTGCGTCCCTCCCGGGTGAATCCTGGCACAGGAATGTGAATCCCGCATGGATCCGGCCCTCCAGGAATGGGGATCCCCGCGGGATGAAGGAACCCCCGTGGATGTGTTGGACACCCCCAGTCCTCCTGGTACCGGGAAAAACCCGCGCTCCCGGCTCGTATCCCTGGATGTGGCTTTGGGAGCGGAGATTCCCAAAAACCTGGGAGAAGGCGCTGCCCTAATCAGGTTCAGGAGTTTCATCTGGAGCCCTTTGGAATTCTCTCCTCACCTGGAGGGAATCCTTGTGCGCCACAGCCGGGAATGCTGAGGGATTGGGATCACAGCAGAAGGAAATGAGGGTCCCAGCTGCCACCAGCATCCCCTAAAATCCTCCCCAGCGATTAAAGTTGGCAATAAAAGGGATGGGAAAAAATTCCCGCTCAAGTTAATCCCTTTTGAGTCGCAATTTTTTTATTCTCAGGCTCGGGAAGTTTTGGAATTAATTATTTTTAGTTGATCTGACAGCACCCAAAAAAAAAAAAAATCCATATACGCAAACAAATATACCCACAGATATATCCGGTGATATATTTATATGTTTATTTATTTTTATATATTTAGCTATGATATATTTATTTATAATAAATATATTTCTATATTATTTATATTTTTATATTATTTATTATCTATATATAAATAATATATACTTTATAATAATATATATTTTGTAATATATACTTTGTAATAAATATATACATATATGTATTTACATTTATATATGTAGCTATATATATTTATTCTAAATAAATATATTTAATTAGAATAAATATATTTTTATACTATTTCTATTTTATATATTATTATCTATACATTTTAATATATAAATATGCATATTAAATATATAAATACATATTAAATGCTTATATTATATATTATATAATATCTATGTTTATTATTTATGTATTATTTATATATAAATAATAAATATATATTTCATGATAATATATATACTTCATAGTACATACTTTATAATAAATATATACATACTTTATAATAAATATATAAGATAAATATACTTTATAATAAATATAAATATATATATATAAATGTATTTACATTTATATATGTAGCTATATATGGAATGTACGTGTTTATATTTATTTATTTATTTATTTATTTATTTATTTATTTATTTATTTATTTATTTATATTTTAAATGTTGGTTTAATCCTTGCTGCCTCCATTCAATAACCCTCGGGCCGGTCCCGAGTGCCGGGAGGATGGAACCGGATTCCCGGGGGGGGGGGGGGGATCCCGATCCTCAGCATCCCTCGCTTTGGGCGCTTTGGCCGGGGCCACCCGAGAGCGGCTTCCCGGCGCTGCCGCATCCCTGAAAAACAGAGAAAAACAAGAAATAAATTTTTAAAAAAAATCTATATATATTTCCCATCGGGGCGGCGGGAGGGAAGGGGTTAAGGCCGGCAGCCGGCGGAGGGAGCGGAGCCGCTGGATGGAGACGTTAAGAAGCGGCGCCCGGCAGCGGCTGCGGGCAGAGCCGGGCGGCAGCACCCGAGCCGGGCCGGGCTCTCCTCGGCCCCAGCGGCACCAGCGGAACCTCCCCGGGCGGCACCGGCACCGGCGGAGCCCCCCCGGCAGCGGGGCCGGGCCGCGGGCAGCGCCCCGAGCCCCCCCGGCCCCGCCGCTCCCGATGGAGGCACCGAGGGATGGATGGAGCCAGGGATGGAGCGGCCGGCAGCAGGGCCCGGGCACGGTGAGGAGGAGGAGGCGGGCGAGGAAAAACCGCTCGGGGGAGGAAGAAGGGATCGGGGGAGGGAGCAGAGGAGCTGCCGGTGCGGGGAGCGCATTGAAACCGGGGCTAAGGGGGAAAAAAAAAATGCAAAAAAACAAAAAGCCCGAATTAACAACCAAAAAATAAGAGGAGAAAACAAACAACACCGCCCCCACTCCCCAGCCCTCCTGCGCAAAATAAAAATTTTTAAAAGGACCGGGGAGCCCGGCCCGCCGGGAATTGCGTTTGGGAAGCGGCGGCTGCGGGAATTTGGGGGGCACCGGGTCCCCCCCCGGCTCTGCGGGAGCTGATGGTTCCCGCCTCATCCCGGCAGGGATTTTTCGCTGGTTTCCGCTGGTTTGGGAAGGGTTTTGCTTCGCTGAGGGAGCCAGGCAGGAGAGAGCTCCCCTCATCCTCATCCTCCTTCCCAGACTTTGTGCAGGAACATCTCCGCCGGGGAAATAAGGAACATAAGGGAACGTAATCCTGCCAGAAGCCTCTCCCCTGTTTATTTTCCTCTTCCCACATCCATGCTAGCAACTTGGGGGAATAATTTAACATAGAGATGAGCAGGGAGAGCAGAGGCTGTTGCAGAGCGGCGTGAAGGTAACCTTGAGCTGAGCCCTGTAAACCCCGGCCTCCGTCAAGGCAGGATTAAAGAAACTTTGCTGGCAATGCAGAGCTGGGAATCCCAGCCTGGCCCTGGGAATTACAGCCCGGGGTGCCCCCACACAGCCTGGCCCTGGCCCACTGCACCTGCTCGTCTGGTGAGTGCTGCATCCTTCCTTCCTCTGGGAATTTAGCTGGGAATTATCCTTCACGAGGGGCTGTCCCTTCCCTGGGCTTGGCAAAGAGCTCTCCCTTGGAATATCCAAAGCTGTTGAGCTCCAGGGGCTCCTCCAAGATAGGATTTATTAGCACTTGTTAGGGTTTTTTTAATGCATATTACTATATTATATATATTATTAGCAATTATTGTGGTTGTATATAGATTGTATTACATGTATTTTATATATTATTAGCAGATGCTATGGTTTTATATTTATTGTTCTATTATATTAGATTATAATATTGTTATATTATTAGCCCCTACCATGGTTTTTATATACATTATATTATAATATTCCACATATTACTAGCAGTTATTAGGCACAGGGAGAATTCCCCAGAGGGTTTTGCTCTGGTTTTTGGGATGCCTTTCCCAAATCCTGGTACTCAAAAACCCAAATCCAGCTGCAGCATCACGGCTGCAGGTACCTGGGTCCAGTGGGGCTCTTCCATGTGAATGTCCCTGTGTTTTAGGGTCCTTGATGTTTGGGATCCTGGCAGATGGGAACCCCCCACTGGGGGATTTGGGGATGGATTTTCCCTCCCAGATAAAAGCTCATTTATTCCTGGGGGATCTTTTCCCCGTGGAAAGCTGTGCCAAGCCTCAGCAGCTCCAGGCTCCCATCCAGAGTCACAATTCCCATGGCTGAGGCAGGATCCAGGAGTGTTCAGCACCATCCCCAGCTCAGTCCAGATCCTGGGAAAATCTCTGCTTCTCCCACCCCTCCTTGGGCCAGCAGGGACTCACTGAGCAGGACAGGCAGCTCTGGGGTGGGATTTTGTCCTTCCCAACGTGTTGGCTCTCTCTGGGGCTGGGGAGGGAGTGTGGGACAGGAGGTGCTGAGGGATGAGCCTGCAGCATCCATGGGAATGGCAGATCCCTCCCTGGATGAGGGGAAGGAGAGGAATCAGCTCTCCTGGGGAAGGAGGTTTTGAGGGAAGTGTTGCACGAAATCCTCCTTCTCACTCCATTAATGTCTGTGGGCTGTGCAAGGCATTGTCTGCCGCTGCAAAAGCTCGTTAGTTAATTGCCCCAGTGCTGCTGTAATCCCAGATTAACGAGGGCTGAGGCAAATCTCCATGGAGCAGACCTGAGCGTGGGATTTGTGGGGAGGCTGGATTCTGCTGTTCCCTACCTGGGGAGCCCTTGGGGGCTCCATCCCGAGCTGGGTGTGCTGGGTGCTCCCATGGGAAGAGGTTTCTGTCACACCCATGAGGGGTCACACTTCCCAAATTCCCCCTGATTGTCCCCATGGATCCCACAGGGATGGGATTTAGGCATGTCCAGCTGGGTGCACCTGGATTTCCATCTCCTTTTGGTGTTTCTCATCATCTCCACATGAATCCTGGGGAGCGCCTGGGTTCTGGTGCTCCAAACCTCGGGGTGAAACCCTTTGGCTGCTGCGGGGTTTGTTCCTCCTCGTTAAGCACAAGGAGGGGAACAGCAGCGTCCTGGCTTTCCCTGGAATCAGGAGCTGCCAGCTCGGGATGTGCCAGCAGCTGAGGCTCAGAAATGCTCTCCCACAGCCACAGGGACGTGCAGGTGTCATGGATGGAGAGCCCAGAGGATTTGGGGAGGGTGAGCAACACAGGGAGGGCCGTGCATCCCTCCAGCCCCAGCACTGCCTCTGGAAAAGTCCATCCCGTGTGTCCCAAACCTCCTTCTCCTCCGGGATTCAGGCAGCTCCGTCTGGGGGGGAGCTTTGCTGAGCCAGCAGCTGGCTCGGATCCAGCTGTGCTTCCCTAGGGAACAGCCCCGGCCTTCCTCCCGCCCCCTCCTCCTCCTCCTCCTCCCTGGGATGCACATCCCGGCTCCCCAAGCCTGATTGAAAACCGTGCCTGGATTTTGCAGGCTGGGCATGAAACCCCCCGAACGTGAGACGTGAAAGCTGCTCGGGCTAAAGCCTGTCACAGACACTCAGCGTCCTCCGAAGGAATTACATCACCTTTTCCGAGGGCTTGAGTGTCGGGAGGGTGGGAAGGAGCGGGAGAGGGAGGCTGGGAGCATCCCTGGGTGTCACTGAGACCCCGCAATTTGGGGCGGCCTCTCCTAAATACCACCCAAAAATAGGGAATTAACGGGGAAATGGAGGTTTCTCAGCTTTGGTCGCATGGACGGGGCTGATGAAGCAGCAGGAATGCTCAGGGAAGGGATGCTGGAAGCTGGCAGGGATGTGGTGGGGGAAGGTTGGGATCCTGCACCCAAATTTAATGACCCTGATCCCAAAGGAGGGAGCTTCCTGCTCCTTCGACAGCCTCACCCCAAACACCCCGGGCAGATGGGATAATGCTGCTGGCGAGAACTGGAACGCCCAGACCCCCGGGGTTGCTGCAGATTAATTAATTAATGAAAATCATAACGATGCTGGCAGGGGAACAGTGAGTCCCACAGCTGGATCCCGGCTGTGCCACCTCATTTCCATCATCCCACAGTTCCCTGGCCCCTCTCTCTGCCCAAATCTCAGCAATCCACAGCGATTTCCTCCCTTATTTCCTTCCCTGCCTTCGGCAGCGCCGGGTGCTTTTTTAAATGATTCATGGCTTAAACCATTTTTCTTTATGAGCTGCTTTTCACACTTGTGAGGGGAATTCAGCCTCCAAGAACCCGGAACGGGCTTTGATGGAATTGTGGGTGGAGGAGCAGAATGTGAAGTAAAAAACTCCCCATTTTCAGCTCCGCTTGGGCCATTGTGGAGGAGAATACCCAGGGAGAGGAGCAGAGCCATGGAGATGGGATTACCTGGGAATTAAGTGGCCTGGAGGCCACACAGATCTTTGCTTTTGGGAGCTGGAGCAGCCTGCTCATCCCAGCTGGGATTGGGTTTGGGAGTCTCTCAGCTGTCCTACAGCAAATTCCCACCACCATCATGGTGATCCCACCCTGTGCCGGCCCACGGGTGTGGGGTTTGGGCAGGAATCAGCATCCCTTGGGCAGGAATCAGCATCCTCAGGGCGGAGATCAGCATCCTTTGGGTAGGAATTGGCATCCCTTGGGCAGGAATCAGCATGCCCAGGGCAGGAATCAGCATCCCCTGGGCAAGAATTGGCATCCCTTAGATGGAGGTCTGAGAATTTGCAATGCCAGGCAGCTCAATGTCATAATTAAAAATGGGGTTAAACTTCCTTAAATAACTTGATTAAACAAAATTGCCTTTCTGGGCCAGGCTGCAGGCCCTGGGCTCGTGCAGCTCTGTCCAGTGAGTGGAATAAGCCAGGGCAGGATCCATCCTGGTCTTCCTGGGTTTATTTATAGCTCGGCCCTGGCAGAAACGGGGCTGGTGCCCTGTGGGCTCTGTCCTCTGGAGAGCACAGGGAGCACTGAGAGGAGCTTGTGCAATTAGCACGACCTCATTTCAGAGGAGCCTTTTAGAGGAGGCCTTAATCAATTAGTCTGGGGCAGCCCTGAATGGATCCTGGATCCTGCTGGGTCTGGATCCCTCTGGATCTCGGTGCCTCACGCCCTGGGAAAGTGCTGAGGCCACCAATAAATCCCCAGAATATTTAAAAATCGGTTTTATATCCATAAACAAAACCAGCTCCTTAATTCCAGTCCAAACTCCTCCATGGACTCCCAGCAAGGAGGAGGATTTGCAAACCCCACAAAATGGAAATCCCCCACAAAAATCCACCAGCAGATGGGCAAATCCTGCCCTGGATCTTCCAATCGAGCCAATAATTCCCTAAGGAGATGTTTTCCCTTTGCAGCCCTGGCTGGTTTGGCCTGGGGAGGGGATTTGGTGGCTCCAGAGGGAAGCCCAGGCTTGGGAAGTGTCTCACCCTTGAGGATGAGGATCTGATCCTGGGATGAGTCTGGGAGCTGCTGACTCAGCTGCTTTTAAGGCTTCCCCCAGAGGAGAGGAGGCACAAATCCATTTCTCAGCAAAACGAAGGCAGAGAGAAGCAGAATAAATAAACTTGGCTTTGATTTGAGGGCGACTGACAGCTCCCTGTGCTCGGCTGGCCCCTGGGAGAGGCGCTGGAAGGTTCTGGATGCTCCAGGTCTGCCCTGCTGGGCTGGAATAATCCTGTGGTTTATCTCAGCTTCATTCCCAGCCACTATGGGGTTTAAATTCAGCCCTGTACATCCCATTTGCTGCTTCCTTAACGAGTGGAAAAGGGTGAAAATCCATTTCCACGGGGCTGGAAAAGAGGATGGGCAACTCCACCTGGAATTTGGGCTGCCCAGACTCTGCCTGGGCAGCAATTCCAGGCTGGCACTGGGGGATGGAGGCTGAAAGTTTGAGGGATGGCTGTGCCCAGGGTGCCCAATGTCACTGGGGGTTTGAGCTGGTGTCACTGGGGTTTGAGCTGGTGCCACTGGGGTTTGTGCTGGTGTCACTGGGGTTGTACTGGAGTCACTCTTTGGTGCTGGGGAGGATGTGGAGCTGCAGGAACTGCTCTGGGATACAGGGACATGGGAATTTCTGGTGGTCCCTGCACCCAAGTGGGTGACTTTTGGTGACAGCAAGTCCAGGGAACCTCCATGCCCTGAGCTCCGTGTCCCATAAATCCTGCACCCCATGGATTGGGCTCTTTCCCCCCATCCTTCACTGCATTTCCAGGCTTGGCACAGGCATTCCAGCACTCCCAGGGTGCCCAGAACCTGCTGTCCCCATGTCCCCATGGCGTGGGACAGGGTCACTCCCTGCGTCACAGCCCTCCCGTGGGGTCACCCCGCTGATGTCACCCCCCCTCCGCTTGCCAGCCCTATTCTCTCGCCGTCCCTGTGATAAGAAATGTTAACGAGGGGGTGAAACTGGATATTCCCGCGGCCTTCTCCTCCTCCTAATGGAATTCTGCTGGTGGTTAATTTGCTGGTTTTAATGGGCCCTTTGTTCTCCCCGGCTGGGGGAGCCACGTGAGGGTGTTTGGGAGGTGGTGCCTGAAGACCAGTGAACCTTGGCGCCCAATAATTGCAGGGCAATTTGAAGACAAGCCCCAAATCCATAATTGATGGGCCCTTCACTCATCGAGCTCCCGCCGCTCCCGGACCTGCTCCCACCTCTCCAGGCGCAGAGGGATGGATAAACCTGGGAAAAGCTGGTAAATTATGGAGGATTCCTCACGCTGGGGACAGCTGACATCGTGCAGGGAGGTGGGTTGGGTGTGGAGTGATGCTGAGCCGGGTATCCCGGGCTGGGATGAGGAATTTGGCTGCTGGTGGGATTATTCTGAGGCAGAGCTGGATGTGCCATTGATGGATGAGAATTTTGGCTCCGGGTAGCATTTTACTGAGGCAGAGCCGGGTGTCCCACTGATGGATGAGGATTTTGGCTGCTGGTGGGATTATAAAGAAGCAGAGCTGGGTGTGCCATCGATGGATGAGGATTTTGGCTCCGGATGGGGTTATACTGAGGCAGAGCTGGCTATCTCAGTGCTGGGATGAGGATTTTGGCTCCGGATGGGGTTATACTGAGGCAGAGCTGGGTATCCCATTGATGGATGAGGATTTTGGCTCCTGGTGGGAGTGTGGTGATGGATGTAGGCAGAGAATCATTCCCTGATCCCGGCTGGCCCCACATCCTGGGAAACCGCTGTGCTTTGGCTCTGGGGGGGCAGGGAGGGATTCCCCAACCCTGGCACTGCCAGCTGGGGGGGATTTGGGGAAATTTTCCCACACTGCAGCTTCCAGGGCTGGGTCCCTCCCCTGGGCTGGATCACAGCGGGTCCTACCCGAGCAAGGGCTGACAGATCATTCCCTGGTGGATGATTCCCTCCGTCCCCTGCTGCCCCAGCAGTTTTCCATCCAGGCAGCCGCGGGAAGGCCAGGCTGAGGCCGCTGCACTGCGCTGGCTGGGGACTGTCCCCGTTTGCTTCATTAGTCCGGATGACAAAGTGTGTCACCGCTGTCCCCCGGCCACGCCGCGGGCTGCGCTGGCACCGAGCACGGCAGGGTTCAGACAGCGGGGTCGGCGACACGATGGGACCCCTGGGGACACCGTGGCGGTGACAGTGGCCGTGGGGACCAGCGGTGGCCGCTCCTTCACCCCAGCGCTGCTGCACGGGGTGGATCCATCCTTAAAACCCAGGATGCAGGGAACGGCGCTCTGGGATGGTTCCCGATACCTCCAGCTGATACTGGGAGCACTGGTGTCCGTACTGGGAGCACTGGTGCCGCCCCCGGCAGCCGGAGCCCATTATCCGCTCCAGACAATTAGCAGAAGCATTAATGGAATATATGCAAATGCGCAGTAATTGACCTGTGACTCCGCAGTTCATGATGGAGAAGGATGAGCTCCAGATGGCTTAATGAGAGTAATTTAAGCCCCTTCTTTATATTCTGTGCCAGAGCCTGGCAGCGCCCAGCCGGGGAGGGGAGGAGGGCAGGGAGGTGGCACTGGGGACACTGGGGACACTGGGGAGCAGGGACAGCCCTGGGGAGGCTCTCTTTGCTCCCCAAACCACCCCGAATCCAGCTCCCATCCCAACCCCGGCAAGGTGGATTTGTTCTGGGTAAAGGGGAGCCAGAATTCCTGGTCAGGGAGTGCAGGAGAGCAGCAAAACACCCCCGGGATCATCGGGCTGGGGGCTGCACTCCCAGCATGGCCATGGTGGTGCCACATCCTGCACATGGAAAGCCCAAAATGCTGCTACTCCGACGTTGCTCAGCCTTTACTCCAGCTCTGTTTGGGGTTGTGCCCCTCCACTGCTCTGCCCCGGCCTCTCCAGCCCTGAGCTGCACGAAATTCCCGCGGCAGAGCCGGAGGTATCTGAATAACCACTCTGGGAAACCAAATTAAAATATTGATGTATAATTCATGCCATATGTTCCACCAATATTTTTTATTTAATCAACTGAAGACAGATGGCAGGAACATAGAGGCCATTAAACTAATGGCACTTTGTCTTTCCATTTATTTCCGTCTCCTTTCCTAAAATAAGAGGAGGCCGTGACAGGCAGCACACCCCGGGCACTGGGATGTGTCAGCAGGGGCATTTCCCACGTGGAATTTTCCCAGGAAGGGCTGGAGCAAATCTCCCATAGCTGGGGGGGAAGGGGGGGGCTGGAAGGAGAGAAATCCAGCTGGATTTATAGGGAAATCCATCCTGGTGGGGCTGGAGGGGACTGTCCCATCTCTGCCCTTCCTGTGCCAAGAGGCACCAGGGATGGTCCTGGTGCTCCTGGGACAGCGCCATCCCGGTGGCAGGGTGGGAATGCCGCCAGGGAATGCTCCTGGCTGGAGGATAGAGGATGGCGTGGCAATCTCCAGTCCCTGGGGATGTGAGGAACTGGAGGGACACTCGGGGATGTTGTGCTCCTGACCCCGTGGGATGCTGGAATATCAACTGGGGTACCCATGCACTGCCCATGCATGGATTTCACCTGGGATCTGCTGCTGCAGAGATGTTTGGATCTCGGGGTGCAATGTGTGTGTGCACAGCTCGTCCTCGTGGGGGTGGAACTGGAAATTTTCCACATCCCAGAGCCATCCCGGAGCACCTGTCCTGTATGATAAGACAGAGATGTGCAGGCTCTGGGATTTGGGCTCACCCCACCAGCCCCGCTCCCACTGCACCCAGTTCCTCACCTGGGAGAGGTGGAGCTGCCCCTCCTCGGGGGTGGAAGGCCATGAAGACCACAGGTGGCCTTCCTCACCACCTGGAGGGACAGGGCCACCATCCTGGGGCGCTCTCCTGAGTGTGCCTCTCTCTCTGACTTGCAGGTGGAGATTTCTTGCCCTGGGAGTGAGCTGAAAGGGGTTTCCTTACACAAAGGGTGCCGGGCAGCATTCCAGGCTCCAGGCGCGTCCAGGCACCTTCCATCCTTTGTCTGAGCGGGCAGCGGGGCCGTTCCCACCCCAGCGATGCCTGACGGAGCCGCTGCCGCCGGGAGCGAGGAGCTGCGGCAGCCGATCGGCTTTCAAATCACCTTCAAACCTCGATTCCCTTAACATGATCCCTCCATCAGCGCGGTCCCCGGGGCACAGCCGGGCAGGAGAATAAACCGGGGGCTGGAGGTGACAGCCAGCGCTGGAACCACGGGGTGACAAAATCCACCTTCCCCAGCGCTCCAAGACTTTTTTAGGGTCGGGCAGCAGCTCTGCACGACCTCGCCCTGCAGCTCTCACCCCATTTGCTCGCTGGGCTTCCCCTCCAAGCCAGGCGGGATAATCCCCACGCTCAGAGCATCCCCGGAGCCGCAGAGCATCATCCCCGCGGCGCCGGCTGCCGGGGAAGGGATGAAGACGCTATGGCCAAGCTTTTGCTGAAACTCCAGCGCTATTTTCGGCGCAGACCCGTGCGTTTCTTCACTCTGCTGGCGCTGTACCTGGCGGCGGGCAGCTTGGTGTTCCTGCACTCCGGTTTCTCCGGGGAGCCCCGGGTGCCGGGGAGCCCTCGGAGCCCCGCGGCCGCAGAGGGGCCGGGGCTGCCCTACCTGGGGGTGATGCAGCTCAGCCGCGGCTTCAAGGCGGCGGCCACGATGCCGGCGGGGGCCCGACGACACGGGCCATGGTTCAAAAGCACCTCCAAGGAGCCGTCGGACAGGGGGAAACCCCGGGAAAACGGCGGCACCAGGAGCCGGACGGTGCGGGGCAGGAGCGGCCGCGACAAGGAGGAGGACAGAGGTGAGGGAAGGGGACGTGTGGCAAAGGGGTGTCCCTGCTTTTTGCCTCTCCATGGGGGCATCACGAGTTGGGGAAGTGGTGTCTGAGCTAGGCAGGACCACAATCCCTCCCAGGAAATGTATATTTATTTATTTATTAATCCATAAACGCCATGCATGCGGTACTGGAGCGCCAAGGTTTTCTTCCCCCATCCCTCGGGGATGCTCTGGGGAGCAGCATCCCACTCTGGAGAACATCAGTCCAAAGAATGTTTCCAGAAGGATCTTCTCCCTCCTTCTTCCCTCTTTCCTCTCCTCCCTCCCCAAGTGCCAATAATGTGCTTTTATTGTTCCATCTTCACTCTTTCCCCCCGGTGCATCACCGAGTTCTGAGCCCCCCCTTTGCTGTTACAGGTGATTTTGGGGGGATGCTGTGCCCCATCTTCCTCCCACCCTTTGGCTCTGCCAGGGGCCAAATTCAGTTTTCATTCTGTTGGCCTGAATCAACCCAAAATCCAGGTTTGTGTGGGTGTTGTGTTGAGGCAGGGGCTGGCTGTGATTCCCATGGAAGTGCACACAGGGCTGGGCTGTGGCCTCTGGAGCCAGGAGATCCCTGCCTGGCTGGGGTCTTGTCAAGTGGGTCCATTATTAACGATCAAGGATGAAAAAATGGAATAATTCCCACTGATTTTTAAAATTACATTTATTTATCCCGAAGGCAGCCAAAACTGTGTATTCTGTGGGATTTGGGTGAAACGCCCAACCCCAGAGCAAACTGGGGCTTTCCCAGGGGTCCAGGCTTGATCCCCCCAACCTGGGCTGCTCCCAGGGCATCGAGGGCTCCTCCTCCTCCTCCTCCTCCTCCTCCTCCTCCTCCTCCTCCTCCAGCAGGATGTGGTTTGTTCATTCCAGGAATGATGCTTGGTCCAGGAAAAGTGATGCTCACAGGATTTTGTCCTGCTAAAAGGAGCTGGAGGGGTTCCCCCATTGTGACCCCTCTCTGAGGGGTCTCTGGGGTGTTTTGGTGTCTCTCTTAATGCAAACTGACTGCCGTGCAGCCTCAGCAGAAGGTCCCTGAGGCCAGGCTGTCTGTCCTTATAAAGACCCCAAGCAGTGCCCATGTCCCAGGCCATATGTCCCGTGTGCTCCAAGATTAACCTCATCCAGCTCTGCCAGCAGGGGTGGGAATGCTGGCCTTGGGATTCCTGGGTTTATCTGCTCCCAGCTGCTCTGGGAATATCATTTTCCCCTTGGAGCATCTTGGCAGCTCCTGAGTGGGATGGTGTGGAGAGAAATGCAGCATCTTGAGAAATCCCACGTGCCCGGTGTTCCTGGTGTGGCTGGCAGAGCTCCCCCCTCGCTTCCCTGCTCCTCTGGAGCCCTGGGATATCTGGCAGGAACAGGTGGATTTAATGGTGCTGGTAATTAAGTGGGGACAGCTTAACGAGGTGGTTGCCACATGAAATCATTCCAGAGGGAATACTGCTCCAAAAATCAGGTTTAGGGAGTGATGTGCAGCTCCCTCTTCCTCCTCTTCCTCTTCCTCCCTCTCCCAGCAGTGTCAGGTGAAGGTGTGGGTGGGGAACAGCCCTGTCTGCCCATGCAAATCCCTGTGGGAAGGGGCCTCTCCTGCCTCCATCCAGGAGGATTTTTAGGCAGGAACAGACCCCAACCCTCAGCCACATCCATCTCTGGTGCCTTCCTGGACAAGTCCAGCCATTCCCACCTCTGACACACAACCAAGCAATTCCATGAGGATGGAGGGAGCAGCCACCCCAGGCAGGGAGCTGGAACCATCCCTGTATCCCCAGCTCTGGGAAAAATGGGGTGCTTGGGGAATTTAGTGACAATCACTGGGTGGATGTGTGTGTCTGTTCACAGCTGTGTTTCCAGCAGGCTCCAGAATTCCTCCTGGAGAGGTCCAGCTCTCCCTGCAAACTGCCAGTCCCACTCTCCCCCTCCTCTTGTGTCCTTGTCTGTCCCTAATTATTCCAGCTGGCTTCCCAATAAGTGGCAGCACGCATATGCCAGGAGCACTGGGTTGAAGGTAATGCACATCAGTCACTGGCTCCGTGCAAGTGTCTGGAGCCATCCCACACCCACTGGAACCCTCTGACCTGCCAGGACCTGCTCATCCCTGTGGGAATGCTGTGTGGAGTAACTGGGAGTGATGGCTCTGCTGGTTGGAGTTATCTGGCACATTTCTCTCCATCTTCCTCCTCTTTGGCCTCCAGGCTGGCTTGGGAAGGAGGCCCCAGCACTGGTGGGGTCTGTGCTGTGCTGGAATAATTGGGGATGGGGGATCTGTGCTTGGGGCACACCATGGATGGGGTGAGCTGGCTCAGGGACCCCACGGAGGTGTGGAAAGCAGGGAGGAGGTGAGAAGTGTTATCCCAGAGTGTGGCTTGGAATTGGAGAGGCACAGTGAAAGAAATTCCTTCCTGTGAGGATGGACAGGCTCTGGCACAGGGTGCCTGGAGAGTCTGGCAGTGTCCAAGGCCAGGCTGGACAGGGCTTGGAGCACCCTGGGACAGTGGAAGGTGTCCCTGCCTGGTTTGGACCCGGAGTTTCCAAACCAAACAACCAGGGAATGCTGCTGCACATCCCTACTTAGGGATAAACCAAGGGAGGTGGGCTCAGAGGGTTGTGACCCTGTCCCCTGTGTGTCCCCAGCCCGGTACGTCGGCTGCTACGAGGACAACACCCGGCAGAGGACCCTGCGCGGGATGTCCTTCTTCGACTACAAGAAGATGACGGTGTTCCGCTGCCAGGACAACTGTGCCGAGAGGTGGGGACGGGGACAGGGCCTCCACGAACCCCTGCACATTCCATCAACCCCTGCACACCAGCTCCAGCAACCCTTTCCCACCATCTCCATCAATCCCTGCACACTGTCCCTCTCAATTCCTGCCCACCAGCTCCAGCAACCCTTTCCCACCATCTCCATCAATCCTTGCACACTGTCCCTCTCGATTCCTGCCCACCAGCTCCATCAATCTTTCCCACCATCTCCATGAATCCTTGCACACTGTCCCTCTCAATTCCTGCCCACCAGCTCCATCAATCTTTCCCACCATCTCCATGAATCCCTGCACACTGTCCCTCTCGATTCCTGCCCACCAGCTCCATCAATCCTTTCCCACCATCTCCATCAATCCCTGTGCAATGGCTCCATCGGTCTGTTGGGATGGGATGGGATGGGATGGGATAGGATAGAAATGGAATATCATATCATATCATATCATATCATATCATATCATATCATATCATATTATATCATATATCATATCATATCATGGATTAGGATATGATAGGAAAATAGGGTAGGATGGGACAGGATGGAATGGAATAATAGGATAGAACAGACCAGGAAAATATAAGGATAGGATAGGAAAGAATTGCAGAATGGGATGGAATAATGGGTAGGATAGGATAGGATGAAATGGAATTAAATTATATGATATTATATGATGGATTAGGATGTGATAGGAAAATAGGATAGGATGGAATGGAGTGGAGTAATAGGAGAGAATAGACTAGAAAAAATAAGAATAGGATAGGACAGAATTGCAGAATGGGATGGAATAATGGAAAGGATGGGATGGGATGGGACGGGACGGGACGGGACAGGATAGGATAGGATAGGATGGAATTAAATTATATGATATTATATAACGGACTAGGATATGATAGGAAAATAGGGTAGGATAGGAGGTAGGATAAGATAGGATGGAATGGAGTGGAGTAATAGGATAGAACAGACTAGAAAAAATAAGGATAGGATAGGAAAGGATTGCAGAATGAGATGGAATAATGGATAGGATAGGATTAGGATAGGATAGGATCTCATGTTTGCAGTTGGAAGTGCCCTAAAAGAATCATTAGCCCAAAACCAAATGCCTGGGAGGCACTGCTGATCCCAGCACTGGCCATAAACAGGAATGCTCCATGGAATGGAATGGAATGAATGGGATGGGATGGGATGGGATGGGATGGGATGGGATGGGATGGGATGGGATGGGATGGGATGGGATAGGATAGGATAGGATAGGATAGGATAGGATAGGATAGGATAGGATAGGATAGGATAGGATAGGATAGGATAGGATAGGATAGGATAGGATAGGATAGGATAGGATAGGATAGGATAGGATAGGATAGAAATGGAATTAAATTATATTATATAATAGATTAGGATATGGGTAGGATAGGAGGTAGGATGGGATAGGATAGAATGGAATGGAGTGGAGCAATAGGATAGAACAGACTAGAAAAGAATAAGGATAGATAAGGATAGGATATGAAAGAATTGCAGATTGGGATGGAATAATGGAAAGGATGGGATGGGATAGGATAGGACAGGACAGGATGGGATAGGATAGGATAGGATAGGATAGGATAGGATAGGATAGGATAGGATAGGATAGGATAGGATAGGATAGGATAGGATAGGATAGGATAGGATAGGATATTTTCAGTTGGAATTGCCCTAAAAGGATCATTAACCAAAGCATGAATCCCTGGGATGCACTGCTGATCCCAGATGAGCAGCAATGCTCCTTCCACACCCCCTGGAGCCGGGGGGGATGTGCTGAGACCCCGTTTCCCCTGGGCAGGGGGTACCTGTACGCGGGGCTGGAATTCGGGGCCGAGTGCTACTGCGGGCACAAGATCCAGGCCTCCAACGCCAGCGAGTCCGAGTGCAACATGGAGTGCAAGGGGGAGCGGAGCAACACCTGCGGCGGCATCAACCGGCTCTCCATCTACCGCCTGGAGCTGGCCCAGGAGTCCGCACGCAGGTGTAAGTGGGGGCTGACCCCAGCTCAGCTCTGGGATGGGGGGGACTTATCTTGGTGCTGGAGGGGTGATCCTGGCATTCCCGAGCCAGGTCGTGGCTCCATGGAGGTTTTTGGAGAGTGGTTCTTGAGTCCGGGGTAGTTTTGCTGCTGCAAACATCAGGAGTCTCCTTGTGGGGATGCTGCTGGCTGGGGTTGGGTGGAATGAGGAGCCCCAAGGATTCCTGCGGGGATTCAGGGAATTTTGGGAGATTTTGGGTGGAGATTTCTTTCCCCATGGACAAACAGGACCGCCAGTGTCTCCTGTGTGTGCTGCAGGATGCAGGATGTGTGGGAATTCCAGACAGAGCTGAGAGTGCTCCCTTGTTTGGCTCCCAATTATAATTACCCACATTCCCTGCTCACCTTTCCTCATGTCCAAGGAATGGGAAAGGGGATGGCAACAACCAGGAATGCACCAGGGGCTGACGGTATCCAGGACCAAGGGTGGGATTCCAGACCTGACCAAACCTGGCCCTGCTCCATCCCTGGGATCACGGAGCTGATAAATACAGCCAGGAAAAAAAATTATCCCTGATTTTGTTACCAGTGTTTTGCTCTGGTTGTGGCTGCACTGCTGGAGCCGCTGGAGCAGTTGGGAACGCCGTGCCACACAGAATGGCAGCAGTGGCATTTTTGGAGTGTCACTGGGGCCTCTCTCTGTCTCTCTCTCCCAGATGGAAGCGCGATATTCCGGGGGTGCTTCCGCCGGCCGGAAAACGTCTCCATCGCCCTGCCTGCCAGCCAGCTCATGCTCAACATGTCTGTGGATAAATGTGTGGATTTCTGCACAGAGAAGGTACTGGGATAAACCCCTCTTCTTCATCTTTGTTTCCATCACCATCATCAGAGTCACACTTGGGAGATCTGGACCTGGTTTAGGGATATCATTTTTGTGTATCCAAGAAAGGGATAAATGGATTTGTGTCCCTGCCACAGGAGGGAGTGAAGTCAGCAGCAGCCCTGGGAAAGTTTGGGAATGAGCATCGCAGAATTGGAGTTTAGGTTGGAAGGGACATTTACAGGAGCCACCATGGGGTCCTGCTCTGGTCCAGGGGTCTCATCCTGGGGCGTGGTGCCTCCAAAAAGGAGGGGAAAAGTTGGCAGTGGGAACTGATGGAGGGTGGATGCTGGAAATGGTCTGGAATGATGCTTGAAATAGGTTGGAAGGATGCTGGAAATAAGGCGGAAGATGCTGGAATTGGAAGAATGCTGGAAAGGGTTGGAAGGAGGCTGGAATGGGATGGAATGGGCTAGAACAACGCTAGAATTGTCTGGAAGGATGCTGGAATTGGAATGATGGTGGAATGGTCTGGGAGAATGCTGGAAATGGATGGAAGGAAGTTGGAAACAAGGTGTAAAGATGCTGGAGTTGGGAGAATGTAGGAGTGGTCTAGAATGACGCTGGAAATGAAAGGATGCTGGAAGGATGCTGGAAATGGTCTGGAATGGTGCTGGAATGTTCTGGAATGATGCTGGGATTGGGAGGATGCTGGAAATGGTCTGGAACAGTGCTGGGATTGGAAGGAGGCTGGAAATGGTTTGGAATGATGCTGAGATGTTCTGGAAGGATGCTGGAATGGTCTGGAAAGATGTTGGAATTGGAATGATGCTGGAATGGTCTGGAAGGGTGTTGGAATGTTCTGGAATTATGTTGGAATGTTCTGGAATGATTGTGGAATGTTCTGGAATGATGCTGGAATTGGAATGATGCTGGAATTGGAACGATGCTGGAACGTTCTGGAAGGCTGTTACAAACCACCCCGCCCTGCCCAGCGAGGACGAGCGCGGGGGCGCGAAGGCTCTGCCACGGCTGGGGGGCGGTGCCAGCGCCGTTCCCTGTGCCCATCCCGGCAGGAATTCCCGCTGGCAGCGCTGGCGGGCACCACGTGCCGCTGCGGCTTCCCCAGCACGCTGTTCCCGCTGCACGAGCGCGAGGACGAGCAGCTCTGCGCCCACAAATGCGCCGCCGAGGAGTTCGAGAGCTGCGGCTCCGCCGACTTCCTGCTGGTCTACCAGACACAAGTGCAGGGTGAGCTTCTCCCCCGACCTTTTCCCCCCCAAAAAAATGAGTTTTTATTCTCCTTCTGAGGATGGAAATTCATTATAAACTTCAAAATTCCCATCGGATTAAAAATGATGGGAATTTTGAGTGAGTAAAAGGGTGTGAGTGTGTTCATAGGGGTCTGAGGATGAGGGAAGAGACGAGGATCTGACTCCATGTTTCAGAAGGCTGATTTATTATTTTATGATATATATTATTTTAAAACTATACTAAAAGAATAGAAGAAAGGATTTCGTCAGAAGGCTGGCTAAGAATAGAAAAATAAGGTAATGATAATAAAGGCTGACTGTGATTGGCCATTAATTAGAAACAACCACATGAGACCAATCAAAGATCCACCTGTTGCATTCCACAGCAGCAGATAATCATTGTTTAAATTTTGTTCCTGAGGCCTCTCAGCTTCTCAGGAGAAAAAATCTTGAGGAAAAGATTTTCATAAAAGATGTTTGTGACAGAAGGGAGACTTCTACTCACTCACCTTCTTCCCTATGGCTCTGTTTGTGTCATGATCTATTATACAATTTGCAACATGATTTGCCTCAGACCCTTACATCACAAAATTCTTCACTTACTTACTATTTTCCTTAATTGCAACACTCATCCTAATCATTGCCAACAACCTCAGTGTGAGGATCCCGTTAAAAATGAGCGGGTTTTAATTCCCCTGGTGAGCTGAGGTTGGTGCCTGGCTCAGCTGCAGGGCACAGCAGATTCTGCCTCTGGCAGGATTCCTCCTTCCCAGGGTTTTCCCACCTCTCTGTGTTCTCATGGGAGTCTGCTATCCAGACAAGCTCCAGGGAGAAATGTGGGGTGGCAAAAGGCAGAACATTCCTGAGAGAGCAGTGAGCCAGGGAAGCACTGGGAGAAAGGAAAACTATTCCCGGGAGAGGAAAAGGCTGAAGGGAGCAAGTGAGGACTCAAATTCGGGTGGTTTTGGGTCTGTCTTGTCAGACAACGATCCTTTGGTGTTTGGGGCTGTGCTGGAAATGCTGTTCCATTGATTCATTGAAAAAGCAGGAGTGTTTCTTGGCACAGGAATCCCTGTTAGTCACTCTTCCCTAAGCACGCAGCTGGGAATGGCAGAGAACTTGCCATTGGGAACTTGGGAAAAATCCTCTTAGGACTTTTTGAGTGTTTAGGGCTCTTTGAGATGCCCAGAATCCTTTGGGAAGTCTCTCTAAGCCTTAGGCAAGGCCCCTTTTCCCTGCCCAGCCCCTTCCCCAGCGTTTTCCCGGGAGAGGCAGCGTTTCCTCAGACATCCCAGTGGGACCAGCAGCTTTCCATGACACATTCCTGACGTGTCTCCCTGCAGACAACCGCTGCATGGACAGGAGGTTCCTGCCCAGCCGTGCCAAGCAGTTGGTGGCCCTGGCCAGTTTTCCTGGAGCTGGGAACACCTGGGCCCGGCACCTGATCGAGTTGGCCACCGGCTTCTACACCGGCAGCTACTACTTTGATGGCTCCCTGTACAACAAAGGTGAGGGGAGGGCACTCCTGGGGTGCCACCCCAGCTGGGGACAGCCCTGGTGGCATCCCAGGGGCTGCAGGAAGGGCGGAGCAGGGCTGGGTGTGAGCGCTGCTGCTCCGTGGGGTGGTTTGGGCTGGAGCGTCCTGGTGAGGGAATTCCTGCCTGGGAGGGTGGGGAGGTCCTGGCAGGGGTTGCCCAGAAAAGCTGTGGCTGCTCCACCCCTGGGAGTGTCCAAGGCCAGGCTGGACAGGGCTTGGAGCAAGCCGGGGTAGTGGAAGATGTTCCTTTTCAAGGAGGTGGGAATGAGATGAGCTGTAAGATCCCCTCCACCCCAAAGCATTTGGGGATTCTGGTTCTAATAACCCGCCCCATTTCCAGCTCCCTCAATTTAGAACCACTCATGACAATTTTATCTGGAGACATTGAAGATTTCCCCTGTTATTCCTTCATTTTTTGTGGCTTTGAGAGGAAATTTCCCTCCTCCTCAGCTGTGGTGGAGCTGGGATCTATGCCTGTGCCATGTTGGTGAAGTCTGTACCCAGGTTATTCCCTAAATCCCCATTTTCCTGACATTCCCTCCCAATTCCTGCCAAATCCAGCCTTGCAGGCGGGCGATGCTCAGTGAGGGAGCAATATCCCAGCCCCCAGGGTGCAGCAGCATCCCAGGGAAGGCAGCAGCAGTGGGAAAAGCCTTGGCTGGGTTTTGCTGAGCCACACGAGCGTGGGCTCCGTGTTCGTTCCCTGTCGGAGGGGCCAGGAGGTATCCAGGCAACCAGCAGATTTATCCACTGCTGAGAGCCAATTACACCTCTCTAATTGATGGAATACAGCTCCTTCCAGCTTATCCCCCACTCCAGGTGCCTTCCAGGGGCTGGGATTGATGCTGGCTCAGCCCCGTGCTCAGTGCAGGGTCCCCTCTCTGAACCCCCCCATGGCATCACCCCCACCTTGGGCTGATCCCCTGCCCCACAGGCACAAGGGTTTCCCTTTCTTTATTTATTAGAGGTCTCTTCCAACCTCATTATTCTGTGATTTCTGGGAGAGTTTCAGCTGTGCTCAGGGAGGTTATAGCCATTAAATCTGCCCTTGACCCCTCAGAACAGGCACAAGAGCCGAGTGTGGCCAGGGAGATGTCACCCTGAGAGGCCTCTGTTCCTGTGAGCCACCCACTCATCAATTTTATGAGACTCATAACATGGGAAAATAAATTATTTCCATCTGGGAGAGGGATGCAAATCCTCCTTCACGCCCCAGCTGCTTTCATCATCCAACTGGATTTTGCAACCTGATATCCCTGTGATGTTCCCTTTCATGGAACCGTGGGATCCTTTGGGTTGGAAAAGCCTTCTGAGGCTGAATCCCACTGTTCCCCCAGCTCTGCCAAGGCCTCCACGTCCCCAAGTGCCACATCCACAAGGCTTTTAAATCCCTCCAGGGATGGGAGCTCCATCACTGCCCTGGGCAGCTGTGCCAAGGATTGATCACCTTTTGGGTGGGGATATTTTCCCTCATATCTCATCTAAACCTTCCCAGCACAGCTTGAGGCCATTTCCTTTAATCCTGTCTGGTTTCCCCTGGGAGCAGAGCCCGACTCCCCCTGTCTGTCCCCTCCTGTCAGGGATTTGTGCAGATCCAGAATGTCCCCCCCTGAGCCTCCTTTTCCCCAGGCTGACCCCCTTTCCCATCTCCCCATTACTCCCATTAATCCCAGCTCTATCCGGGCAGGATTCAAGGGCGAGCGGGACCACTGGAGGAGCGGGAGGACCATCTGCATCAAGACCCACGAGAGTGGGCAGAAGGAGATCGAGTCCTTTGACTCTGCCATCCTGCTCATCCGCAACCCCTACAAGGCCCTGATGGCCGAGTTCAACCGCAAGTACGGGGGACACATCGGCTTCGCCGCCCACGCCCACTGGAAGGGCAAAGGTAGGGCAAGGAATCCTCTGGGAATTGGTTAGGTGGAATCCTCTGGGTGTAGGAGCGTTGGGGGGTCAGGATGGACGGAGAGAAGAGATCTCTGCAGCCAGGTTGAGGAACTTGTGGTTTATTGCAATGGGCCTGGGTGCAGGGCCCTGCTGGGAGCCGCCGGCCACAGCTCAGAGCAGGCCCCAGACAGGGAGAGAGAGATAAAGAGAGTGGTAAAGAGGATGAGAGAGCAAGGTTCCCATTACAATACAATAAATCTTCTGGTCCTGGAAATTGGGGTTTATTGCAAAGGGCCTGGGTGCAGGGCCCTGCTGGGAGCTGCCAGCCACAGCTGGAGCAGGCCTGAGAGAAGAGAGGGCTAGAGAGGATGAGAGGGTGAGAGAGTAAAAGGATAAGAGATCAAAAGTGTAAGAGAGTCAGGTTCCGTTACAATACAATAAATCTTCTTCTGTGTTGAATATCCTAATTCTCACTAACCAATCTAGTACAATATACAAATCCTATAGCATTTCCATACAGCCTATAAGAATCACTACATCACCATACTGTGTTATATTTTAAACCCTAAAAACTCCTCTTTGGGCCCCTTCTGCCAAGCTAGTAGGATCTGCTCTGACCCCTGGACCTATCTGCAAGCAGAAGGAATTGTTTCATCAAAAGGGGATTACCTTCAGCCAGCCACACCATTGTTTTCCAGTTGTTCAGTAACTGAGGTATCTCAAAGCTTGCTTTCATTTCAATCCCGCCTATAGTTTCTATATATTCTCAAAATCTTTTGCCAGGTAATCATATTTATAAGACTTTCCTGTTTCACCTTCCCCAACAGTTGGGAAAGCCCAGCAGAGCTGGAGTTGGGTGTGCATGGGGGAAATTTTGGGCTGTGCCACCATTTTGGGCCATCTCCTGGTGTAACCATCATCTCTTGGTCGTAGGTTCCTGTGTTGGGTGGGATAAGATGGGAAGGGATGGAGCAGGACAGCAGGACCAGGCAAGGATGGGCATCTCCTGTCCCCAGGGAGGGGTGGCAGTCCCCAGCCCATCCCTGTGGTTTCCAGGTGTTATTTCCACGTGTCCAGCTGCTCCCCAGCCACCACCTTTCCCACGCACAGGCACGTGCCAGAGGCTGCTTAATTACAGCAATTTCCAAATTGCTGTTGTGGGATTGACTTCATTGGAAAGAGTTAAAATGTTTAGCTTGATTGAACATCTGCTACCCTTAATTCTGAGTTTATTTAAGGGGAGCTTTGGCTGCTTGTGGCTGGGATGTGCCTGGATTTCGTTATCTCCATGTGCTCACAGTGCTGGGCACAGCCCAGCCCTGCTCTCCCCATCCCATAAAACCAGCGGGGTGTGGTGTCCCCCACTTCCTCAACCAACATCCCTGGGCTGGCACTGACCCCACTGTGGTGGCACACTGTTGGTTGATTTTTTTCCCCATCCATTCGTGGATAGAGCCAGGATTGGTATCCCAGCACCACATGGAGCCTCCTGAGCCTTCTCAATCCTTGTCCACGGGTCATAGGGAGCCTCCTGAGCTTTCCCAATCCCAACCTCCTCCCCAGCCTGTCCCTTCGTGTCTCTGAGGGGAGGGAGATCCAGAGGGGACCATGCCAGCACAGCCTTGTTTGGATGCACTTCAAATATATCACCAATTTTTTTCCAGAGGATATGTGGAGTAATTAGGGTTAATTGTCAGGTAAATTAACCACTACTGGGAAAGATGGAGATTTTCCATTGCATGGTTGGGGACCCCATTCCCAGCTGGAGAGGCCCCTGAACACAGAGCATGAGGGTCCCATTTCTGGCCTTCCCTGCAGCCCAGCTCTCCATATTATTTTCTTCTCCCAGTAACTAATTTTGGGGCTAATTTGGGAAAAAAATCCCTGGGCCCTCTCTCCAGCCTCACGCCCAGTGCTGAGGGGGTGTTTTCCCATTTCTCCCAGCCCATTCCCAGTCCTGCAGAGGCCAAACTCCTGTTTGGTTCCGTGGCATTAATTTTACGACATCCCTGGAGCGGCTCCAAAGCAAAGTTTTATGTGCTGTGATTACACAAGGTGAATTGTCCTGGATCTGTTTAATGGAACACATCCTGTGGTTAACGATTCCTCAGGGAATTTAACCCAGTCCAGCTGTTAATCAGGCCTTGGTTTTGTGGGGAGGACTCGAGGAAGAGGGAGATGCCTGGAGCTTTAATGCAGCACTGCCAGGAGAGAGGCGGCTGATTATCGGCGTCTCATCATCCCACTCACCACCTGATTTGAATGGCAGGATCAATTAGCCAGAAGGTTAATTGAGATGTTCCAGCAGGGATGGGAGAGGACACAGGGAACATCCACTCACATCTGTTGGAACCCTGGATGCTGAGAATTTTAAACTATCTGTGCTGAAAGGCACAGACCCCCAAGAGAACACTGCATTTGACCTGAGGCTGTGGAGACGGCTTCTAAAATTGATGAATAGCACTGGGTTTATGGGTGTGTCAGCACACCACAACAGGTGTGGATGGAGTTGGTTAGAAGTGTGTGAAAAAACTTAGATTTGGGGATTTAGTATATGGTGATGTATGGGTGCCAAGATGGAGAATTTTGGGCGTGGCTTAGGTGTCTTTTTTGCACCTCCTTCCTCACAAATCTGCATAGTTTTCTTCTCTGAGTCTCTGTGGTCAAGATGACCCTGAGGTGTTAGAAAATCACTTTTTCCCAGCCCTGAGATCGAAGAAGGAGTCAGGATTCTTCAGCTGTGGTTTTCAAGATTGTTTATTTTCTTTTATCCATAACATTCCTTTTCTGACCTGTTGAGGTCTGTCTAGCAAGTCAGTCTGTGGCACATTGACCATCCTGGAGACTGTGTTATCTTTTTGTACTAAAAACTGTACATTATTTACAATAATTTTCCAATACCTATCACCTATGTTAGACAGTCTGTCTCTAAACCAATCCAAAAGTGCCACCATCACAGCAGAAGATGGAGGCTAAGAAGAAGAAGGAGAAAGACAGAACCCACCAGATTCCTCCATCTTGCCTCCTGAACCCCCATTCTAAAACCCCCAAAATTCTACATCTTTCACCTTGTGATAAATTCACTAACATTCTACTCAAACCCTTGTGGCTTGTACACCTTCACACAGAGTTGGTAGTTTTTTCCATGGGTTAAAATCAAAGGCACGGGTGTCTTTGACTCTGTGCCAAGGTCTCCAAACCCCCTGCCAGGGTCCTGAGTCCTCCAGAGGATTCTCCTGGGCTCCAACATTTTCTCTAATTGGGTGAAACCCCAATACACATCCCCTTCTCCTTTTTTTCCCCCAGAATGGCCGGAATTTGTGGCTAATTATGCCCCGTGGTGGGCAACCCACACTCTGGACTGGCTGCGCTATGGCAAGAAGGTGCTGGTGGTGCACTTTGAGGACCTCAAACGCGACCTGTTCGTGCAGCTGCAGAGGATGGTGGCCCTGCTGGGTGTCACGGCCTGTGAGGACAGGCTGCTGTGCGTGGAGGGACAGAAGGATGGAAACTTCAAGCGTTCTGGGCTGAGGAAGCTGGAGTATGACCCCTACACGGCCGAGATGAGGAAGGCCATCAGCGGCTACATCCGCACCGTGGACGCCGCCCTGAAGCTCCGCAACCTCTCGGGGGTCCCTGAGGATTATTACCCCAGATGATGGTGACCACAGCGGGGGGATGGCGCCCAGGGGTGGCTCTGTCCTCCCAGATTCTGCCTAATTCCACCCAGTGGGTGGCTCCTCTTTTAACCCTCCATGTGCTGCTGTAGCTGTCGGTCACTCCCTGCATGAGCCGCCGCAGGTCCCCAGCCACTGCTGAGCTTTTTTTTGGCCAACCTGGGGACATGGGTGCCTTCCCTGCTCCCCACAGGGTCCCCTGCTCCTGTTCTGGCTGCCCCAGCCCTCCTGGGAAGGGCAGGGGGATGCTTGTGTCCCCTCAGGCTCTCCTGGGGACGTCGAGCTGCTCAGGCTTTGGTGTACCCAGAGCTGAGCTCCTTGGGGTGGGTGTCCCCAAAATCCCAGCCCTGCAAGGATTCCACTTGTCCTTGGATGGAATCTTCAGCCGTCCCAAGGGAGGATGGACCAAGGGTGTGGCACTCTCCTGGATCCTGTCTGAGGTTATGGGATGGCAAAGCTGTGCTGTGCAATGTCCCCAGACCTGGTGCCTGCGGCCCATTGAGCCATCCTGTGGCTCTCTGAGAATTCCCTGGAATTCCCCAGCCACAGCCCCAGGCCAAGTTGCTGCTCCAGCCCTTGGGGGGGCCCATGACCCCCACCAGTGTGGCCACAGGGGAAGCTCCCCTTCCCTGTGGATGCAGCTCCAGAGGAGGAAAATTTCCCTGGAGCTGCTGGGCCCCACGAGCTCATCCAGGCCTCATTTCAGAGCCCACGAGCCAGAAAATCCCCTCAGGAGCATTTCTGGGGGGCCAGGGGCAGTTTGGGGGACTAAAAGCAGGGTCCACACTGCACCCAACCCCCGTGGGGAGCAAACCCTGGGGCTGAGCTTTGGGGGTGCCCCAAAGCCAAACCAAAGGATCCCACACACCGGGAATGTGCCGATTTCCGGGCTGGCTTTGTGCACAGCTGCATGTGGTCCCTGGCTGTCCCCTCATCCCACGCCACCCTCCCCATCCTGGCTTGGTCCCAAATGAGCTCCCAACCCGCAAAACCCCTTGGATGTAGGTGCAAAAGCCATATATTGTACGCAGCCTTTTCTAGAGTTAGAGATTCACCAGTTGGCTTTTAACTCTTGATCCTGATAGAAATGCAGGCACAGCTCGAATCCAGAGACCCTGCTTGGTCTCTGTTTCCAAGAGAGAAGAAAACTCCCTGGAGCAAAAAGGAGAATTTCAATAAAAATCTATTTTTCTAACGTGTGTGCGGAGCAGAGCTGGGCTGCTCCTTGTTTTTCTTGAAGGAGGTGGGGGATTGCGATCAGACGGAGCAGCTGCCCCATTTTTAAACTCTTTTAAACTCTTTTTTAACTCTTTAACTCTTCCCTTGACAAGCAGCTGGAGGTTATTTTGGGATTCCTGGGGGTGGGATTGGAGCTGAGCCCACTCTTCTTGGCTCATGGCAGCCCCGGGGTTGTCGTGTCAGAACAAACCCCGAGGGTAACCCAGCAATTAAAGGAGAGGTTTTGTTGCTGTTCTGCCTCCCTGTGTGTTTGTGGGGCCACCTGAGCACTCCCAACTCACCCCAGACAAGGGCTCTGGGAGCAAAGGGAGAACAGCTCCTCTCCCCTTTAATCCCATTAATCCATTTCTGTATTTAAACCCATTAACAGGTATTTCAATCCCATTAATGTCAATTCTGCGATGGCAGCGCCGCCAAAGCTGCTCCTTTTTGGGATCTTCTGTACCTTGAGAGTGTCCTTACAGACAGATTTAATGGGATGTGTGCTGAGAAGGGGGAGATTCGCTGCAGGATTTATTCCTGACCTTCCTCGGCACCAGAGCGAGAGCTGGGTGCAATTTATCCCTGATTTCTAATCTGGAGTGGGTGAAATTCCTATTTTATTTTTTTATTTTAGCAGGGATGGAGCCTCAACCTAGACCTTGATTTGTTCTGACAGGCCCCGGCCGCCCAAGGGGCAGAGCTCCCTGCCTCCCCTCGGCAGTAATTAACCCCTCAAAGCCAATTAATCGCCAGATAAAACAATTAAGGGATGACATCGCATGCGGCGCTCGGAGCCTGGGCTGCAGATAAGGAGGAGAGAGGGGAGGGGACCCCACATCTGCACCCCCACAAACACCACAAAAAAAAACCTGGGAATCTCCCCAGTATCAATTTACATATTTTATTTTTTATTTTCCCTTTTATTGTACCGCAATTGCTTTTTTTTTTTTTTTTTTTTTTTTAACACATTTAAATTGCACCAAAATGGAGCAGTTGGAAGATATTATGGCCATGTCAGCACATCTGGCTGCACCTCTGGATTCTGGGATCCCCCTTCCCCTCATCCCATTGATGCAGGAGCAGCTTCCCCATCCCAGAGCTTCATACTCTGATTTTTTTTATTTATTTATTAAACGCTGGGCTGTGTTTCAACTACGTGGAACTGGCGCTTAAGGACAAAATTCCTATTCCCCCTGGAAAAAAGGAGCCAACCACCCCCTCCTGCATGATTTTCCTGGGAAAAGCTCTTGACATTTACGAGCCCGCCCGGCTGCCTGGGGGAGGCAGCACTCAGCCTTTCCATGAGGATTTTGAAAAGCTGAAGAGCCGAAATTTTTCCTCTTGACTCAGCCTGAGCATCCCTGGGTGGGCACAGCCCGCCCTGCCCCGCTGGAAGGACCGCGACCTCCCCTCCTCGCTGGATTCCTGCAGGAAAAATCATCTATTTTCGGCAAATCTCGCATCCCCGGGAGCGTTTTCCTGCCTCCAGGGCTGCAGGGGTTGCTCGGCTGTTGCCGTAGCAACGGCGTCTGCACCAAAAACTCCCGCATTTCCCCCAATTCCGGGTGGGGTTTGTGCTCCCTGGCGGTGGTGATGATGGAGGGCTTGGGGTCCCTTCCTGGCAAAGGGAGTGGGTGATCCTTTGGATCATCCTGAATCCAGGAATTCCTGAATCCCCCTAAATCCAAGAATCCGCAAATGTGATGCGAACAATGCTGGGGGGGCTCAGAGAGAAGGAATTCCTCTTCTTCCCAAATTAAATCCCATAAAGCTGTGTTAAAAAAAAAAAAAAAAAAAAAAAAGGGAAATCCCCCCACCCCACCCCACCCACCCCTCAGTAGCAGAACTTCCATAAAAACCCCAGAATGGGGAGATGGGCCATAAATCTGAGAGCACCTACCTCCATCCCTGACAAAACCAACAGGTTTATGTATCAGCTTGGCTGTTTCCCCTAAAATTTACAGCTGACAACGTGCCTGAACACAGCAGGGATAATTTAAACCTGGCTCCAACCTGCCTGGCTCCCAGCAAAGGGAGAGGGGAACACATTTAGTCCTCTATTTTTTTTCTTTTTTTTTTTTTTTGCCTTAATTTTAAATTTCATTCCAATTCGGAATAAGGACAGTGATTTATGGGAGAGGGAAAGCACAGCTTTATTTTAGGGCCATGACAGCCAAGTGAAAAAGAGCTGTCATTAAGGATGGTAACACGTTCCACAGGAGCAGGGTTTGTTCTATGCCAGGGTAATTTCTCCCAGAAAATGAGAGCCAGCCTTGGGTTTGGGTAAATCCAGGGGAGCAGAAAACGGAATGGGGCAGGTTTGGGATGTGCTGGGCGAGGAGCAGTCCTGCCACAGCTCCCATCTCTGGGATCTGGGGTGCTGAACCCCACAGCACATCTGGGGAGCTGAGGGAGGGCGAGGGAGGATGGCTGGAATAGGATTTGGGAGGTGGGGACGGAGGGTGTGGGCTGGGGATTCTGGCCTGAGAATCACAGGGATGTGGATGGGGGTTCTGGCCTGAAGATTGGGGGTCCCAGGGTTTGGGATAAAGGTCCTGGACAGAGATTGGTGCTCCAAGGCTGGGGATGGGTGTTCTGGGATAGGGGGATTTGTGCCCCAGCTCCAAAACCTGCTGTTCTTCTTTACCATGACCCTTGACTGACCCTAAAATCCTCACAACTGCCCTAATTCCAGATTTCATGGGGTGTTGGTGGTGCTGAATCCATCTGCACCCCAATTTCACCGATTTCTGCCCCAAAAAGTGCAGCAGATCCCGGCACCACCAGCCCTGGAGCTGCAGCTCTTACCCAGCCCTTTCCCTGGATGCTGATTCCAGTTTGTGCACGTTCCCCTGGAGCTGCCCCTGGTCATTAACCTCCTGCTGCCGTTAATCAAGAGGACTTTGTTAATTAACAGCTAAGGATGTCTCCAGCTGAGCAGCACAGGGGTGGGATTGGGGTCACCTGGATGCATCCAAGGATCTTTAATTTAATATATTGCAGCTTCCCAACGCTCTAGGGGAGTGCAGCCCCCTCCTCTCCATGAACAAAACATCCAGCACTGCAAAAAACCCGAGGAATGCTGACAGGATCCATCCTCAGCACCCCGGGAGATTCCAGAGCTGCAGCTCCTGCAGTATTTTGGGAATATCAGAGGAACTGGGGCAATACTGAGCTGCATTTCTCTGCCACTCTGCCAAAAAGGGAAGAAAAAACCTGGCTGAGGAGGCTGAAGTTTTCTGAGGAATGTTATTTTTTTCCCCTGCTTCTATTTTATAGACATATAAAAAATGTGCTTTTTTAATGCTGCCTGGGTGAGCCGTTTGCTGTCTCAGTGGGTGACACAAGAACAGAAATCACTGATATTCTTTGGGGACCTGAATTCAAAGCTAACAGGGTCCAGTAGGAAAAAAACTCAGTGGATTTTTCCTTTTTCTTCCCAAACCCTGTCAGGATGAGGAGAATCAGGAAGAGGAGGGGACAGAGCAGCAGCACTGGGGTCTGGATGGATGTTGGGGTGGAGCACTTGGATCATCCATGGGAGCTCTCCCAAAGCCCACCCAAGAGGCTCAGACCCCACCTCAGCCACTCAAGCCCCATCCCTCTTTCCATAATTCCAAACTGGACCCCAGGGCTCAGGCATACACACAGGAAAGGGATTTCTCAGTGAAAAACCCTGGGATCCTTCCCACTCCACACATCAAGCTATTTGTCTGGAAAACAGAGGTTTTATTAAATAAGCAAAACAGCTACAAAGATGCACCCAAATATTTGGGAAACTTGGGATTGCCAAGCAGCCATTACAGGGATGATTTAACCCCAGGGTAAGTACCAAGGCACTGCTTTTTTTTTTTTTTTTTTTTTTTTTTTTTTTTTTTTTTGAAAGCTGTTTGGAGCAATAACAGATGGGCTTGGGAAAAACAGACACCAGAATTAGGAAGGAAAATCCTGAATCCATTATGAACATCCCAGCACCAGCCTGAGGGGCTGTGGGATGGCATCCAGTCCTTGAGGCTTCATCCCACTGTTCCACATCCAGGCCTTCTCCAAACCCTGAGCCCAAAAAGCCACAGAAGCTGCTGTGTCTGGGTACCTCCCATTCCCAGTGCTCCCTAAACAGATCCTCTGCAAGTTCTGTGTGTCCATCTGTCCCATCCCACTCCTAATAGGATCCTGGCAACATTCCAGCAATATTAATTAAATACTGGGGAAAATGAGCAAGAGGAGCCTCCTCCCACCACCAGAGATGCCCTGCAGCCTCCTCAGGCACCTCATCTTCCATGGGTATGGATCCAGCATGGATTTGGGGT